>NW_016908280.1:771379-772638 GCF_001483705.2 Eufriesea mexicana | reverse complement strand
CGTTTTTATTATTTCAAACAGTTTATTATTTAAATAGTTTAAGTGAAATATATTTTGTAAGTTACTCGTTAAAAGACCCTCGTATATTACTGTCCATTCTACCCACAGTTACAACCTGCAGAATTTTTCTACGCGAGTTATGAAGTCTTCGCGTCGGAGATTCGATCTAGCAAATTCGCTATGGGAACGGGGATTTACCTAATACGTCGTCGGATATACCTGAGATATCTAAATAGAAAAACGAAGTTAACCAGCGAATTCCTCTTGAGATGATCGTCGTTTCCTTTCGTGACTCATGCCTCGACTTAACCCAGACCTAGTTTCAATAATTCGATCCTAATCGTTTCTTTCTCAATTACGAGGTTCTAGAAATATCAAACTTTGATCCTGCAATTTAGCTATTGGAGTGACGTTTCGGATAACGTTAAGAGAATGAACTTGACACGCTAGGCAGACGGAAATTAAACTAATCTAATCTAAATTTGGATCTATAATAATTCCAGCTCGGTCCAAACTTGTATGTAGTCCGAACACAGTCTAGGACTTGGCCAAACCTAACTCAGATCTAATTCCGATATAGTCCGAACCCAGTCTAGGACTTGGCCAAACCTAACTAAGGTCTAATTCCGATGTAGTTCAGACCCAGTCTAGGACTTGACCAAACCTAACTGGAATCTAATTCCGATGTAGTTCAGACCTAGTCTAGGACTTGTCCGAACCTAGTCCAAGCTCAGTTCAGACCTAGTCCAGGTCTAATCGAAGCCCAGACCAGTCCAAACCTAATTCGGATCTAATTCTGATACAGTCCAGACCTAGTCTAGGCCTTGTCCGAACCTAAGCTTAGTTCAAACCTAGTCCAGGTCTAATTGAAGCCTAATCCAGTCCACACCTAACTTGGATCTAATTCCAATGTAGTCCAGACCTAGTCTAGGATTTGTCTAAACCTAGTCCAAGCTCAGTTCAGACCTAGTCCAGGTCTAATCGAAGCCCAGATCAGTCCAAACCTAATTCGGATCTAATTCTGATACAGTCCAGACCTAGTCTAGGCCTTGTCCGAACCTAAGCTTAGTTCAAACCTAGTCCAGGTCTAATTGAAGCCTAATCCAGTCCACACCTAACTTGGATCTAATTCCAATGTAGTCCAGACATAGTCTAGGATTTGTCTAAACCTAGTCCAAGCTCAGTTCAGACCTAGTCCAGGTCTAATCGAAGCCCAGACCAGTCCAAACCTAATTCGGATCTAATTCTGATACAGTCCA
>NW_016908280.1:752961-771000 GCF_001483705.2 Eufriesea mexicana | reverse complement strand
TCGACTTAACCCAGACCTAGTTTCAATAATTCGATCCTAATCGTTTCTTTCTCAATTACGAGGTTCTAGAAATATCAAACTTTGATCCTGCAATTTAGCTATTGGAGTGACGTTTCGGATAACGTTAAGAGAATGAACTTGACACGCTAGGCAGACGGAAATTAAACTAATCTAATCTAAATTTGGATCTATAATAATTCCAGCTCGGTCCAAACTTGTATGTAGTCCGAACACAGTCTAGGACTTGGCCAAACCTAACTCAGATCTAATTCCGATATAGTCCGAACCCAGTCTAGGACTTGGCCAAACCTAACTAAGGTCTAATTCCGATGTAGTTCAGACCCAGTCTAGGACTTGACCAAACCTAACTGGAATCTAATTCCGATGTAGTTCAGACCTAGTCTAGGACTTGTCCGAACCTAGTCCAAGCTCAGTTCAGACCTAGTCCAGGTCTAATCGAAGCCCAGACCAGTCCAAACCTAATTCGGATCTAATTCTGATACAGTCCAGACCTAGTCTAGGCCTTGTCCGAACCTAAGCTTAGTTCAAACCTAGTCCAGGTCTAATTGAAGCCTAATCCAGTCCACACCTAACTTGGATCTAATTCCAATGTAGTCCAGACATAGTCTAGGACTTGTCTAAACCTAGTCCAAGCTCAGTTCAGACCTAGTCCAGGTCTAATCGAAGCCCAGACCAGTCCAAACCTAATTCGGATCTAATTCTGATACAGTCCAGACCTAGTCTAGGCCTTGTCCGAACCTAAGCTTAGTTCAAACCTAGTCCAGGTCTAATTGAAGCCTAATCCAGTCCACACCTAACTTGGATCTAATTCCAATGTAGTCCAGACATAGTCTAGGACTTGTCTAAACCTAGTCCAAGCTCAGTTCAGACCTAGTCCAGGTCTAATCGAAGCCCAGACCAGTCCAAACCTAATTCGGATCTAATTCTGATACAGTCCAGACCTAGTCTAGGCCTTGTCCGAACCTAAGCTTAGTTCAAACCTAGTCCATCGACGCCATTTTGGTACCCCAAGTGTAAAGATTAATTTTGCCATAACCACAATATGCTTCGCGACGCCATTTTGCTACTCCAATTGCAAAGATTAATTTTTCCATAACCACAATACGCTTCGCGACGCCATTTTGGTACCCCAAGTGTAAAGATTAATTTTGCCATAACCACAATATGCTTCGCGACGCCATTTTGCTACTCCAATTGCAAAGATTAATTTTTCCATAACCACAATACGCTTCGCGACGCCATTTTGGTACCCGAAGTCTAAAGATTAATTTTTCCATAACCACAATACGCTTCGCGACGCCATTTTGGTACCCGAAGTCTAAAGATTAATTTTGCCATAACCACAATAGACTTCGCGACGCCATTTTGGTACCCTAAGTGTAAAGATTAATTTTGCCATAACCACAACACGCTTCGCGGCGCCATTTTGGTACCCGAATTGCAAGAATTAATTTTCCCAAATCCACAAAACACTACCAGTCCAAACCTAATTCGGATCTAATTCTGATACAGTCCAAACCTAGTCTAGGCCTTTTCCGAACCTAAGCTTAGTTCAAACCTAGTCCAGGTCTAATTGAAGCCCAACCCAGTCCACACCTAACTTGGATCTAATTCCAATGTAATCCAGACCTAGTCTAGGACTTGTCTAAACCTAGTCCAAGCTCAGTTCAGACCTAGTCCAGGTCTAATCGAAGCCCAGTGCAGTCTAGTTCACGCTTAACTTGGACCAACTCTGACGCTGTCCTGACCCAAACGCAATCCTATCCCCATCGCTTCTCAAAACTTCAAAAACCAAGTTCTCCTCGAGATAATCCACGTTTCCTTTCACGAGCCGTGTCACAGGACTGCTTGTTAATGACTTAATCGTCCAGTTCCCGGCTATCGGGACTTTCACGAGTGGATTCGATTGTTCCAAGCGTGCGGGTTGCGTAATGGACGCGAGTCACGAGCGTAAATTATTCGCGCCAGTCGACTGCGTGGAACCGGCACGTGTGAATCGCTAAACGCGTTGTCACGTTCGCGACACGAGACGAAGTTCGAGGATCCGTTCAACGATCCCGATTAACAGGAGACTCGAATTTTAGCAAGCAAGGAGAGGAGTCCTCGTTCGAGGGGGTCCGATTCGACTGACCGAGTGCATTGAACGTGTCTCGGCGAACTTTGAGACCCCGTCGAAGGATGCCTGGAAAAAATCTAATTGCTCTTTGTTCCATTATGAATATTCCATCACGGCCATCCCATTGTGAGCGGCGTGACTAATACCGTATGGTCCCCTTATGGGGGTATATTCTTATAATCCGACTTAAAAAAAATCATTTCTTTTTTTTTCACATTTTTTTAAAGTATACGCTCTCAAAAATATCCGTGTAAAAGGATTTATTCGAATTCGTAAAATTAACAAAGTTATAGGTGTTTGAAATACGTAATACAGGCATTGTACAATGGGTAACGAAAACTTCAAACGCATTTTTCTCGAAACTATATTTCTCGAACTAGCTGACGGGATTTCTCGCGTTTTAATTGATCAAATGACTCGAAATTTGGTGGAGATCTTCACAGGGTGTACCTTCATCGCGTGAACCAGGAATTTCAAAATCTAGTGCTTCTATCTTCCTTTACCACTGTAAAGACGACAGGCACAAAGAAAATCGGTATTTAAATTTCAGAATGCCGCCACTTCTTTAATTTTCGAAATTTCACTATTTCTATAGTTCATGCTATAACTGTATTCATAGTAATTAAGATGCTCTTTAGTTTTTTCGTTTTACATTATCAGATGACCCAAAATTGCGTCAGTCATTCAAGTCCGTCTTTAAAAATACGATTCACCTAAGGCTCTGTATTTTCCACGATTTTCGTTAATTTTGACGAAAAGAGAAATTGAAAATACTCTTTAAACCATGTACGAAAATGTACCATGGTCTTCTTAGAAGAAAGATCCCAAAGAAGTGGACTTTTATTGGCCGGATTACAGGAATACCTCTTTAATAGGGCAATTCGCAGCATTTCGCCTAGGATCGGTGTTCCTGCTAGTTGCTAGGCGAGTGATAAACGCTTTGGTGCTCGCGTACACTGTGTATCGCTTCATCGGCCTGGGTGTAAAAGTGTGCAAGATGGATACACGTTTCTCGTATATAATAACGAGTCGTGCCGAACAGACACGGTGACCAGTCACAGGGCAGCTGAATTAGACCGTGCAACTATATTCGGTTGAAGTGGTCGAGTTACCAGCCTGGAGTACATTCGCGTGGAGCGGCTAGAATTTAGATAAGGACGACAAGCATTAAGTCTCGTTATAAATACTTGTTGCTTAATTCCTCTTATAAGACGTGGCAATGTTTATTGGCCTGTGATAAATCTCGGCTCCGCGAAAATTCGTCCGGGGATTTGCGTCACGTCTGGAACAGGCTTGGCATACCTGTGTCATGTCAAAATTACGATAACTCGGCATTTTTCTAGGTATTTCTCGATTATTATAGTTTTATAGTCTATTCCTCATTATGGCCTTGTTCTGTCACAGAGATAACAGATTTGATCACCTGTTTTGGCAGACAATTGCTTCCAAAGTCTGCCAACCTCTGCCAATCCTTTTCAATCCAATGCAGAAAGAGTTGTTGATATTTTGGGGGTGTTTTTGAAGGGTGGTTGTTGACGTTTCGATAGCAGTAGTAGTTCAGCATAAGCTGAACCAAATTGAATAAATTTTTAATTTATTAAATGGTGATTTGATCACCTGTTTTGACAGACAATTGTTTCCAAAGTCTGCCAACCTCTGCCAATCCCTTTCAATCCAATGCAGAAAGGGTTATTGATATTTTGAGGGTGTTTTTGAAGGGTGGTTGTTGACGTTTCGATAGCAGTAGTAGTTCAGCATAAGCTGAACCAAATTGAATAAATTTTTAATTTATTAAATGGTGATTTGATCACCACTTTTGGCAGACAATTGCTTCCAAAGTCTGCCAACCTCTGCAAATCCCTTTCAACCCAATGCAGAAAGGGTTGTTGATGTTTTGGGAATATTCTTGAAGGGTTGTTAACATTTCGAGAACAGTGATATCTAATCTAAATATTTGAGTATTAAATATTTATCACAGTTAAATTTCTGTATCCATTTAACATCGTCAGCTTTAATAATATTGGAACGAAATCTGAAGAATGTGTTCAGAAAGGAACAAAGGCCAATGGCTGATTTCAATGCCTGAGGGTACCAAGATCGTTTCTACATAGAACGGTTCAATGGTAAAATGGATAAAAATCGGTGATAAATACTAATAAAAATGCAGGATAAAAATCGAGAAGTAAGAGATTGTGACACCTAACAGCTTTGCTAGATGAGAGAACAAAACGTACCCGATTGCTCAAGTCTCGACAAGGAAAAATCGAAGGGTACCATCATGATCGTTCGCGAGACAGCCCGTACGAGCCATTGTTGCGCAGAAATAACGACGTCAATGTCACAATTGACAGGAGTTTGCGACATCCGCGAGGCACGCCACGAACAACCATATTCAGCCGGTAGCCACGATCGATGCAAATGCGGCGAATCGGCAAGTCTAACTAAGTGGATCGTTTGAATTACTCAGAAGACGATTCATCGATCGTGAAGAACTATTCCGTCCTGAAGGAAAAACGATTCCATCGATCAGATCGGTAATCTAGACGTAATCGAGACGTAATCGATCGGATCTCCGCCTTAATCCATTTTCTGCCATAAACCCCATTTAGGGATTTGAATACCTGGGATAGTCCGATAAGGAGGATGCAAATCGACGATCTGTAATAGGCTTCTTTACTGGCGATATTCTTTTTATAGTCTGATTGCAGTTCAATAAACCTAGTCGGTAAAAATATTTATTTTCTAATGGAATCCTCGCTATTCCCGTTGAAATTACTCGTATATGTAGATGCGAACATTACAGGCGACTCGTATACAATTTGGTTTACAATTTGGAATTTTAAAATGGAATACCTTCTTCTGATTTTACGATGAATTTTGATAGCATTAAAATTTATGATTCCAGGGTTCTGAGGTGTATAATTATTCGGGGATTTTTCATATGGATTTTAATTATATTCCTATCAATTATTCGCGTATAAAAATTATTTTTTAACGGATTCTTAGTTAATTTGGGTGAAATTAAAAGATGCGAATATTACAGGCGACTCGTGGTTTACAATTTCGAATTTTGAAGTGGACTCTTTTCTTCTGATTTTACGATGAATTTTGATAGCATTAAAATTTATGATTCCAGGATTCTGAAAAGTATAATTATTCACTGATTTTTCATACGGATTTTTATTATATTTCTACCAATAATTTGGGTAAAATTAAAAGATGCGAATATTACAGACATTCGTGGTTTCCAATTTAGAAATTTTAAATTTTAATTTCATTGAAATCCACAATTTCGTATTTTGGATTTTAAGAAGTATAATTCTTCAGTGATTCTTTATATTAAAATTTACATGCATGACAATTTATTTTCTAATGGATTCCTTGTTAATTTGGGTAAAATTATTAAGATGCGAATATTACAGGCACTCAAGATTTCCAATTCTGAATTAAACAATTTTAATTTCATCGAAATTTACAATTTCGTATAAAGAATTTTAAAAAGTATAATTCTTTAGTGATTCTTTACATGAAAATTTACGTTTTAATGGATTCTTTGTTAACCCTTTGAACTCGAGAGGCGCCTTTCAGTCGCCATTTGATAAAATTTCGAAGATCGATGTTCATTAACATGTCAAATGTAAGATAATGTAACAGTGTACAAGGTATCGAAACCAAATAATTCTACGTGTTAATTATTATACGATTTCTTATTTACTGCACCAAAAAATAACGTCAGTCTTATAGCAGAAAATCTTTGAACTACTATTCTTTAGCCAAAAAATCGTCGAGTGCAAAGGGTTCATTTGATTAGGCTTAAGTTTCTTAATGAATTTTGATTCCATTAAAATTCACAATTTCTTTCATTTTTTTATCACTCTTACTTATAATCGAGGAAAAATTCACGATATATCTCTTCCTCGTTTTTCCTTTCGTAAAATTTCGGTCACAGTCTAATAAAGCAATCACGAACGCAAATTTGGTCCCTAATGGGATAATTGGTCGGTTACGAGGAAGAGGTCGTAAACAACGCGAGGGAATCGATGGCGACCGATCTCGGATCGACGGCTATATAAGGAAGCGGATTGCCCGGCCTAAAAAGTCCGTGCAACTTTATGCAACGGATCGTGGACTAAGTAATAGACGAAGTTTACGCGAAATTAACTAATTGGCCAATTACGCCTCCGCCTGGCCGATTCAACGGCGTAATCGATCGACTTATTCGGTTCCGGTGAAATCGTCGATTTAACCCCTCTTTCCGACCCCCCTGCGCTGTTCCTGATCCCTTGTTTGGTCGGTCGTGGCCTTAACAAGCGGATAATCAGTGGAACAACGAGCAGTTATCAAAATTTATTTCGACGCCGTTTATTTCAATCGATCCCGGCTCGTTGACGATGTCTTACGATCCAGAATCGATTTTCTGACTTCACGGTGAGGAATATAGAGGGTATATTAGTGATGTACGTGTACCTCTTTGATGTTCACTTGTCGAGTGTTCGTACGATAATTATTGGTAATTGGTAATTTTGGTACGTTCCATTGTAATTGCCTGTAATATTTAGAGCCATTTGTAACCCATTTTGAGGGTTATAATCGTTTTAATCTCACATTACATTTGGTTGTTCAGGAGTTCAGCCATCTTGAAGGCACGGCCATCTTGAGGACACAGCCATTTTGAGGACTACTGCCATTTTGAAAACTACTGCCATTTTGAGGACTACAGCCATTTTGAGGACTACAGCCATTTTGAGAACTACTGCCATTTTGAGGACTACAGCCATTTTGAGAACTACTGCCATTTTGAAAACTACTGCCACTTTGAGGACTACTGCCATTTTGAAAACTACTGCCACTTTGAGGACTACAGCCATTTTGAGGACTACAGCCATTTTGAAAACTCCAATTGTTTTGATCCCATACGACGCTCAATTCTCTACAAGTATAGTCATTTCGAGGGTTATAACCCTTTTGAGGGCTGCAACCGTTTTGATCCCACACAACGCATGATTGTTCACGGCTGCAGCTATCTTAACACATTGAGTACCGCTCACGAGTTTTCTCGTGTTTCGCGCGCCATCTATTAAGGACCGCCCACGAGTTTTCTCGTTTTTCAAGCAGGATCTATAGACCTTAGATGTCAGCACACTGTCTTGTCAAAACATATAGTTCCTGACGTATGTCTCAGAAATTTGTATGCGGTACGCAATGTGTTAAGGGTTACAGTCGTTTCAAGAACACAACTGTTTTGAGATTTACAGCCATTTTGATCCCATACGACACTCGATGGTTCACAGCTCCTGCCATCTTTTGAAGGATACAACCACTTCGACCTGACACAACTTACTTATTATCCACACCTACAACCATCCTGTCTACAAGACATATCAAAGAACAACCTCGAACAACCACAGACAGAGACAAAACCCGAATCTCGATGAAGCTTCCAAACCTCGCGAAAGCCATACACAGCCATTGCTTCGCAAGTGAACAAAATGGCGCGTTGAAAGAAATTGCATCGAAAGAAACGGAAAATGAGGCGGAGTGGCAGTGTCATAGAAGGCTGTATATAGCCACCTACGCCGATCTCTTTATTTATAACGACCGCTTTTACGGAGCATTGACTCTATCTTCGTGGCCGGCTGATAAGCCTGGTCGCGCGAAAGGCTGGAAGTCGATCGATCGCGGTGCACCTTCGCCGATAATCATCACCGCTATCTCTCTTTTGTGTACGCGGCCGTGTTCTCCGCGGCGCTGTGCTCGATAACTCATACTTTGTTCCGCGGCGTTTCCTGTGCATTATTCAGGGCCACGGCACGTGAACTTCGAGCCTCTCGGCTGAATAGTTTCGCGGGGAAACGCGATATCCAGCGCTCGTTGGTGGATCGTGGGCTGCTTCTCTGCCGCGAACGTCTCGGATGGATTTATCTAATGGCCTCCTGGCTGCTTCGTCGATGCTGCACAGTCGCGGAGATCGCAGTGTCAGATTTGGACTCGCGGTTCGACGGCTTTCGATGAAAAGAATCGAACGTGCAGACGTTTAGTTAACGCTAAACCTACCTAGACTTAGGTGACCGTGTTTCAAATTGAAACTTCGATTCAAAATGAAAAATAGATTGGGAAAGATACTATTAGGGTAGTGATTCTAATACTAGAACTATCAACGCGATCAAAATGACTGGTCCCAGAATTTTCCTTTTTGCAATCACCGAACACATACACCTGTTTTAAGAATAAAATTGGTACCAACTCGTATTAAGAAAGAACTGTAATCAATATATTCACTCACATTCATCGTACCCCCTGAAATGACTATAATCTGTGCACGTTATAGTTAGGTGCCCACTAAAGATCGGTAGTTCTAGTGTTAAGGTACAGTGGAACTTGATAACTGTTTGAAATTGTAGTCAAGATAGTTGAACCCGTCAACAATTGTGATCAAAATGATTGGAGTTTTCAAAATGGCTGTGCCCTCAAGATGGCTGAACTCATGAACAACCGAATGTCGTGTGAGATCAAGACGACTGTAGTCCTCAAAAGGATTGAGCTCTCAAGACGACTGTAGTCGTAATGAACCTGATGTCGTGTGGGATTAAAACAGTTTTAATCCTCAAAACGAGTGTAGCCCTCAAAATGGCCGTAGCTGTGAGCAATCGAGTGTCGCGTGGAATCAAAATGGCCGCAGCCTTTTAGAATTGAGTGAAATGCCTCGATAGAAGGGTAGATGACTATAATCGTTCTCTTTTGTGGATTGTGTCAGTAATAATACCAATATTCAGTGTAGCTCTATAGTATAATCGAATGTTTAAGTATGATATCAAATCCATCAGGTATCATGAGCTATTCGCAAGCCAACGTGATTGACTCCACATCCTCAACTTTTCAAAATTTATGGCGCCAAAGTATTTGACCCATATTTAATATTCTACGTTTAAAATAAATTTCCACTGTTCTTTACACATATCTGAACGTGTTAAATTGCTATTGGACTGAAAGTTTTGCGTTGATTATTGAAGAAATGATATGGTCAATGCCATTTGTGTCCATTTTTGAGGACGAAGCGATTATATCGTAATTTTGTCGTGTTTTCGTATCGAGAATCAGGTTGGATTTAATTCATACTTCAGTTTGTAGTTCAAGTGAAGCAGAAGGACTTGCAAAGTGAATCAACTCGAGTAGCGTAAATGTACGTTCAAGTGTGAACTCGAGTAAGTTTGATGGGGAAGCTTCGTGTGTGCTGCGCGTGAGAAGCGTTCTTGTGACTATAGTAAGAATAAATAGCCTTAGCGACTACCTTTTGATAATTTTAAAATTAACCTAAACAGTGTTCAATTTCGGCACTTGAGAAAACATAATAAAAGTCGACGTTCATTTTGCTCAAAGAAGCCACATGGTTGTGGTGATTACAATAATAACATATTTGAAACCTGTTACCTTGACGAATCTGCCAGTTCCAGCGTCGAGTGCCGACACTTGGGAAAATATAATAAAAGTCAACGTTAATTATGCTTCAACGTCATTCAAAATTCTAATAGCAATCCATGAATGAACATAGATATTTTTCTCAAAAATTCCTCGTGCGAATTTTTGCCCAATTATTTTACCTAAAAAGTTGTCCAAACACTGCAAGAAAAAGTAGAAAAATTCCATATCATCTGATATCCTAATAATATTCTATCAGAAAATAAATCCTCGGCAATATCTATATACATAAATTCATACCACTGTATTATACTCCATTTAAAAAATTTTCAAGATACTGTCAATAGCTTTAGAAAAATTCTGTGACATCTAGAATACTAACAGATAAATAACATCGATACACAAGTACACACATTTTTCAACAAAATGAGAGTAAATAAGAACTCACTTATCTTTTAAATCACACAGCATTCATTTGAATGACACCAAAATGAAACGATCTTCATCAAGATAACAAAAATCCAAACTCGGCTTCATTGAAATGAATTTTCAAAACGAAATATGTATAATAACTCGAGGCATAACTCGATGCTTTCGTAATCACACCCACGTGTACTCAAGTCATTTAACTCTACTGATCTACACATCCTCTTAATCTCAATACCGCGATAACCACGTTCCGGAAACCATGACAGAAGACTGCGACGAGCGATTAGCAAAGAAGATAAATCAAAATAAAGCAATCTTCGGATAACACATCCCTGTACCCAGCTTCATCGAAATTAATTTTTTAATTTACGATAAATTTCAAAACGAAACACGTATGACCAATCCTAAACGCTGTCATAATCACAGTCACGTGTACTTCGGTCACCGAACTCCATATCTACGCGCCATCTTATAATCTCAATACCACGATCACGTTCCGGAAACCATGACAGAAGACTGCGACGAGCAATTATAACAGCAGATAAATCAAAATAAAGCAATCTTCAGATAACACATACCTGAACTCAGCTTTATCGAAATTAAATATTTAATTTACGATAAATTTCAAAACGAAACACATTATTATAACTCAGTCCTAAACGCTGTCAAAATCACAGTCACGTGTACTTCAGTCACCGAATTTCATATCTACGCGCCATCTTAGAATCTTAATACCATAACCATCGCGTTCCCGAAACCATGACAGAAGACTGCGACAGTCACGTGTACTTCAGTCACCGAATTTCATATCTACGCGCCATCTTAGAATCTTAATACCATAACCATCGCGTTCCCGAAACCATGACAGAAGACTGCGACAGTCACGTGTACTTCAGTCACCGAATTTCATATCTACGCGCCATCTTATAATCTCAATACCATGACCATCATGTTCCCGAAACCATGACAGAAGGCTGCGACGAGCAATTATAACAGCAGATAAATCAAAATAAAGCAATCTTCAGATAACACATACCTGAACTCAGCTTTATCGAAATTAAATATTAAATTTACGATAAATTTCAAAACGAAATACAGTATTACAACTCAGTCCTAAACGCTGTCATAGTCACAGTCACGTGTACTTCAGTTATCGAACTCCATATCTACGCGCCCAACCGCAACGGGAAACCATGACGAGCGATTAGGATAGCAGGTGAACGATCGAACCCACGAAAGCAGCGTGACGAAGCGACGCAAGATCGGTAAGGTCCAGACAGAGCTGGCCCCACCGGGGCTTCCCCGCGTCACGCGCTCGCAAAATCCGCCTTTTCTCCTGCGAAGCCCCGAGGAACGATATCCACAAAGGTCTGCGAGTTCACGAGGGGGAAGCCGGCTCTGCGGGGGTGCACACGGCGCGTGTCCACCCTTTCGTGTCCGCGGGACAATGGGGGTGAGTAACCCCATGCCGGGGATGGCCCGGAAAGAACGGCTCGTTCCTCGTAACGCGATACGTTTCGATCCACGTGGAACAACCAGGCGAGAGTACCACATACTCGTTTTACACACGTGCAACGTCACGAGGAAGCGGACGGGTACAGGAGAACGAGAGATTCTTCGTTACACTTCGATCCACGTGGGTACTTGACGTCGATGGTGTTCTGGTCCGTTCGATGGGACCCGAGAAAAACGATCGCCGTGGAACGTGAGGAGCTGCCCAGAATTCGTTCGACGGGAGCTGCTGGTAGTGTAGCAGGGCTGAGTCAGGGTAACTCGTAATTAACCCCTTGTACCGTGATTTAATTCCGAGAAATGGCGTACTGCAGGAGTATTCGATTTTAGTTAACCTGTATTCCAATCAAGAGTGACAAGATTATTCAAAAATCTTCGAAATTCTTACAAACGCAGGCTAAATATAATTTTGGTCATATGACATGTCCAGGGTATAATTCTAGACTTGTTATCACAGAAAGTTAATGGAATTAAAATAACCGAGAAGGTTGCAGAAAAATCTCTCAAACTCTGACAAGATGTACAAACGAAGATGATCAAAGTGATCAAAATGATTGAAAATAATTGAGAGCCAACAAGATTTGAAAACGAGGAGCTTGTGAAAGATTCATGAGAGAGTAAGCGTAAGTTAAAATTACGCATAGTTTCTAGAAAACCTCCAGAGAACCTATAAAAAGATAGCAAAGAACTGTGCATCAGGAGTAATTTTAAATACTCAAAGATCGAGGTTGGAAGAGGCGAAATTTAAAAAAAGATCAAACATTCGCGAAGCAAACTAACGCTGCAACACTGGCAGAATTGCAGCGAGAATTTTCGCAGTAGGAAAAAAGGGAATTAGCTAATTGGATTGCTCCCCACTTGAGCTTAATACCCCAGTAGCGAAGTGGAAGTCAGAAGTAATGGAAACAGAAACTTCCACGATGCCGTGGATAGTTGCTCATTACCATGCATCGAACGCATGCGATGTCGATATAATTAACAATTTCGATGCACTTAATGAGACGTATTTTGCAAATCGTCCCGGTGATTCCAGTCAGACGAGTAGGAGTCTAGACGCGAGCTGAGCTTGGGAAAAAACGCGTGTCCCACCCACGTGTCGTTTAATCATATATCTTATTATCCTCCTTAGGGAAGGACTCGTTAAGAAGGTTAATCGGCGATTGATAATTGCCGCGGAATTGGATCCGGTCGCTGAAGGGATCCGTTCGAATGAAATTGACATTGGCCACATTGGTCCGTGGATGTTTCATACTTCACTCAATTAATAGCAATCCATTATTATCGCTCTGCCAATTTGATCAAGATATTAGATATTTTTATCCAGATCATCTAAGGGATCCCTATCGAGAGACATTACTATTTTGGAGGTCCTCCCCTATGGTCGTTGTCGTGTAGTCACAGGTATCTTCGATATGGTGGTGATACTAGAAGTGACTAGAAAGGAAACTAGAAAGATACTAGGAAAGGTACTAGATAGAAAAAGGAGGGGATGCGTTTCGTTCTGGCCCCGCTAGTGGACTCATGGGTAAGGCTACTTATAGCAGGCCCTGCCTTAGATACTATACTTAGGGGTTACTATTAGAAAGTTTGGAAATTGTATATATAGGAAGCGGAGAGTTCTCACCGAGGACTTGCGAGAAAGTCCTCGAGCCTCCTTCAAGTAGGAGTCCATCTATCGGCGAAAGTGAGAATTATACCGCCACACTGCGAACACGCGGTTGTATCGAACTTAGAACAGAGGGATAGGATGACTGTTAGAACTGAGCAGTGAAGTAATTTTATATGCGTTGTTCTGCTTCTATATCCAAGCTAGGTGTTCTGTGTACGATGAATTATGTCATAAAACTCGGTTGCGAATCTAAATTTTCATAACTGGGGTTACGAGGGTTGACCCGGGGTTACCCTCGTTCTATTCTAAGTACCCTGCTATCCTCGATTCCCAAAGTCGTTGATCACATGCACCCCGATGAACACCCTAATATGCAGATCCCTAAAGCACCGCATCTCGCCTCATTAGTTAGCTCCTATTAGTTAAATCACCCAATCTACCTTCCGAATTTAGTTCCACTGCAGCAGGGAACCCTAATAAAGCTAGGTCTACTTCAAACTGTGCTTCGTGCTGTACTCTTCCACCCAGAATTCAGCAGTAGACAAATCCCAGGACGATGGGAATTTGACTCGACGAGACCTCGCTGTCGAGATAATCGATCAGAATTGGCAGTAACCAGGCTGGTCTAGCGTTTTTCCAGTTGGCAGCTGGCCCAAAAGGTCTAGGCTTGCTCCGTTTAGGTCAAGACTGGTGGATCTCATACACGGACTCGCAAATAGGCCACCGAGAGTCCTCGCATAGGCAAAAATTACCTGGCCAACCGTATTCGAATATTAATCGGTCAGCGTTTCCTTCCTCGAGCCTGTTCCTTCTCCTGTTACTGCTAAACCAGCGACGCGAGAACAACGGCTGCTGGTAACAAAGAGTCGCAACGCGGATGCAGAGATACGTCGGGTTACGTGTGCCTACGTTTGCGTAACACCTTGACTGGCCGGTGCTGAAAAGAGGAAGAACCTAAGCGATACGATGCGTGGTACGATGATCCTTCGGCGTTTAGCAACCGTGCGCTCTATTTCTCAGGGAGAAATCACGCAGTGGTTGGATAAACCCTTGTAGGATCTATCTGCTGACACGTAGGAACCTATGCAAGAACCAGGACTCTGATTTCCTTTGATTCTAAGTGGACGAGATGGTCATCGCTTTCAAGAAGACTTGGGCAAGCAAATATTATCTCTAACGAACGGGAACTCGCGATAGGATTTATCCGAGAGATTTCCACGAAACTGAAAATCCCCTAACACGCGGATTGTTCCAGATAAAAGCATGCATGCCATGAAAGGATGAGTCACGGATTCGATGAAATCCTCCGCGAAGCACACGCGTCCCGATACACGAAGCACCGTCATAGTCTGTGGTTTTTCAAGCAACCTCGTGTCATCCTTCGGAACAGGTTCCAAAGATGATGAACGAAGAGAAGCTCTCTCGCGACGGGCGTCGGGGATGGGCTTGTTTATCACTCGAGGACAAAGACCGTACTGTACGTGGCTTGTATAGAGCAAGCATTATAACGGGGGCATCGATGGGAAAGCACGCATCGTCCACGGGACCAGGGCGGATAAGCATCAATCTCTTAGCCAGGATCCGATCAGAACGATAACCGAGTGCCTCGAGACGCCGTGTCGTGACTTTCTACCCCATTGTTTCGATTTACAGGTGCTAACTCCTAAAAGAAGAGCCACGACGCTTTTCGTTCCGTGCTGTACCTTGATTCGACACTCCGTGCATTCCCTGGCTCAGTCCAAGCCTTTGGGAACCATGCGAGGAGGGCCTTTATTGGCCCGATTCGGCGTACAAGGTTAATCAGATTTATTGGAAGATTGATCGCGACGATGTTGGTTTTATTGGTCGTACGAGAAGAGATTTAAAGTTCAGAGGCGTTGGTATATTATTTTACTAGCCATTCGGCCATTTTTATCGCACTAATTCCGAGTGTAATACGATTCGATTGCTTTCTCCATTATCACGCACTCGAGGTCGAAGTGCGAGAATGATTTATCGCGTTTAAAACGATACGAGATCGTCTGACCGACTGGGAACAATGATGTTCCAAGACCCGTTCGGATATCAAAGATTCGTGACACCGAATAGAGGAGAACGCTTGATAGAAAGGTTTAGGCACTCCGTAATCGGCCATTTTGGATCACGTTCATTATCCTCTTTAGCGTTCGCTCTAAAGTGTTGTTGATAGACGAGGAATCTAATCAAATAGGAATAACAGGACCGTGTTGACAGGCTACAGAGAACTTTCTTTCCTCGACAATCCCCGTCATCCAAAGTCTCGCAAGACGCATAGATCTCGCTCCGAGTGCAGCCAATCTCGGTTGGATGGCTAGTAATTCTAACCTCGAAGGTAACCAACACCGTCCTTCGCGTTGAGAACGACAGATCAATCTGTCGTAACCGGTAACCTTACTGTTCTCATCAAGCTTTCGATGGTACCTCGAGCAACGTATCCCTGATCAGGCCAGAGAGTCAGAAGCAAGAAGCTGTCAACTATCAAAAAGCCATTCGTCGCTGTTCCACTGAGACAAATGGTCTTTATAAAACCTCTTGATCCTTTATAGTCCCGTGTAAATTGGAACTCGACATTCCGTTCCATTAGAGGCTTCACGATTTTTGTACACAAGGCACAGCCATTTGCGTTTTAATTTCATTTGACAAGCTACGTTACCGATTAGGAAAATGTGAAAATGGCACAACGACTAAGAATTAAAGGATACAGAGGATCGAGGCTTAGCCTCTTTTCAGAAGAACAATGAGCATAAAAATATCAACGGCCGAACCTACCTACGAGCGTCGGAGGAGCTCGGAAATTTCTGCCGGTGTTTCGAGCGATTAACACCTACTCCGAGGATCTCACTCGGATAAAAGATCGCGTGGGTGTTTTATGAAGCGTCCACGTAGCAGATACAGCGAAAAATCATGACGGCAATTAAGCGTGAACCGACTGGAGGTGACATCCGTGTAATTACAGTCGTTCAAGAGCCGCGTACACGTCAATTACGCGAGGGCGTTGACCACATTTTAAACGAAGCTCAATTGCAGAAATCTTTTGACCGCGCGTCACCGATTTTCCCTCGTAGGCCTCCGCCAGGTCCCTAGTTACGTCTCTAGTCAGGTCGCTAACCAAGTCTCTAGCTAGGTTTCTAACCAAGTCCCTAGTTAGATCTCTAGTTAGATCAAGTGTCCAGCCAAAGTGTCTATTCAGATCTCTCATCAAATCTCTATTCAGATTTTTAATCAGATCTGTGACTAAATTTCAAGACAAATCTTTAGTTAGGTGTCTAGTTAGACCTCTAGCCAAATCAGTAGATAAATCTCAAGCAGATGTCTAGTCAGGTTTTCGGTCGGATCTCTAATCAGATCTATCACATCTCTAGCCAAATTTCTAGACAAATCTCTAGTCAGGTCTCTAGGCAAATCCCTATCCAGGTCTCTCATCAGAACCCTATCCAAAGCTCTTATCAGATCCCTATCCAGGTCTCTCATCAGATCTCTAGCCATGTCTCTAATCAGGTCTCTAGACAAATCTTAATCCAGGTCTCTCATCAGATCTCTAGCCAAATTTCGAAACAAGTCAGGTCTCTAGTTAGATGTCTAGTTAGTTCTCTAGCTGGATCAGTAGAAAAATCTCAAGCAGATCTCTAATCAGGTCTCCAGTAGGATCTCTGACCAGATCTATCACACCTCTAGCCAAATTTCTTGGCAAATCTCTAATCAGGTCTTTAGACAAATCCGTATCCAGGTCTCTCATCAGATTTCTAGCCAAACTTCTGCCCAGGTTTCTGGACAAATCTCTATCCAGGTGTCTAATCAAGTCTCTAGCCAGGTGCCTAACCAAGTCTTGGAGTCGGAAAGGAAGCGGAACCACGATCGAAAGACGTTCTTAGTCACCGGAAATGGTCCCGGTGAACCGATTAACGCCGAAGCGAACTACCGTTTACACGGTAGCCGGGAAGGAAGAAAAGAAGCTATTAAACGAGAGAAAAGCAAGGAGTAATCGGGCGGTTAATGTTTTCCACGATGTTGAGTCTCCAGTCTGAGACATTGGACAGAGACGAGTATAGAGCGTGGAGCAACAGTCACGCTTTCTAAACTCGACTAGTGTTCCGCTCTGTTCCTCTATTTCGGTATAGACTCGACTTTTGACACGTAAAGACACTCGATGCTTCCTCTGTTTGGACGTCGAAGAAGCTCGGCCTGTTCCGGGTACGAACCCCGGCGAAGAATCGACGGGGCGAACCGAGTGTTCAGACCTACTCGCCGGTATTTGTTTCTTTCATCGATCGCCGTTGAATAAGCGGTTCTCGGAAGACCCCTAAAGAAAATTACGACGCTTTTCTACGGCCGGGAAAAGCAACGGCGCGCGCGCGCCAACATCGACGAGTAGTATTTTAAAAATAAACCACCGAGAAATTTTTCGCCATTAAAACACCGGCATGAAATATTAATTACCGCGCAGGTCCCGGTGTGCAAGATGGTAAGAGACGCGTTCGAGCAGTAAAACGCGAGGAATAGCTATAATAATTATCCAGTGGTAAATATTGAACGTTCCCCAAGGATCGAGGAGAGCTGTGCTCGCCGGTTGCCAGGCTCACCGCGCGCAATTAGAAAATTCCTCTGAAAGGATGTGCGACTTCCTGGGAAGAGCTCCCGACAATTTTTATCACGGTGGAAACCACTTAAGTAATTCCACAGATAAAGCACTTTGCTCGCGAGTACCGGTGTGTAACAGTTGTTTATCCTCTTTGTATCGAAACTACGTGCTCCTTATGTACGTTTCGCGGAGAACAGGAAACGAAGAACGACGCGGAGACACGGAAAAATCGTTCGGATGAAAACGTACCGGAGGAAAAACAGGTTGCAGTAAACCTCCTCGAGATGGGGAAAAAAGAGCAGAGAGAGAGAGAGGGAGGGAGAGGGGAAATAGGGAAGA
>NW_016908280.1:686536-752951 GCF_001483705.2 Eufriesea mexicana | reverse complement strand
TCGAGATGTAAACACGAATTGCAGAAATATGCCCTGCAAATTTCCTCCCAAGAACCATCCGACCATTGCAACGACCACGCGAAAGATGGCTGTCACCGTGACAGCCGCGGTGCACCGCCTGACTATTAAAGCGGCGAACAATCGAAGACGAAGGAAACATCTCGAAAGCGTATTAGAGTGGAAGGAAAAGCCGGGTGGAGGGTCTGGGAAGGTGCGAACCGGATATCCAACGAGCGAGCCGGAGGAGAGCCGCAGTGCGGTAAAGAGGCGGGCAAAGAGAATGGTTTCCGGGATTACCTTTTCTTTCCGTATCCAACATTGTCGAGCTCGACGTGTCTGTAGGTCGCGTAAGTGGCCATCGTTCTTTCCTGAAGCTCCCCCGAGGAACGACCGTCACGCGTACACCCTCCGCTGCGTCTTCTGGACCTTCTCGCTCAAGGTGTCTCACCCCCGGGTGCGTGTGCACGGAAACAGCCTGGATGCGAACAGCACGGTACGTCGATTTGCAGGGATGTCGGAGAAAAACAAAAGAAAGAAGCAGACTCCAGACTACGACGACGACGAGCTTCCACTAGAGGCTGCACACCGAGCGTCCTTGACTCGACGACGAGGAAGAAGAGCAGCGGCAGCGGCAGCGACAGAGGCAGCGGGTTCTGTCCCTTCCTGTTCCGTGAAGCGGACCGGACTCTCGAAAACGGATTCCTCCCCGATTGGAAAAGGTCACGAATATCGTGGTTCGAGGAGCGTGGCTACACTCGTTGCCGCGTACAGCCGAGAAACTGGCAGCCGAATGAGGATCCAGCCAGTATATAATGCCTCCTCCACCGGTGCTTCCCTCCTCTCTCTCTTTCTCTCGGCCGCTTTTCCCTTCTCTGTCTGCTCTGCCGCTCTC
This sequence comes from Eufriesea mexicana, assembly GCF_001483705.2. Taxonomy (NCBI): domain Eukaryota; kingdom Metazoa; phylum Arthropoda; class Insecta; order Hymenoptera; family Apidae; genus Eufriesea; species Eufriesea mexicana. The sequence goes on along the minus strand of NW_016908280.1, from coordinate 752,059 downwards.
GTGGTCGCTCTTCCAGCACCGATTCCCGCTCTCTCTCTCCCACCTTCTCTCCTGCCCCTGCTTCACCCCGTGCAAGCTCTTTCAGCCAGCGGTTCTGTCTACAACGTGCCGCCTCTCTCTCTCTCTATCTGTCTCTCCCTTGCTCTCTGTCTCGTTCTATCACTCTTCGATCGAGTTCGTACTTTCTCTCTCTGGCTCTCCCGCAAGCTCTTCCAGTCCGATTGTCTCGCTGCCTCTCCGTCTATCTGTCGCTGTCCCTGTCCGACCCGCTGTCAGTCCAGCAGGAGCTACGCCACCATCCCGTTTCATCGCTACTACTACCACCAGCAGCAGAAGCGTCACCACCGGCAGTGGCACAGCAGCACCACTACACCACCTCTAGCAACAGCAGCAGCAGCAGCAGCAGCAGCAGCAAGGGATAACCTCGACAGCGCTGTGTGCACTTCTACCCCCGACGTCGGCAGAAGGCCGACGACGCCGACGCCGACGTCGTGCATTCACCTCAATCAATACACGGCCGACGAGGAGAGGGTGGCGGAGAGGGTGCCGGCGGGGGCGGCAGAGAGGCGCGGAGAATCGCGGAGAGGCGAGGAGAGGCGCGGAGAGACGTTGGTCCGCGTAGGTATCGCGTCGTCGCGTTCCCGCTGCATGTGCACGCCGATGCACGTGCGCTGTCCGGGCGCACATCGGAGATAATGAGCACGAGGGCGAGGAGCGGAGAGGAGAGAAGAGGAGAGAAGAGGAGAGGAGAGAAAAGGGACAGAGAGAAGCGCGGAGGTGGAGAACGCTGGTCGGCGTCAAGGGCTGCGCCCGATCGTTAGGGATGCCTTTCGACGCCGCCAGAGGCGGACGCGTGCTGGTCTACGTTGGTGCGAGCGAGTAAACTCGCGTCTGGGCGCGAGTAGACGCGAAAAGAAGCGACTGAACACGGACAAATGCTAAAAGAAGCCCGAGTTAATGCGACGGAGAGCGTCTGGACGCGAGTAGACGCCCGCGAATGCGGCAAGACGCATCTGGACGCGAATAGCCGCGTGTAAACACGAGCGGAAGCTTCTGGATGAAAGCAAGCGCAAAGAAATGCTACCGCGAGCAAATATAAATAGACGCAGGTAGACGCGAGTAGACGCGAGTAGACGGGAGTAGACCAGACAAGATACGAGGATTCGCTTATCAAACAGCACGGGAGGGTTGTCACGGTAGCTGACAGATAACGTTCGCGAAACGTTCTGTCGTACCATTCGCTGACATTGAACCAGTTGAATGCCTCCGAGACTCGGGGATGGGGCAAAAGCTGATAAATAATGTACGGACAGCGTACGGAAGATTAGGTCTCGGGGTAACAGGGTCTCTTTGCTAGCTCGTGACCGCGCACCTGGCCCCTCTCTCGCGGGGGCACCGAGGAATATTCGAAGGCTTCGACGTAATTAATCAAAATTCGATACTCGTAGACGCAATCGGAAACGGTACCGTACGTCCGCGTTACACCTGAAGGAAAACCGGCGCGTATTTTTGTCGCGGTACGCTATGGCAAAGGCTATATTCCCTCGGCTTATAAATAAGCTCGTCGGAAGAAAAGACTCGGTACAAAAGATGTTTACGGACACGAGTCGGAGCCTCGGACGCACACACACACACCCCGATATATACTGTACTTTCGCGAAATCAATAACCCAGAAAGCTCAAGAAATATTTACACCGGTATTACACCGATACCACCCGCCGGTAGCTCTCCGCCATTACCGATTCCGCGCCGCTCGTTTCCAAAGCCGAATTCCACGCTGCTCGAGCATGCGACCGGCTCTCTACCGGTGATGGCAAGTAAACCGTGCACGATAATCATCGAAATCACCGGCATCCTCGACGTCCGATACCCCAGCGCGCTAATCCAGCGATGGCTGTCGCTCGGCCATCGTGGATCGCGCGCGGGCCAACACGCGAGAAAGTGTCGGCGCGAGGAACTGGTATTCCGCTTTCAAAAATTCCCGGCTATTCTTCCATCGATTCGCGATTCCACCGCGTCACGCACCGCCATTAACGAGGCTGGAAAAACCTACATACGGCCGTCTCGCTCCATCGCGATTACACACACGGCGCGGCCGCGAAACGCACGGTGCACGGCCGCTTGTCGCGCGTGTTATTCGACGTGACACGCGAGCAGACCGGAGAAAACACTGTCATTCGCGAAACCGTGCACATTCTACCGTGTAGACCGTGCAAAAGTTCGCGGTGCGTGAGCTATGATTAGGGAAAAATAACGTTAGACCGTGCTCGCGTGCCGCCTGGCTTAACCTCTACGCGCTCCGCGTCGCGTTTAACGTTCTTTGCCGATTCCCTCGCGATTAACCACGCGTTCGATGAACCAACTACGATTACTCGGCACTCGAAACTGGAAGAAACACGAAATCGTCTGATATTCCAGCGTTTACGTATACACGTCTGGGAAACGTGATTCGGGTTTTCGACCCGATTCGTTTCTAAGCTTTCACGGTATTGCATACCGTACCAGGCTGTCTTATATCCTAATCCGTGCTTCCGGAACGCGTCGAGTTGCAGGCTTACCAATACGCCGAAGAATATTAGCTAAACTTTATGCATCTCGGGATTTTGCGCGAAAATTGAAGGAGCTTTAAAATTAAAGCGTGGAAGAGGAGTAGCGCGCAAAGCGATATTCTTGGAAGCATATTTCTCCTCGCGAGTGCACGCGACGAGGACCTTGCGATTGACGCGAAATTTTACGCATCTTGGGATTTCGCGATTTCGCGATTTCCTGCGAAAATCGAAAGAATTTTAAATCTGAAGGGTGGAAGAGTAGGGCGCAAAGATATATTCCTAGAAAAATATTTTTCCTCGCGAGTACACGCGATAGGGATCTCGTGATCGATGCGAAATTTTACGTACCTCGTGATTTCGCAATTGCGCGCGAAAATCAAAAGAATTTTAAATTTACAGTGTCGCAGAGTAGCGCGTAAAACGATATTCCTAGAAAAATATTCTTCCTCGGGAGTACACGCGACGGGGATCTCGAGATCGACGCGAAATTTTACGCATCTCTTGATTTCGCAATTGCGCGCGAAAATCGAAAAAATTTTAAATCTGAAGCGTGGAAGAGTAGGGTGCAAAGCTATATTCCTAGAAAAATATTCTTCCTCGGGAGTGCACGCGATGGGGATCTCGTGATCGACGCGAAATTTTACGCATCTCTTGATTTCGCAATTGCGCGCGAAAATCGAAAAAATTTTAAATCTGAAGCGTGGAAGAGTAGGACGCAAAGATATATTCCTAGAAAAATATTTTTCCTCGCGAGTACACGCGATAGGGATCTCGTAATCGACGCGAAATTTTACGTATCTCTTGATTTCGCAATTGCGCGCGAAAATCAAAAGAATTTTAAATTTAAAGTGTCGAATAGTAGCGCGTAAAACGATATTCCTAGAAAAATATTCTTCCTCGGGAGTGCACGTGACGAGGATCCCGCGATCGATGCGAAATTTTATGGGTTCCCAAGGCTCGTTTCCGGAGGGACAAAAGGGTTGCAGACACCGGGAAGACCGATTGGGCGTGTTTTTCGTACGGTCTCGTTCGAGTAATCGACTGATTAAATTCTCCACTGTCCCTCTCGACACGCTGCCATAGGCATCGAGTTACTGGAAAGCCAGCTTAAGGGATGATCAGGTAATTTCGTCGACGCCCGTGAAGTGCGCAACCGATGTTTATTCGATGACGAATCATTCGAGGATGGGAAAGTCGTTCCAGGGACGTGCGTTGACACCGGAGCCATCAGGGTGCCACAGACAGGGGGTCTAACTCACCGTTTCACATTTTATCCTCGCTGTCAACCGAAAAATCTTCCAACATTGGTCGAAATATCTTCGAAATCGACATCGTAAAATCTGCGAAGTGTTTGCATCGCTGAGACAGCAATGGTGACCGTATCTGAGTCAGAGTGGTGTCAAGGGTTCCGCGTCTAGGGTCACGAGGGTGAGACAGGGATTTCCACGTACCCCGAGTATTCCACGGACCATTTATTCTCGAATCTTCCACTAACTTATTCCACTTTACGAATCTCTACGACTCTACAGGGTACCAGTCCTCTCCGGTTCAGATTAGGACGTAGTAAAAGTCAGCGATAACAGTTGCCAATCCATTCATACAGCTTGTATCCCGGATACTTAGGCACGGCAGAATTTCACTTATTCCAATCCCTAGTAGATAGTCGGTTCGTATAACTGGAATTCGTGTAATAGGAATTCGCTGATTCTCTCCGGCTACCTACGATTCCTCGTTTTGACAGGAGTTTGCGCGCAGGTGAGATAGACTCGATCTGTATCTGCGATCTATGCATTCCTGGCAGTAAACCTGGAGACGAAGACTATCGTCCGAGGTAATCCTGAGTGTATATCAGGAATAAAAGCGCGTATGGTCGATCCTAGGAATGTTACTCGCTTAGATAGATCAGTTGACAGATGTTAGGGAGATTCGTAAACGTGGAACGGTAGCAGGCTTAATTCCCAGGATCGAATTTGATGGGTGGCTAGCTAGTGGTTGGATGGCTCAATCGAAACCGGTCCTGGGTAAATTCTATCGATTATTTCCGTGATAACCGCATGCCGGAGATGGACGCAAAGATTCGCGGTTGGAGGATACGCGGGTCAGGGAAATATGCGGGACGATAATTGCAGGTTGATTTACGGGCGAACACTTGGACAGATCGTGGAGACGTTACTTATGGCAGATTACGTGGCATCGGAGAGTCATGGTGGAGCATTGGATGGACATTGGATGAACATTGAACGTTGGACGTTCGGTTAAGGAGGAATATGCGTGAGTTTACTGGCCGGTGCCTCCGATCGTTTGCGTGGCCAACCTTATTTCCGCTGGACGATAAAGAATACCAAGGCTAACTCTTTCATTGAATCCAACGAGCATTCGCTGGATCCTACCGTGGAACACACCACGGTTCCATTCTTCATGGCTCTTCTTGCGCGGTTTATAATGGGAATCGCGTTATATCGTGATCGCCTACGTTTTGCAATGGTAAATACACCGGAGTCTTTTTCTCGCCCTCTTTCTTTCAGTTCTTTTAGGATTATCGATTATCATAATGTCTCTGCGTGACAGAGACTGGAGAACCATGGACTAGACATCCGATATCCACGAAGAGTTATCGTGGGTATTGCGAGGATTCTTTATGAGCTATATATCTCGATGTTCATTGATCATATCGCTGTCTTTTATTGTTATTTTGCCCTGTTTTATCTTCGGGATACTTTTTCTCGATGTTTGGTTGAATTGTCTCCTTTTTCTTATCGTCGAAATCCTCTTTCTCACGCGCACATTGCTTCTTTATTACCGGATTTTCCCTTCACGTTGGACTGGTTTTTGTCATTACTGTTAACTGGTCCTTTTTTCACGTTGACATCCTTTTCCCTGTCATCCTCGTGCTTTTTCATAAAATGACTTCTTTTTGGCTAGAATCAGCACCCTTTTAAATCATTTTTGCCCTGCTCATTTCCCGGTTTAATCGCTGGAATTTCTTTCTAACGATTTTGCAGTATTTATCATTGCAACTTCTTTATTGCTATTAATTAAAACCCATTTCCTTTCTCCAATTATTTCTTTAACACGTTGAGTGCGGCACCGATTTTGCTATACTTTCAGCTCAAGCGGCAGCTAGTGAGCACTGGATGCCGAACGCTCAAGTATACCGAAGGGTATGAGCAGAAGATTACTTTGTTTCACTTTGTCGTTTGGACTGTGAGAATGGTACAGCCAATGCGCAAATATACAAATTATAAACAGAAGATAATGGGGTGGGGAATGCCAGAAAGGCAAAAAGGCGATCACCAAGAAACGATTAGTCGAAAAAAGCCACGGAAGTGTAAAGATTTACTTTAGCAGAGGGAATTAAATTTTTACAATATATTAATTGTCATTGATAATTTAAATCTTGACAATGCCAGTCTTACGCACCGATGATGATTAAACGAAAAATTCGCTGTCAGTCCCTAGAATCCACACCGTCCAAACGAAAAGTCTACTGTCAGTCCCTAGGGACTGACGTAGCACTCAACGTGTTAATATTTAATTTTTTAAATGCAGATTTCATCGTGACAGAGTAGCACGCAAAAGTGCCAGACTTTGTTACCACTGATTAGAGATCGGCAACTGTCACGGAAGCGGTCGAGAAACCGGAAGGAAACACCGGACCATGATAACGGGGCAGTGGATAGCAGCAATTTCGGCGAAACTGACGAATGAACGTGATCCGTCAATCGTGATTCTCGAAAAATCGGACCCTAGCTATATAACCGTTTGAGTCCTAGAAGGCTTTCAAAAGAACACGGTTGAAAAACTTCGAACAACGTGATAGCGCTTGTTTAATTTTAATTTCTTCAATTTCTAGCTTTGTTTAATTTTGCCTCGCAAAATCCCAATCGGCATGATAGCGCTTATTGGTGCTATGTGACGTATGTGTATTAGCAAAGTTGAGCACGCTATTTGCATAATCAGTGATAGCACCGTCAGTTGCTCATAGCGCTCGAAATGGGATTTTACTGGGATTCTACTGGGATTTTTCCACACAAAATCTGAAGAGCGCGATCGCGCTGCTTGGGACCCAGGCGGTTAATATATAATATATATAATTTAATAGCCATGCACGACGAATAGAAATTCAAGAATTACTTTACTTAATCCAAGAGCAAGTGGACCCCCGCTTTTGGACCAGTTACAAATTCCAATCCCGCGAAGATCGTCCAAAGACCACCCATCCTTCCCAGCACCCCGACATTTAACCTTCAACACCGGCTATCGATACACCAAAGCTACTCGACAGCTTCGTGTTGGTGAGCCGGCCGCTGTAACGTACGAGCTACTCGGCAACGCAATCCTAATTGATACCCAATGCTGACCCGCGGCACCAGCATCGGGCACTAATCACTATAAATATCGCTACAAGCCATCCGTCTAAATTAAGAGACAGAGAGGACTGGGATTTAATAAACACGCATGGTCGGGAGAAACACGGCCGTAACACGTTCGCGTTCGTGAAGCTCGTGTAGAATTCTCGGACTTAATCCGTATTAACATATTAAGTGCCCAGCCCGTTTTGCTTGCCGTTCGGTTCAGGCCCAGGCTTGGCCGTCAAGTGGGCCAGCGACGGCGGGCGAAGTGTTCATGAAATTTGGAGATACTGTACCAATTGTTATAACAGGAATTTCCAAACGTTAGGTCCAAAGATGGCGAAGAATTTAACATCGAAAGTTAGCATCTTTTGGTTCTAGTCTGGGATCGACCGGCCCCAAACGGAAAGTCTAACGCCGATCTCTGGGGACCGGGCGGGCCCAAACGGAAAGACTAACGCCGATCTCTGGGGACCGGGCGGACCCAAACGAAAAGTCTAGCGCCGATCTCTGGGGACCGACTGGGCCCAAATGGAAAATCCAGCGCCGATCTCTGGGGACCGGAAGCGCCCAAACGTAAAGTCTAGCGTCAGTCCCTCGGGACCGGCAGAGCCTAAACGGAAAGTCTAGCGCCGATATTTTGGGACCGGCAGGGCCCAAACGGAAAATCTAGCGCCGGCCCCTTGGAACCGGTAGGGCCTAAACGGAAAGTCTATCGCCGATCTCTGGGGACCAACTGGGCCCAAACGGAGTCTAGCGCCGATCCCTGGGGACCGACCGGGCCCAAACGGAAAGTCTATCGCTGATCTCTGGGGACCAACGGGGTCCAAACGAAGTCTGGCGCCGATCCCTGGGGACCGACCGGGCCCAAACGGAAAGTCTAGCACCAGTCCCTAGGAACTGGCGTGACATTTAACGTGTTAAGGTGAATAACGAGTATCGTGCGTTCGAGGAAAGAAGGCACAGCGTGTTTACATCCTCGCGACTGATTAACTCCGCTGATTATCCCTTGATCACGGAAAACGATGACCAATGACCTTTGTCGCCATCTTCGACCAATAGCGTCACTCTGCCTGTGACAAAGAGAGTGTCAGTGGAGTTAATCAGTCGCAAGGGTGTAGACACGCTGTGCCTTCTCTTCCCGAACGCGCTATACACGCGGCATAGCTAGGCACCGCAACTTAATGCTTCGATTTAGAAGCTGGCTACATGGCGGAGAGGCCACTGCAAGCACGATACCTCTGGCCACAGTGGTCGCTTAATGGGCGCCCCTGATGGGCGGAGCGTGTTGTTGGTGAAACGGTACCGAAACGCGGTTATACAGTCGGCTTCCGTTTCGAGCGGACGCACGCCTAGGCGGCGTACACACGGCGCGGCCTGCAAAGCGAGCAGAACGAGCAACCACGCTAAAATACACCGGGCTAACATTAGACCCTAGCGAGGCATCCGCGATATTTTATTTTTACGATTATGCCGGCTCGCTGTGTCTTCCAGCTCGCTTCGAGAACACGTAATGCGAGTGGTGTGAGGTAATTGGATTCGCCTGGCAAATCCGTCAGGGGTACCGGCTCTGTTGTCGCTGGATCATGGAAGTTTTCGACCAGACCACGTGGGGTGTTTGGCAGGTGCGATTAGAAGCGATGATGGATAAATGAGGAAATAATAAAGGTGGTGGTTGTTGAGGTAAACGAAGGTTCTTGGAGGAATTAGTGCAGATGATAATTGGAATAATGACGTTTGAAATTAATTGTCAGTTTGGAACTTGATAGAATGGGACTTTTTGGCGGAACCACGTGCAGATATTTCAAATAAATAATTATTTTGACTGCAGATAGACAAATAGTAAATGGAGTACTGCATTTATCGTTTTGCCGATACCACGTGAGGTATTTGGCAGGTGTGACTAGAATGAATAAATAATAAGTATCATCATTTATTATGGATGATAATTGGAACAATAAGATTCGAAATTAATTGTTAGTTTTAAGTGGAACCACGTGCAGATATTTTAAATAATTAATTATTATTTTGACCACGGATTGGCAAGTAGCAAACAGAGTACTAGATGAGACCACGTGAGATGTTTAGCAGATGTGATTAGAATGAGTAAATAATAATTATCGTCATTCTTGAGTGGAGGAACCATTGCGGATAATAATTGGAACACTAAGATTCGAAATTAATTCCTAATTTTAAGTGGGACCATTTGCAGATATTTCGAATAATTATTATTTTGACTGCAAATTGACAAGTAGCAAATACAGTACTACATCTTCCGATTTAAATGAGTCCACGTCAGGTGATTGGCAGGTGTAACTAAAATGAGTAAATAACAAATATCTTCATTCATTGTTGATAATAATTGGAACACTAAAATTCGAAATTAATTCCTAATTTTAAGTAGGACCATTTGCAGATATTTCGAATAATTAATTATTATTTTGACTGCGAATTGACAAGTAGCAAACAGAGTACTAGATGATACCACGTGAGATGTTTGGCAGATGTGATTAGAATGAGTAAATAATAATTATCGTCATTCTTGAGTGGAGGAACCATTGTTAATAATAATTGGAATACTAAAATTCGAAATTAATTATCAGTTTTAGGTGGCACCACGTGCAGATATTTCGAATAATTAATTATTATTATGACTGAAAATTGACAAGTAGCAAACAGAGTACTACACCTACCGTTTTAGATGAGTCCACGTGAGGTGTTTGGTAGATGTGACTAGAATGAGTAAATAATAAGTAACATAATTCTTGAGATAAACGAAGCCGCCCCTTGAAGGAACCATTGCAGATGATGATTGACCCAATAAAATTAATTATTAATTTCGAGTGGAAAAATGTGCAAAAATTTCGAATAATTAATTATTATTTTAACTACTGATTGACAAGTAGTAAACAGGATACTGTTATCGTCGAAACAAGCGTTGCAGCGGAATCTCGATCTACCAAGGAACGATTCATTTCGAGACCGCGTAATATGCATGTAAATACTATGAGATAATTGGATTCGCGTGGTAAGTCGACACAGGGAATCACTTCGTTGTCCCCAAACAACGAAGCTCGCTGTAACCGTGCAGAAATATTTGTAGGAGCGATAATTAGGCTAACGCGCGAGTAGCAAGTACCGTACTGCTTTCACAGTCCCGATGTTAATTGTTATCTTGGAGATACGCGCGGTCGTGGAACCGCTCGATCATGGTCGAATTTCCGTAATGGAGGAGCTCGGATTTATGCGAGGCTCCGAGTCTGAAATATTTTCGTTGCATAAATTTAACGTCGTCTGTTATCTCTGTATCCCCGCACGAGCAACATTGACTCACCCGATGCCTAACCACCCGTCATCCATATTTCATGAATTTCTCCCTGAATTTCTTCGACTTTCTAAACTCCCAGCTACCCCATTGCCTTTATTCTTCGAAAGCTCTGGCGAGCAAAGCGCTTCCGAGACATCACACGCGTCTCGTTATGCCAACTTTTATGCCTAACATTCGCGTGACGAGTGGTCAAACCGTGGAACGGTGTCATTTTTTATCACGCTGAATTTCATACTCGACATGCTGGTAGAATAAAACTTTACGCGAATCAGCGTTATTATTACTCGACCAACAAGGACAACTCGGGAAGTAATATCCAAGACTCTCCGAGTATAGCCTCGTTTCCGGGTTCATTTATCGAAATTAAGTCGCGGATAAAATTCGAGAAAATTACTAGGCCGTTAGGTGTATCCATCTTCCTGGAAAAGGTTCAAAAGACTGGGTAATAAATTACAGCGCGGCGGCTACCATCGATATGTTAAACGTCAGAGGATGAACTGTATCAGATTTTCATTTGTACACCGAGCTACGTACACGAACGGAGAATGATTATACGACACGAAATGGTTAGCGAAATTCCGGAAAATAAAATACTCGAGCTAAAATACTACGAAAAATAATAAAATTAAATAACAAAATAAGAAAGGAAAACGAAAAATAACAATACTCGTCAAGACGGATGGATATTAATTTACGTGTAAAATCGTTTATGAACCTACTATTACCTGACCTACTATTACACCCATTCGAGTGATCCTTTCTACTTAATTCTATAAATAGTTTCCGTATTATCGCTCATTTGCATAAAAAGGAAGACTAAATTTATTTCCTTCACAACATCCTATTTAATTACGACTATTAAGGAATAATAAATTCTCGTATAATTTTCCTCCACGTTTTCCTTCCTCCTCAATGAAAATAAATAAATAAATAAATAAATAAAAATAAAAATTAACCCTTTGCACTCGAGAGATGAGCTTCGGTCAGCATTTCATAAAATTTGGAAGGTCGATATTAATTAATATATCAAATTTAATGTAATGTAACAGTGTGCGAGGTATGGAAATCAAATAATTCTAGGTGTTAATTATTACACGATTTCTTATTTATTGCACGAAAAAATATCCTCAGCCTTATAGCAGAAAATTTTAGAACTCCTACTCTTCTTTAGCCAAAAAATCGTCGAGTGCGAAGGGTTGAAAGATGTCTGTGTGCTTCCCAATTAATTAATAATTAATAATTTAAAATAACTAGAAAGTGTAGGCACATCGACTGCCAATTTCGTTGTAAAAATAAAAGGGTTGGATATAATTTCGTGAATCAAATAATTCTACGATTCTATTATTATACAATTCTTTATTTACTGCTCGAAAAAGTATCGTCAGCTTCTTTAATAGAGAATCTTTGAATTTCTACTCTTCTCTAGCCAAAAAATCGTCGAGTGCAAAGAGTTAAAAAATATCTGTGTGCTTCCCAATTTTGCGAATGCCAATTAATAATTTAAAATAACTGGAAAGTGTAGACACATCGACTGCTAATTTCGTCGTAAAAATAAAAGGGTTGGAGACCCTTGATTTCGTGAATCAAATAATTCTACAATTCTTTATTTACTGCTCGAAAAAGTATCGTCAGTTCTTTAGTAGAGAATCTTTGAATTTCTACTCTTCTCTAGCCAAAAAGTCGTCGAGTGCAAAGGGTTAAAAAATATCTGTGTGCTTCCCAATTTTGCGAATGCCAATTAATAATTTAAAATAACTGGAAAGTGTAGACACATCGACTGCCAATTTCGTCGTAAAAATAAAAGGGATGGAGACCCTTGCTTTCGTGAATCAAATAATTCTACAATTCTTTATTTACTGCTCGAAAAGGTATCGTCAGTGTTTTAGTAGAGAATCTTTGAGTTTCTACTCTTCTCTAGCCAAAAAATCGTCGAGTGCAAAGGGTTGAATTAAAAGAGAGAAAATTGCGAAAGGATTAGCCGATCAATTCTCAGGTCCGAGTAACACTCGGCCTTACGTCACCAGGCTGCATGTAGGACAACGAAGTGGATGGAGAGTTAGAGATAGACCGTGGGTGGGTCTGCGAGCTATCAATGAGACGACTAAAAAGATGAAAAGATAAGCCTGCGGTCCGAGTCACGAGGGGGCGAGTAATTCCGTGAACGATGGTGAAGGAGGAAAGCTGGCGAATTCTAAACGGTGGATCATCGAGGGGCTTTAGACACGAAAAAGGAACATAGGCGCGAGAACCTTGACAGTGAGTCTATTGCGTGTACAAAGACCACCAGGAAGAGTCGCTGCAAGATGGCCTTCGCGATGCTCCTCCGCCATAGAAAGAACGGGAAATCGAACCAATATCCACAACCAGCAATGAAGAACGATACTGTATCGATATCTCTGTAATTAGCGTTTGATTGATCTGGATGCACGGATCATTTCAGAGCGATCCATATGTACGTGGTACAAGAAGCTTATATTTTTGCTGGCAAGAATACACGCTTGTTATTGTAGTAGGTCAGTATAAAGGAGCTGTTCTATTCACACTAGAGCTACCTAGAATGTGTACTTAAGTATACTTAAGCATCTGGTTAATCGACAAGCATCGCTGGATTTTTCTGGTAACAGGCGATGTTATTGAAACGGTGAATATATTATTTAACCCTTTCGCTACCAGCGTCACATATATGTGACGACCTGATTTTCTTATCTGAGCCCGGCGTCACAAATATGTGACCGGTGTTCATTATCAGTTTATGATAATTGTTTGCACCAAATCGTGTCGCACACAAACGGGTTATGTTATAAAACAATAAAATAGATACAGGATGTTATTGGTCCGACGACAATTACTTTTTTAAAAAAGATCTGGGCATCACAAATTTATGCTACGTGTTCTTTATCAATATTTTTTAATTGGTTGCACTAAGTGGGGCCGCAAGTATATTAGCTGAGTTATATGTAGAGTTTTTATTTTGCTTTTCCTTTCCAATTTTATTCATTTCCTTTTAATGAAATGTCTCACATGTATGTGACCACGGGGCTACCGAAGGAATTATCTATCTATAGCCCAGTGTCACTTATGTGTATCGGCTTGTAAAATTGCTAATTTCACTTAGTTAGAACGTTATAGATACATCCCAGAAAAATAAATGACAATTGGTATCATATTTAAATAATAAAACGTCTGGGCTGTGGTGGCGGTTTTTCTCCTGAGGCTCTGGTAGCGAAAGGGTTAAAAAACCATCACGTCGAATCCTTATTACCTGGTCATGATAATATAATTTATAAATTGGGATTTAACTTTTTCTTCCAGGATTTAAAAATAGCAATGTGGCTTTCTCCAAATAAGGAACGCATTAGTCAGAAAAATGGCAACGCGGTTGCAAAAGGATCGTCGATGTTTGAATTACAATCAGCTGGATGCAAATGATATCGTCGAGCGAATCGAGCTGTTCTATCCACACTAGAGCTACCTAGAATGTGTACTTAAGTATACTTAAGCATCTGGTTAATCGACAAGCATCGCTGGATTTTTCTGGTAACACACGATGTTATTGAAACGGTGAATATATGATTTAAAAAAATTTTACGTCGAATCCTTATTACCTGGTCATGATAATATAATTTATAAATTGGGATTTAACTTTTTCTTCCAGGATTTAAAAATAGCAATGTGGCTTTCTCCAAATAAGGAACACATTAGTCAGAAAAATGGCAACGCGTTTGCAAAAGGACCGATCGATGTTTGAATTACAATCAGCTGGATGCAAATGGTATCGTCGAGCGAATCGACGGGTGGAACCGCCAGTGCATAGAGCAATAATTTATGCTTAATGCTTTTTTCCTTCTGCTAGCTCGATCCCGCGAGTCGCCTCGACCGCGGCGATCTCGCTAGATGATTTATGCTACTTTCGACGTTTCTCTGGAAAAAGGGTGACCGACCTCTCCCGGCGCTTTCAGCGATTCATTAATCTCCCTCTGTGTTCCGATCCCGTTGCTTATCACCGATAACACGCGCGCACGGTTCCAGCCAGAATGGAAACAGCGTCTCATGAATTTTCATCGGCCATGCCCGCGCGACCAGCGGGCAGCGAGGTTCGTGGACCCGACGACACGCGGCGCTCCGTACTTACGGCGCTCTTAACCTTGGGCACACAGCGATCCGCTGTATCGATACCTATAAATCGATACCTCGCAGGAATTCTCCGATAATTATATCCGTATCGACGAAAGGCAAAGCTAGGAATGATCCGAAGCCCTCTGTTTCCATTTCGCGGTCCTATTTATTGCGTTATCACGCGACAAAAGAATACGACTGGCATATCGGAGAGGTAGGAAAGAAGCCTATCGCGGCGTTCGATCTGTGTCACCGTCCCCGGAGAACCGTGACACGTGAAACACGATGGAAGAATAAAGAAAGAAGAACAAACATATCGGACGTGTTCCCGCTTAGCGTCGCTCCGTGACGAAATGGTGAAATCCCCGCGAGGTGTATAGAAATTCTGAAAGCATTCCTCCGCATCGGCTGTAACACACATCGTCTTCTCGACTTTCGAGAAATTCACTGACCCGGCCGACACAGCTTCTTACGGGCCACGTATTAATCCGCGTTTATTGGCCGCTTCCGAGTCACTTGCGTCCACTTGCAGTCCCGTTCCCTCCCGCCGGCCAAGGATCGGCGATAAATCCGGCCGATTTGCATAAACCGACCAAAGAAATCGGTTACGAGATACAAATCGACGATAAATCATGCATTAGTCTCGGCAGGACGTGACCGACGACCACCGGAAGCGTACCAATCGATTCTTCTGTCCGTTGTGCACCTCGATACGGAGCCGAGTAAATCCTGAATCGAATATTAGTCGGGCCGAGTGGCTTCATGGGTGGTAACGGCCACGAAAACGGGACATTTTCACCGGCTGCTCGATCACCGCTTCTCGCGATCCCATTGTACGCGACAGCGTGCCCCTAATAGCTCGTCATCTCCGATAATGCTCGATTCGGACCGTCTTTATATCCAGGGTATGTCTCGTTTTGACTTCGAAAGCGGATCTGCCACTTTGGGACACCTTGACATCGCTTTGCTCGAGGATCAGGCACTTTCGAGAAGGTCGCGGCGAGTCTTCGGACTTCCGGTGGTCATGGGTAGTAGCTATCGCGTAGTCGCTGAGTTTGCAGTGGAAAAAATATTCTTCATTCGCAATAATTCGCGAAACCCTTCGATTTCCTAGCTATGACATAGCGCACGACTAATTCCTAGCTGTAAAATAACAGAAATCAGTGTCAAAGGAACGAGAACTGACCCCAAATAAAACTCCTCGTACCTCGTGTACCTCGAACACACCTGCGTCTCTGACCAGCGTTCATCGAACACTGGTCATTTACTTAAACGAGTTATCAGATCCCCTTGTCCCTCGCGAGGCTCTCTCCAAACACTCGGTACATCTCGGTGATCAAACATTCGAGAACTATGTACCAACGACGACGCAAGATACACGTCCGACAGAGGC
This sequence comes from Eufriesea mexicana, assembly GCF_001483705.2. Classification (NCBI taxonomy): domain Eukaryota; kingdom Metazoa; phylum Arthropoda; class Insecta; order Hymenoptera; family Apidae; genus Eufriesea; species Eufriesea mexicana. The sequence continues at coordinate 736,320 of NW_016908280.1, read as the reverse complement.
GAGACGATGCCGAATTACCAGCCGGCACTTCCGTTTCCCGGACGAGTAAATCATCGTGTACCGATCCGTCGAACGTCTCCGCGAGATAGCCGTGGAGACCCGTGGGGGGCAAGGGTCAACGGTATTATCGAGCGCACAAAAGGCTCTCGCGGGACGTGACGAATGTGTTCGCTTAGCACTTACGAACGCCCACGGTGTCGAGGCGAATAAATTCGCCGATTGTCTGAAAATACCCGTGGCGCGTGTGGCGGCCGTGTTTGTCGAGCGTTTACGAGCACCCACGGCGCTGAAAAGATTAATACCGTCGCGCCACCACGGGGAAAAGAAGCCGAGGAAAAAAGCCCTAAGCATGGTTAGGTCGCGCGCGTTTCAGGTTGCCACACGATCACCACCACGCGTCTGTACCGGGTAATCGAAGGGATGTGCGAGAGTATGGTCAGTGCTGATGACTAGGATGTCTTGGATGTCTTGGCTAGCAGACTAGGGGACAGATGCAAGCGTTACACGACGGAATGACTCGTATTAGCTGCGAGAGATTTGTTGGGCAATATATTTGCGAGGTACTGCATGTAACTGGGTATTTATGCGCTGGCCGATCGGATATAACAGAGTGGAAGTTTCGAACGCGAAACGGATTTAGAATCGGTCTAAGGATCGACGAGATAGGCGATACCGATGGAAAGAATAAGCGTGGATATTAATGGACACGTCTGCATGCAAATGTAGACGTTGTACCGGACCACGGAGTCCATCCTTTCTAGCACACGTGGACGCAGCCGAAGAACCGTTCGACGTTACGCAAGACCACGTTGCGATAACTCTAATAGTATCCGAGATTCGCGGGGAAACATGGCGGCAAGCAATCATCCTTTAATCACCGTGAATGCAACGCATCGATTGAAATCGTACCGCCGCAACGGCTGATCTATGCCTGTTACCGGAGTTCTTCGTGCAAACGGTGACCCGAATGACTGGGTCCCACCACCGATTCCATTAGCGGCTTCTGTACGCCTCGTCAGTGGCGTGCTACACCGTAATCGTTCTCGAGGAAGGTCCAGAGAGGTTCATAGACACGGTGAAATTTACCGCTCGATCGGACTCCGGGGTCCTAATCTGAGTCAGCCGGAGAACATAAGTAATGGTATCGAGAGGCTCTGGACTGGTTTCCAGTGAAATTTCGAGAAGCATGCGCCACGAACCGTCCAGCGGCTGTCATTGTTGTGTAATTAGCCGTTGCCGGGCGTAAATTAAAATTTATAGCCAAGCGGCTAGGCCAAAGCGGACGCTCATCAGTGAGCCGTGGAAGAACTGGTATATACTTTCTATCGGCAGCTGGAACTTTTCCTGAAACCCTTGTTTGTCGCCGCGTGAAAGTATACGATCTAACAGATTCCTCTACCGTCTGACCATTCCTGACGTACCGCGGAGCTGTTCGCGAAAGAAGATTCGAACGAGCACTTGTTAACATACGTGCATGGATAAAATCGAGAAACGAGGAAGTTATTTTCATGGCAGAATTAACGCGATGGTCCTATATATTCTTATATTTCCATTCCTAACGTTTATCTCGGAGTTCCCTGTTATTAAAAGAGCCTGTGGACCTAAATGGCGAATTATCTCGATCATAGAAACATCGAATTAAAATTTCATACGAATATTCTTGGATTCCTTACAAAAGATTTATCAAAAAAGATTTCCCTTTCATAGAAACGGCTTTAATCGAATAAACTCGTTATATTCTACATCTATAGTAGATACTGACGAACTGACACGTCTCCGTAAGTTTCCCACGGTGAATGTTTCAGTTTAACTCTTTAATCAACGGTAAAAAGACGGAATTAAAGGCAATATCGACTAAAAGAAACTCGATCACGACAGAACGCTTAACTAGATTATCCACGGGCAGTATAACCTAAGCCAGCGACTCGCAGCGCCTCTGGCGGAGCGCCGGAGCATCTGCGGGACACGGGCGCCACGGCAGCCGCAGGTACTACAAAAACGCGACCCTTGGGAAGAACGAGGGCCGCGAGGAATCCAAACAAAACCGGCCCATAAATCCACACGATTTTCCAAGGCACCTCGCAAACACGAGCGAACAAAATTAAATACCAGACGCATGGTCGAAGGCAAGAAAGGGCACAAGTAGGGCGATGGTAGCGATGGTTTCATGGGAAATCCGGTTACAATGTGGCTAATGGCGTTACTCGCGGGATTCACCGTGACGAAATGACAGAGCGGAGCGTCATTTCGTTGAACGGCCACGGTAAATCGGCGCGGGCACGCTCGCTGTCCGTTCTCGAGCAGAGATCGACCAGAGATCGACAAGAGATCGGAGAAAATGCGAGGAGTGCCTAGAATCCAACGAGAAAATAACGACGTGTCCTCGAACGATCGAGAAAGATACGTATGTATATCGTGCGATACATGCATCCCGCAACGGTCCCGTATTCTAATGCCGCGTTAACGATCGTTTTGTTGACTACTCGTCGACCAACGTTCTGCCGCGACACCTCGTTGATTGGCAATAAGTTGACGAGGACTGATAATAAAGCGAGGACCGGGGACCGTGCGCGAGAGAGGTTAGGGCACGCGATGGCACGCGGGCACCCACGCCCACTTTGCTAGACGATCCTGTTCTTCCGGTTAATCAGCGATGGTAAATAGATCTATCGCAGTTAAACCGATTGTCTCGAGCGTGCGTTTCAACCATCTGTTCGCTATAATTCAAATTAAATATAGATCGGAGATCTGATACCTTCTTAACCTTCTTAATCCATCGCAATATACGTAAATTCGAATGCTTTACGATTTCTCCGTAGAAATCAAAGAGTGACAGAGAAATTTGGTAGATACTGGTGCGAATACTCGTTTCATGGGTGATCCTGGGTGTGGCGACCTCGAAAGATCGAGAGTGTTCAAAAGCCAGCCACAAATCGCGCAGTGGTATGGATCACGGTTCTAGAAAAATCAGAAGCTTCAAGAGTGTTTCGTGGCGCGTGCCTCCAACAAAGAGAAAAGAACCTAACCTAACCGGGTACACACATGCCAAGATGCAGATGCACGTGTCAAGTTTCTGGAAAGATTAGAATCATCGAGAACGTTCCACGACGCGTGCCACCCTGCGAAGACAAAAGATGATCGGGCACTTGGATATATAAAGTAAGCTCTCGATCGCCTTTGACTGAAGGGCAGTCAATCCTCCTAAACTAGGTTAAACCTTTGACTGCCACGCCGAAATCGCATGTTTCCCTCAGGACGTCACGGGAGTGCACAGCTAGACGCAAGACTTGTTCTAATATATTTTTGATGTTCTAATAAAAATTTTTAATTCTTCAATGGGGCACTTTTTATTTCAAAGTATCTTCTAATTAGTGGTTATATTCGGAATGCACTAACTGTCAATTTTCGTTCAATGTTGTTCAAGCAGTTCAAGCGCTCCGGTCACCAATGATCACCGTGGCGTCACAGGAGATACCGTGGCCGGTCATATATGACCAACGTGGCAGTAAAAGTGTTAACCGCTTCAGTGCCACGTGTCTTATTATTTATTTCCCTGTCCAAAAGTGCCAAGGAGCGCTTTTGCGCTGTTTTACGCTCATTTACTATAAGTTGTAACTCTTTCGATTCAGCGTTGTTCTGACACCCTTCTGTGCATAAGTAGTCACATCCGTTGTTTATAAGAATAAAAAGGTGTACACCTACAAAGCATAATACTACCCCAATCTTATATTAATTTACCTAAAACGGAACGATAACCGTAAAGTCGCCTATTGACAGAAACCGAGCGTGTCACGGTTGTAGACTTAGCAGCCTAGAGCACTGACACTTTCCAGCGAAACAGAAGCGCAAAATCGCCATTTGACACTCAAACGGTTAATTACACGAGAATATCGAAAGATCAGAGACCCAACATCTTAGGAATATGATAAACAAAAGTAAATTAGAGTTTTGAAGCGTGGCAAGTTGGAAAATTCAAGATGACAGACTCTATTATTCCAACAAATTAATTTAAAATTCTTTTTTTTTTTTCAAAATCCCTAGGTCTAGCTTAATTCGTGTATTCGAAATTGGTGTATCTGTATGAAGCTCTCAGCGAGAAAACTGGTACATCTCGTGTCCGCAGGTCGGGGCCCGTAAAAACGCAAGGAAATGCGATGCCTGACAATTACAAAGTACCAGGGTCACTTATATGGGAATGCAATCAAGTACCAGGCGGCGGTACCTTATCACTGTAACGATAAGAACGAAGACAAACAGCCACGTTTATGAAAGAAATCGAACAGCAAATTCATAACTTCGCCTCACGACCGCCAGGTTCCTCGCTTTTTCCTGGACGCGCTTCCAGGGGCCTTATCCGCTTCTTCTTCGTTAAGGTACACATCGTAAATACGAAACTGCGATGGACCATTAACCAGCACTCGTTTCTTTCTTCGTAAACGACACGTCATCGCGAACTTGATGGGTCTCGTTGGTAACAGCGGAAAGGGAGCAAGATCGGAAGTCGAGGGTCTTGCCGGAAGTGCCGCTGAAATCGTGCAACCGTTGCACGATTTAACCGTAAATGGGCCTGTGTAACAGAATTTCGATTCCCATATGAATATCGACATCGTTACCATGCATCCTCATCTCTCTCGCATTATGAAAACCATTAAATTAATCAGCATTAGAATTATCAAAAACAGAAGGATGTACGTTGACAACGATTCATGTCAATTTTCTCACAGTAATTTTCAAAGGAAAATTACTCGTCTCGATAACACAAACATCAAATGTAATGTATATCTAGATCCTCCAAAATGTATCAAATGGCAAATTGTGGAAAATTGTAGACTTGCATATTCATTAACCCATTTGCATTCAAGCGCGGAATATTCCGCGAGTCACGACTGTCGTCTATCACCGAGCGCGGAATATTCCACGAGCCACGACAGTCGTCTATCACCGAGCGCGGAATATTCCGCGAGCTACGATTGTCGCTTATCACCGAGCGCGGAATAATCCGCGAGTTACGATTGTCGCTTATCACCGAGCGCGGAATATTCCGCGAGCTACGATTGTCGCCTATCACCGAGCGCGGAATAATCCGCGAACTGACTTTTTCCATTACCAGTTGCTGAATATTCTTCATATGCCACAGATCACGTTTGATCCCTTTTGTGAGCGTCTCATCTACATCGGTTCATTATATTCTTAACAAGTTTTACTTTTGTTGTGAAAATCCTTTTAACTGCCATTACGAATAGGTGCTGATACGCGTGCAGTAATACGGACTAGTCGTCAGTTGAACGTCGCTGATGCCTGACCACGGCACCTTAAGTAGAACCACGATGTAAATGGATTAATAATAAAAAAAAAATGTCAATTTTCGCGAATTTTCAAGCGAAGACAAATTCTAATAATTAACCCTTTGCACTCGAGAGGTGCCTCTCAGTCGCCATTTAATCACATTCTAAAGATCGATGTTAATTAATGTATCAAATCTAAAATTACTCAACGATGCGTGGAATGTTGAGGTAAAATAATTCCACGTCTTAATTTGCATACGATTTCTTATTTACCGTTTGAAAAATATTCTCCACTTTATGGCAGAAATTCGAATTACTATTTTTCGTGAACGAGAGAATCGCCGAGTGCAAAGGGTTAAAAATAAAACTCGCATCATGGTAAATTCGACAAATACAAATTTACGATATTAACCCCTTCGCGACAGTGCACCTGTACCATACTTTGTCACTTTTCACGACGGCACGATTCAGCATACTTTGTACTTCAGTTGACGGTACAACTTTACTTTAACACCATACTTTGCCACCATTTTCTTCGTTGCCTAATGCCTGTACTAACTTTAACCCGAGTTCGCTATTGAAATAAAACAATACTATAATTACGACTTGTCGCTGTAAATCAATAAATGACTGTCGTATATATACGGTGTCAGTCGCTGTGATGCATCCAGTGACTGCCGTATATATACGACATATTTGTGTGACGGGGCCCCCACGGAAGCATATCCATCACCCAGATATGGATGACACGACGCCAAACGTGTTAATGAAATATTCTCTCCCTCTCCCTCTGTTCTTAAAAAATTAATAAAATTCGTAAGAATTTCTGGCATAGCTTTTGCTAACTCAATTTCAATTTCGTGAAAAATGTTATCCTCCATCAAGAATATTTCTTCACTTATCGATAAACGATTCGAGGAAAGCAAGGATCGATAAAAATTCGTAATCGTACCTCGACACCAGTGACACTCGAGCCAGAGTGTAAAATAAGAAAAAGGGTAAAATAAAGAAAGGCGGAGTCGCAACGTGACTCAAAGGTACGATAACCTACAGCCAGATACCTGGATACTCGAATCAATATTGAACACCGTATGACTCACCGATACCTCGTCAATTAAGCCTCTGATAAACGCTTTATCGCAGTTAATGAACTCGAACGTGGAACACGCGTTTCCCCTGGAAAAAGAATAGAAAGAAAAGCGAACTAAGAGCGGCGTTTCCAAGAATGCACGTCCGAGCTGCGTGTAGCGAGTTAGAGGAAGAGGCATAAACAGGTTACGATGATTATTCGTTGCGTGTATCGTTCATGGTTTAATATTCGTGGTAAGATATGCCCAACCCTCGGAGCAGCACGAACATCGCCGATGATCAGGTCGAAATTCATTAGGATTCGAGCGATGCACCGGCCTCGTGCTCGATAACGCTGCACGCGTGGACATTTGACAAACGGTACCCGACACGGCTCGCAGGAAGTTAGAAATCGTGCGCGGATACGAGCATCCAGTTCATTTTTCCGCGATACGCAAATGATCTGGGAACGTTAGGCTACTAGGCTTGTGCAGGAAAATGTCAAGGTTTAGAATTTAAACGGAAATAATTTCGTGGACTTTATTTCGATGTTTCGTTATTTCAAAATGGTTGCTCGAAATTGCATTTCTTGGTATTTTATTTTCCTGCCTTTCCTATTTTATTATATTTTTTTCCATTTTTAGCGTTCGTTTCGAGGTTCCATTAGTTCGATTTCTGTCGCGAATTTGGAAACGGAAAGGAAGGTTTCATAGTTGCTACTAGGTACGTCTATGCCTGAGAATATAAACGAAAATTGACGGGAAATACAAACAATAATGTGTAATCGGAATAGCGTCGAAACCTAACTTTCAGATCCCTACACAGAGTAGGGTTATGTCTGCAGGGCTATGTATGCGCCATCTGGGAGAGCCGATACGAAGCATCGGTCACGTGATCGATTTTCTGCTCATATTTCCTGCCAATTCTCGTCGAACGGAGTATAGTATTCTAAGTGTTAAAGGGATTATAACGCAAAGGAATAGTAGTCAGTGGCAAATTACCGTGGCAAAACTATATAGATTGTTACTGAACGGACGAATAGTTAGAATTGGCCTGTTTAGGGCCACGCAGGTCACAAATCATCTCCAGAAGACTAGAGGCAGAAGACAAAACGCAGGGGAAGGGATCGGTCCCACACCCCTGAGATGTAGAGTTTACTTCACTATTTAACCGTTTAAGTTTCAAAACGCAGGGGAAGGGATCGGTCCCACACCCCTGAGATGTAGAGTTTACTTCACTATTTAACAGTTTAAGTCCCAGAGACTTTCGGAAGAACATGGTCGAAAAACCCTGAACAGCGCGATAACGCTTGCCTTAATCGAGTGCGACGCAGCCCAAACAGCGCGATAACGCTTGTTTAATTTTATGTCGAAAAATCCCAATCGTCGCGATAGCGCTTGTCGATACTATGTGACGTACGCGCATCAGCAAAATTGATGTGCACCACTTCGACTGGGGAGCGCGATCGCGCTGCTTGGGACTCAAACGGTTAATTTCACTACAACACTAAACAAAGGTACTGGTATAAATACCAAAGTGTTTTTCATAATATTCCCGTGATGGACAGATTTTCTTGCCTGTCATATCGTTGCTAATCCGCTGGCAGTTTTCTGCGAGGTAACCGAACCTGAGGCCACGTGGTACGGAACTCGTTAATTGAATTACGTATCCACGGTCGGCGTGCATAAATATCGGAGGCGTTATGAAACGGCTTAATGAAAGAGGAAGCAGGAAATCGTATCGCGGCATTTCTTCGGAACCTTTCGAAGACATTGTGCGAACGAGGAAAAAAGGCAACGTGGAAGAAAAGTGGTATCGGTGGAAAGCAGTCGGATCGAAGGGAAAAGTTCGGTCCGGGGATGTTTAATGGATAGTTTCACCCGGATTCGAAAATGCGAGAAACCGCGAGAAAACGGAAAAATAAAAAGGTCCAGGTGGAAAAAATAGCAGGCACGTTTCCGCGGCAACCTTCCGTGTCCGTTCGATGATTAACAATTTACGCGTTAGTTACGATTCACCCGGCAGTCGTCGATTTTCCGCGACGCGTTTCGAAATAATTATAAAATAAAGAGAAAGCGTGTAAAGCGCGATGCACGGCGCGCGAGATCGTAAATTCGTGGCCGGACGTTTCATTAGATTCGCAAGGCAAAACCGTTTACACGAGTAGACGAGAAACTGGCGTAAGACCGCGTCGATTCGCGCGTCGTTCTGCGGCAGATTTACCGACTGCGGAAAACGAGTCTTCAATGTCGGCGAAAGTAACGTGTGCTCGGTTTAAAAGTCCCATTCCTTCGAATGCTTAATCGCGGAAGTTACAAACGTACGCTAACAATCGATCGAGCAGCGCTGCAACTATTAAACCATCGATCAAACCTTCCATCTCTCACGCCCTCTATCCGGAGGAGTCTATACTCGGGGTGAGCCGCGATGGCTTCCGTGCTCCTCGAGATCGAGAAATAACGCTGATTCTTTACCGCCTATAGCTTTTTCGTGTGTACCAAATATTAAAAGAGATAATTATACTGTGATCTCAGTCCGAAAAAGAACAAACGTTGAAAGCGGGAAATTGTAATCTCAGTTGCGTGATAGACTGCAATAAACTGCATTCTGTGACTTTGAAGGAACTTGCGCATTACTTTATCCTATTTTTTAATTTTATCAGTTTTGATTTGTGTTTTATTTTATTCCATTTTACCCATTTTGAAAATGGATTCGCGCGATTTCGATTGTGATGAAAGTGAAATAATTGCGAAAAAGCTGGATTTGCCCGCATGCAAAGTGTTAATAAAGATATGAAATGAAATAGAAAAAGTTAAAGTAATTAGGGTTATTCAAAATGGAGTTAATAAGCGACATCTATATTCCGTGTCATACAGAATGTTACCGAAAAGGTAGTATCATAGTATAGGTGGTGATTCTAAGTGAGGAATGAAATGTTTGAGCTTCGAAGAAATTTTTGTACAAGCCTTCCAGTTCATTTTTATTCGCAAACAAGAATTAACCCTTTGCACTCGAGAGGTGAGCTTCAGTCACCATTTCATAAAATTTGGAAAATCGATATCAATTAATATATCAAATTTAACGTAATGTAACAGTGTGCGAGGTATCAAAGTCAAATTCTACAATTCTATTATTATACAATTCTTTATTTACTGCTCAAAAAAGTATCGTCAGTTTTTTAGTAGAGAATCTTTGAATTTCTACTCTTCTGTAGTCAAAAAGTAGTCGAGTGCAAAGAGTTAATATCGAATTTTATAAACCACCTAGAACCTCGTACAAACCTCCTACGAATAGATTTTATTTTTATGTTTCTATATAAACGTGGTCATTCGCTGCCATCAGGAAGATTAATAGCAAATCATTTTCATTCGTCACCATTAGCAAGATTAATGCCAAACCTCAGACCACCCCGTATAGACTTTCCGTTTCGCGGAACGCGCCTCTTACCGGCAATGAAAAAGACTGGTTCTTTCGCCATCTTCGATTTTCCCTCGCCGATTCCCGAGATCCATCGAGCAAATAGATTTCTATTAAACGCTAGGAGCAGTACGGGCCCGTCAGAAAGAGCGACGCGCAATTTATTAGGCATTGTAATCCCGGTGTGTGCGTATCAATCAGCAGAGACCGAGCAACAAAAGCAACAGAGAAACGATTCATCACGAGTTAAGGCTGCGCGCGACGCGCGCGCCGCTCCACTTTCCTCGGCCGGCTGAAGAAACACGCGTGCGCGCGCAGCAAGCCCCTTTTAGAACTGGCTTCTGGGAGTCGAGACAGGAAGAGATGCCTCGATGGCAGCCTTCGAGCTTCGCCCATGAAGACAATGAGGCGACCGATGCAGTAACATCCGGTTATGTTTCGCGACGCGTTATTGTGCTCGCCCTGGCCACGCAGAGGGGCACGGAATCACGACGATGATAATGATTTCGTTCGGCCCTCGATGAACCGCGCCCAGGTCATTCTTCGCCTCGTTATGGCCGTCGGAAATATCTCGCAAAAGGGGAATTCGTCGACCGCGAAATTTGTTCCACAATTTTCGTGGGTGCGGTATAATAACGATGCGACCGATTATACAAAATTTCGCAGAATTTCGAATACCCTCGAATTTTATAAATAATATGCACAATACCAAGTGATCCTTGGTATTAGAACGCAACCAAGTGACACGGAATTTCAATAAAGCTTGTCTCCAATTCAGGACCACGATTTATCATATAAAGAGACAATTCTTCATTACTCGTCTGAAACTGGAAAGCTAAAAGATATATTTAATTCGAAATAATATAGAATTTAGATAATTCTGGATAATAGGCGATTTTATCACACAAAGAGAATTCCTTTCCGTGTTTTTACCTTTTAAAGAGGTAATTTAGAAACAATCGCAGATTTTACGGTAAACGAACGGACTATAATTTCCGGCAGCAGAGTTTCACTGATAACAAGAGAAACTCCAACGAGGGGAGCATGAAACAGCAGTAATGCAGGTACGCATACAAGGGGGGCGTGAAACAACGTTCAACCCTGATTAAAAAACGAGGTCGCACGGGACAGACGTGTCGCAGACAAGGGGTGAGACTGCAGACGTCCAGGAAATTACGAAGATGGAGGTTTATCGATTCGAGCATTTGCCAATATTAAGCCTGGTTGGGCTACCTCCGAGGAGAAATATGATTAGTCGGCCTAAATCACGCGCATCCTGCAGCCTTGAAACACTGCCGCAAAACACTCGAAGCGTATCATTTTTAATCCTATATTCTTATCCCGCAAACCAATTTAGACCTCGAGTTGATCGATAAACAACTTCCTTCCTGATACATCGATCTTCCTCGCTGTTTCTCATCGGGCAATTTAAATATTGGCAAATTACGTAACTGCCATAAATGGTCCTCTCCAGCGTAAACAGAAAGCAGATACACACATGGCATGGCCCTAGGAGAGAGATCACATCGGTTAGTCTAACGTTACCCATGACAAATATTTACCAGTGTATTCGGCGTAAAATTTGCCGTCTCGGTAACAAAGATAATGTACCAAGCTTTGATTGTTATTGCTCTTATATCGTTAATCATTTAAATTACAAAAAGGTAAGAAGGACATCTATCGGTTTATTTGTCAAACAACTTTACACTCGATATCTCGCAGCTCTCCTTGTAAAATAACATTTAACACGGTCACTGTGCTGTCATGGATGGCCGCCATCGCAACTTTCAGTGGCGCCGCCGTGGTCATTCATGACCGAAACAATCGCGCTGTGCAAAAATGCGGAAAATTCGAATACAATAACGTTTATTAAATACAATTGGTACTGGAACAAGCATAAAGAACGATAAGTTCACATACGTATTTGTTAAATAATTTTTCTTCCGCAATGTAATCAAATCCCATGATATTTTATCGTTATATAAATCTAATGTATCATTTCTCTCCAACTATATTGACAGGTTAACTATTTATGTCCTTAATACTTTCGCGAGTGCGTAGTTTGATCCAGCCGTAAGGATTTTGCGTGTAATTCACTAGCGCCACCACGGTCAACATCTCCGATAAGTATCTATAATTCAAGTATCGCATATATCGTTGATTTTCTAATTTTACCGATGTGATTTTGGAATTATCTTCTTTCTGTCTTCTCCTTTTGCTACTTTTATTTTTAAAAATTCATGTACGTGTTCAAGTATAATTATTTTTATATTCATCCGAAGGCTATCGAAATTCCAATCATAATTCAATGCTAAAAATATTTTCCCGGAAATGGTACTTTAGAGTATCGCATTAAAATGCTGTAATATTGAAAAATGAATAGGAAAGTAAACACGATAGATCCATCGATGCTGCGATAAAATTCCTCGGTCCTGAGATATTCGAATACCACACCCATTGCCTTTCAACCCTCTCGATCAACCTTCCGCGAGCAGCGAGGATACTGATCAACATACGCGCATAGGAAAACGTACCGTTAATCAATTGAGCGGGCAAAATTGCCGGAGATAAGAAAGACGCGATTAGCCGCGGAGATGGAAAGAAGCTGCGGTCAGCTGGAATTCACTCGACGCAATTAGTATCGGCGGGAAAGGTGCACAGGTAAGAAACTCTCAGCTTGGCACGTCATCGCTGTAGACCAGAGTGAATCTCGATGCCGATATAAATTCTCACCGCGAGAAATTGCCAGGAATTGCCAGGAATTACCCGGTGACACGTTCGACCGCGTGAAATACCCAGTGAAATACCGCGTTCAGCGTCGCCTAATTGGATCGTTTCACCTTTCTTCTCGGCACATTATGGACTGGTTAGCTCGCAACTGTCGCGAGTACTATGTATTTGAAAGAAAGTATGCCGAAAATTTTTTCCGCCTTCTCGAAACAGCATATGACACGCGAACTATTTACAGATTGCAGCGGGTAACCCGATTTTCTGAACTTTTCCTAACTTCCAAGTAGCGAAACACTTAATTATTGCTCGACTTTTGGCATGTCAAATAAATTTATGATCCACGTATATTTTCTTACTAAAGATCCACATAAAGAAATAGGTAATATTCGAACCAATATCGACCATCTAATCTAACCTAACCTCAAAATGGGACCTTAAGAGAAATACGTACCGAAACTACAAATCGAAGACAACTTAAAGGATAAAAAGATCACGAGGTACCACTTCTCGTAAAATAAATAAAGTATACTAGTCTCCTTCATCCCCTGGCATAAAAATCAGAATCGTTCTTCGTGCTCCCCGAGCAAAATGGCCGCCGAACATGGTCGAATGGAACGGGTGAAACTTTTCGATTCGACGAGGAAAAGAAGTTTCTCCCGTGGCAAAAAATTAAGGTCACCTCTATTTCCTTCGGTCTTAACTTTTCTATATCGACGATCAGTCACTAAGGAATCTCGATGATCCGCGGATCATCGTTCTACACGCGTCGACAACGGAGATATGCCATACTCGCGCGCGCACATGAACAGTGGGCACCACGACACACGAACGGACGAATTTTCTTCGCGATTTAGTACCTGCAAACGCATACAGAGGGAAACAAGCAACGCCACAAGAGTGTAATAACCCAGGCCAGCCTTTCGATCGTAAGAATGATCTATGGATCGTTCCGCGGAGGAACGTTCGCACGGGTTATCGAAAAGGAAAACTGCGGCAGGAGGCGGCAGCATAAGCGCGCTCCATTGTGCCTAGAAAGTGATCCGTGGAACGGTGAAAAGGTGAAAATGGATATGAGAGGTCTCGCTTGGCTTGGCGCAAGAAAACGGCCACGAAATTCGAGCCAGTCGGGGAGAGAACTTTCGGTTGTCACGACTGATTGGCATGAAACGGTGCGCACGCAGCCGCGTTTAAATCGAAGCTAAATTAACCAGATAACTCCGCTGTAACCGGCCATCCCTCTTCTTTCTGCTGCGATCCAGCACAGCAGAACGAATCGTGTGCTTTCTTGACCCAGAAGCGAGCAAAAAGGGTATACTAAACGCGCCCGGAGCGGCGTGTTACGCTTTAGAAACGGACACACCGTGTGTACGTGGAAAGCAGCGTGCACGAGCGAGCGGAAAAATTCCAGGGTAATGAAACGAAAGGGAAAAAAAGGAAAAATGGAGAGAAAGAAATAGAGGGATAGAGAAGGAGAGAAAGAGAGGGGGCAGATTTACGTCGAGGAGTAAATAGAAAAGCGACTGGGCTCCCCACCTTTCTCGTTACGCAGCCTTCAATTAGCACGAGCAGCGAAAACTTATCGAATCTAAATGAAGCAGCAAATTGTGTCGAGCAGTCGGTAAGAAATTATGTCGGATATCTCTCGTTTCTACGAATCCACGCCGATTATCGTGGTCCTTCAGCGGGACCGATGACGCCATTTTCACGAGTTCGCGGAGTTGCGTGATCTCGCGACTATCAGCGCCATCTGTATCTTCGAGAGAGTTACCCGGAAAAATGTACAGACGTGCACCTTTAGAATCGTCGGACCTTTTCAGATCGTTTTTAGATTCCTAGATTAGCAGGCTACCTGGGGATCGTTAAAGACATCGAAGAGGAGACTCGCACGCCAGGGAATCGTCTATCTGACTGGCAGCTGGTTGGCCGATTAAGCGAATGCAAGCTCGTACAGTGGGCACGTAAAACATTTTTAATTACGCGTATCACTTCCTCGAAACCGGGTATTCAGTTTCGCGGGAACGAATGTTAAGAAATCCAATTTAGCTGCATCGAGTTAATCGGAACATAAACGCCAAGTGCAACGCTCTCTGGGCACTTGTGCTACCTTGTATACGAGAGAATAGGCAGGTTTTATCGTAACCAAAGATGCATATTGTTGATAGTCCTCGATTTGCTTGCATGCTACATTCTCGAATAGTACAAGTGGTTGCAGTGTACCGAGGTAGACCAAGCTGATAAACTAATTACTTATTCCTGCATATTCGCATCTTTTACACGTTTCGCAATTCAAAATAAGTCCTATCCTAGATTAGATGCAAGAACAGTCATATTTTCAGAGATAAGACACCTGGGGTGAAGTTTCGAAAACTTGATCGTGATTGGCCAACATTCCACGTCGTGTTAAAAAATATGCTACATACCTTTTCACCAATCAGACACCTAGACAACGTTCCTTTACGTTCACCTCTTACCCCTTTCGTTTATAACTCAGATCGAAGAATGCACGTGTCTTCAGACGAGATACCTCGGATGAAGTCTTTAGACCGGTACCAGATGATTATTTCTAATCGCTGTTGCCACCATTTGCGCCATTGCACCCCTTCCATGCCAGTAGAAGATGGCTGCCATCGCGGGAGACCACTCACCTAACCGAAACCATCCGTCAGGATCGAGCAAGCCTAATTTCGTTGAAAATCCTCTATCCTCGGCTACTGACATCCCACCCAGCTCGAAAATTCGAGGGAAAAACGGGAAAAGGAGGATTTGCAGCTCGTCGCCGTGCACAAGTCGGCTCGGACAGTCGCTACACCACAAATTAGAATTTTTTCGCCGCGGGTGCAATGGACCGTCGCGGCTACACCTTGCCAAGTGGATCGCGTGTTGCACGTCATTAGATGCAACTGCGCGATCCTCGGGCCCGTAAGAACGTAACGCGCGGCGGTTGATGGCCGGCGAGCAGTGAAACTCTACTCTCTACGGCCCCCACGGATAATCATTATCGTTTTATACGCTGCTATGGGGGATTGAATCGGCGCGCGCGCCGTGGTCTCCTCGGAGGAAGACGAACCGAGCGTTTCGGTGTCGCCTGCTCGTCACAGCTCGGATATTAACGTCGAATGAAGAACGGCGAGGAAGGATGTCGAGTGGTGGGTCGAAGAATCGGTTAGAGAGACTTTGAAGTGAATCGTCGAGTTCGTGACACTCTCGGAAAGGCAGCAAATCGAAGGAAAGAAATAGGTGACACTTCTGCACGCTGTCAAACGAATATTCACCCCTTTTTCGCTTAATTGCACCGTGTTCGTGCTTTGTCATAGCTGGACGCGCGTGTGCATTTGCGTATTTATACCCGATCACGTTGATTAAGCTGATCGGGACGCTAACAGATGCAATCGGAGATGTTCTCGGGTAAATTTCAGCACGGTTTCCGTCCTCGACCGACGTTAAAGGATTTAGCCGATCACGGATTCCTGGCTAACGAGAGAACGAGTTCTTTCCTGTCCCGTCATGCCACGATTCCTGAACGAAATTTTCGAAGCCTCCACGTTGAAAATATAAATCGCCCGGTGAAAAATAAATTACACGCAGATAAGGCTGATTTACACGAATCGTTAATAACTGGTACCAGCCGCTATCTCTCGGATCCAGAACGGGAACCAGTCGATCGGTTGTTTCAGCACGCGGGTTTCTTGCACAAGGGTGTGCCAATGAGCGAGTTACCCCGCCTCGTTCACTTCCGTTCCTCAAAGAAACTCTCTCCTCGAAGAAAATCCCGAATGACAAATTATACGAATGATCCGGATATGATTGGAGAAATAGTCCATCTTCGCGACAAATTTTAAGTGGTTCAAGAGGGACCCAGGAAACTGAAGACGAAAGTGGTTTACTCGCACTGAAATTCGGAAATTACATTGAACCATTCACAATAATGGCACAAAATACTCTTGAAAACCAACCCAAAGCTGAATACCAAAGTATAATCCCTATGGGTACACTGTACAATTAAATCTGTGCACACTGGAACTCGTGCCCACTGGCAAACGTTTGGGGTAGCGACCTAACCCAGAGTTTATGATGCAGAGAATAGGATATTTCCTATTCTTTAGAATCGAATTAAACCATTTTCAGTTATTTCATGCGTGCCTTTAATTGCTCAACAACTAGGATTAAGAAGGTTAAAGATTAACGATAATCTGCCCACTCTCGCTCAGTAACGATAGAAGCAACCTTTCTTAGAATTTAGGGGACATGTATGACATGTATGTCAATTCTTGGAGTAACGAGCCTAATTAGGAGGTACATACAAACTTATAGGCACGTGTTTATGTAGATAATTCAGTGACTGTGTATAATCAAGCGAATCGAGCGTAGACAGAGGCCAAGGAATAGACCTGACAGGATCAGATACACCTTCCTGCCTCTGCGTACAAATTTAGACTCATGAACTGAGTCTTAAAACATAGTCAACTGGATAATTAGACCCAGAATTTCAGCTCTAGAACAAACTGGACCCATGCTTGTGAGTAAATAACAGGGAATAAGCAAATGCAAGCATACCCAGGTAACAAAGAAAATCCTCTACCATTCCTCGGCGTTCTATTCAAAGACTCAGGGTAACTTACCAGTAGACCAACCCTCGGTACACCATGCAAGAACATTACTACTCCTGGTTGGCTGGCCGCAGGAAGAACTCGAAGACTTACGCGCGAGTTAGACGCACACTCGTTTCGGTCAGTGAACACCTTTATGTCGTTCACACCGGGGCTTAGCCGATATTTAAGCCTGTGCACCGCGGCATTACGTTGCCGGGTGTTCCCGTTTTTCGCGGTCAACTCCCCCGTGTGCCTGTCTGGCGATCGTTTCGTACGACGAGCCAACAGCCGCGTACATTTGTTACCAACGCGACCAACGGCGAATTTAGAGCGTGTGCCTTTCCTGCTCGCGCGATCGCCGCTTCTTAATTGCTTTTTAGCGAGCCCGGTTGAATTAATTGTAACAGGCATACAGACAGGGGGAGGGAAAAAAGGAAAAACAGCAGAGTGCAAGTTTGTCGAGTCACGCGATAGCTTCGGGTAGCCTATCTTTCATCGAGTGGACGATGCCTGACTTGGACAGGGGTCGCAGCAGCATGACCAGACCCGGGTCACAAGCTTTCGGCTATCAGCCAATTAGGCTAATAAACTAATTAGACGAGGCCAGGATTTTCTCGTGGATTTGATATGGATTTGATATGGATTTGGGATGAAAGCTAACGAGTGAAAAAAGAAACTCGAGGATACAAGGAATTTTAATTTTGAGAAAAATAACATCCTAATTATACTTATGGAAGTCTGGCGTTTAACTGACTTCGAAATAGGAATATTTGGGTTAACATATTCTAGACACCTCGCGCTAGAGCCACTAATGAAAAGATCGGTTCCAGGCTCTGCCGATGAATCGCAACTGCCTCTGGTAAAACCAACGTTGACTTTTATCGAGACAGAAACGTGATCTACCTATCTATCTTCATCCTAATTCTTTAACACTAGATTACCGGAGACAGTCAATTTGACTCATTTACGATTTTATTGTTATATATATAGAAAAATTTAAATAATTTCTGTTAAAACATGTTGGTTTTTCATGGAAGTGTAAAATATATACAAATAGTAATTCCTTCAACTCCCCACTCCTAAGTTCCAATATCCATATGTGCTACACCAGTTTTGACGAATGTGAGTCAAATTGACTCAATAAATATTTTTAAAGTTGTTCTATACACATGTAACTTATTTCTTGTGCATACAAATTTTCCGTGAACAATCTGATGCGAGAGTTTTCGAACTTATCAATTTACTAGTTTATGGCCCCTTAGTCCATCGAGGTCCAAGGGTATCACGCGTGCGGACTTACATCGAGACAGGCCCCTTGTTAACGGAATCCCAAGTCCTGTCACCCAACCCTGTCGAATGAGGTCGTATTGCCTCGCAAAAATCTGCGGAATATGTATTTTAACCACTTGTGCTACGATTTAACTTTCGGTTACCGGTAAGGTGTTACACTGACGCTGCATCGCGTCTGCGAGCTAACTGTTAGCCAACGTGACGGACACGTCGTTTTTGTTTCTGCGACGAATGCCTATCGACGTGGTATACACGTCGCTGACGGCTTTGGAACAAAAGCATCTCGACGTGCGTGGCACGTCTTTGTAGCGCAAGTGGTTAAAAACGAAGTATATATATAAAAATTATTTTGAATGAACTTTCCTTAAAATAAAATTTTATTCTTTTGAAGAAACTTCAATTTCAACGTTTCAGTCAAATTGACTGATTTCAGGCAAAACAGGTATATACCCAACCTCTGGCAACCTAATGTCAATTGTTGCATATCGGTAGATGGGGTACTATCGCGCAAAGAAACATTGCCGCGAAGATATTGACCCGCGAGAAATTGAATGCCGGAGGAAAAATGAGAGAACAGGAGGAATTGGAAATGCGACCGATTGTTCGTTCGTGAGAAATGGATTTCTAGTCGAGGCCAAGCGACTATTCGATCGCGAGCCGAAACTGAATTCGTTAGGAAGGAATTCAGGCCCAAGAATCAGCAGCGATATTCCCTGCGTCGTGGGAGATCGGTTTCGAACAAAAGTGTGTCGAGTGGCCGATTTTCGACTGAAAACGGAACGAACCGAGGATGGAATTCGAAGTTTCGTCGAGAAAGCGGCGTTTCGTGTCGAAAGCTTGCGCAACCGAGACGCAAACCTTGTTTCCAACCTGGTAGACCGAATCGGCGTCAGAATGGGATCAAAACAGTTTACGATCGGCGTATGAGGGGACACTGGAGCTTGAAACAGCTGAGCACAAAGGAGATAGGCTGTACTTGGCAACGATTGGATGGGATCGAAATTAACGGTATCGAAATTGAGGAGCAATGAAGTAGATGATCGTTGCGTACACTGCGATAGACGAAAAAAGGACGGGATGAAATCGAACTTGAGATTACGCTCGATACTAGGTTCCGCGCTGAGCATTATCCCTCGAGCAGGTCCAGGATCGGTTCAAGCGAGTTGGAACATGCTCTTATGCAACATTTGCTGATTATCATTGGTGGCAATAGCCGATCTACTGATCTAGATTTTTCATACGAAGGTTTTCGAGAGTCTAAGATAGTAATCGTACACGATAGGATTATTAAAAGTTAGAAAGGTGGTAAATTGTCGCCGATCAACCTGTAACTCCACTGGTACCACTACGGAAATACTACCGATAATATGCATTACGTTGGTTGGTTCGGTTTTCACTAGGAAAACCGAGAAATCGCTGATAATTAACCCGCACTGCGTTAATGCTGTTACGAAAACACCGATAATTCGTAATACGTTAATTAGTTTAGTTTTCGCTGATAAAAATGGAAAAGTGCGCAAGACGTAATTAAATTCAACGGTATTTAAAACTGTAGAAGTTGCTGGGTTGACGAAATAAAAAGATTCCGGGAATGCAAAGTTTAGACGAGTTTCTGTAATTCAGTCGCCATTAACACGCGTAATCAATTTCTTAACGGGCACCTAAATTTATTTGCATCGAGCAGAGCGAAGGTGTAAATTGTATTTTCCTATGTCTACTTTAGAGATTAAGATTTATTTATTAAGAATCGCTAATTTGCCAAATTTTTCTTCTCAGAAATCCGAAATCCCAAAATTCACTTACATAGAGTAGAACGAAAAATGTCTATGAAGGAGACCTATCACTCCTAGCTAAGTATCCCTAGGACTGCCATTGCATCCCGAATATCATGTATTCTTCAATGTCTGCTTCAGAGATTAATATTTATTTACCAAGAATCGCTAATTTGCCAAATTTCTCCTAGAAATCCCCAATCGCAAAATTCTTTTACACAGAGTAGCACGAGAAATGTCTATGAAGGAGATTTAATACCCTTAGCCAAATACCACTAGAACCACCACTACATCCCGAATATTCTGTATTCTTCAATATCTACTTCAGAGATTAACATTTATTTATCAATTTACGCTAATTTGACAAATTTTTCTTCTCAGAAATCCCAAACCGCAAAATTCACTTACACAAAGTAGAAAAATGTCTATGAAGAAGACCTAACACCCCTAGCCAAATATCCCTAGGACCATCATTGTATCCCGAATATCCAAAACCTGTACAATATGGTAGGCATGTAGAATACCTACCTACAATACCTCTCATAAAATCGATCGATCATTTTTCCATACGAAAACCAGCGACAACACCCCAAAACCCTGCGCAGCGACGCGTCTATCTAGATCACCCCTCGACCTAGCCCTGCGCCATTAACAGCATGCGTGACTTGGGCAACGGTAGCGCATGTTCCATGAACGGCGATGAAAAATATGGCGTAGGTTCCTCGAAAGAGGAAGAAAAAGGGTTTCCCGTTGGCCGGACGTTCATCATCAAGGATACACCTCGGCTGCGGTGTTTTTGAATTCCTAGAAAGCACGCAGACGTGGCACGTGATAGTGCGGTTTTGCGCTCGCCACGGAGAACGTCTCTCTTTCTCTCCCTTTCGTAACACGGGAACACGAGGGAGAGAGGGAGAGAGGGAAAAAGAGAGGCGCATATCTCGACCGCAACGGATCGTTTTAAAACGTTGCTCGTTCGACGGCAGCGCGTGGTGCACGCGCCTAAAACGCGCGAACAACGGTTCAACGACGGTCGGTACCACCATTTTGTCTGCTCTATCTCCGTCTTTTCTCTCTACGGCTCTTTCGTCTATATTTCTCCTTTTTTTTCGACGGCCATTTTGGCTCGGAAACGAAACGGTCCGCTTTTTAGGCGGGAAGAGGATCGTTCCGCGAGGCAGCCTAGCGTGTCGAGCACCGGGACACTAATCGTAAGATTTCTTTCTTATTCGGAATACGCGGCTGAAAGTAACCGTCTTTTCATTAGCAGCCTCTGGGAGCACGAGCTTCCGGTTCCACAACACACGTCCAGAGGTCCGCGGTCTGCCCATGCTGATCAGCCAGGACTCACGCGTTAATTCCAACGAATGTCAACGTGCGAATGACCATCGTGAGAATACGAATGACGATGCTAGAATTGGGGTCTATTCGAACCCAAATAGCCTGGAGAAAAACACCACAATTATTTTCAAATCCGCTAACTCTGCCGGCATTTTCTCATGATGCTTTTCGAGTCGAGAGTTTGGGTCTAATTCAGGTCCCAAATGAACCCGTCATCCTATGAATATCAAGGAAGCCATAGTAAATCTAATAGCAAATCTAACGAAAATTCACAGGACTGGCTACTATTTGCATCCCACGACTTTAGGATCTCTGAGGATTCTTCAACGACCGAAAAGAATTGAATTGGAAAAATTAGTTGGCTGTTCTAAAACGTATAGATACGGATAATCAAGATGGAGAAACGCGATTGCGGTAAAGTGTACATGGGAGAATAGAAAGTTTGTATTAACCTGGACACATGGTCGGGCTATTTAGACTGAAAGGTAATAGAGGAGCCGAAGGAGCGAGAAGAACGCTGGGCTGGAATGGTAATTAACTTTAATGCAAGACACGGGCAGAAATGATAGAAGCGCAGCATTCGCGAGATGCACAATTACCATGCCGGGAGGGGAATTAAATAACCGGGCAATCCGTCGCCGATTATCAGATCCCAATTAAACGCGCCGGAAAAGAAGCAACGAGACCGTGGCCTGCACGTGGAAACAGGGTGTTGCTATCCCTGTTCGTTATGTATCACCGGTAATTGCCCCCGCGGCATCCTATCAGTGTATTTACCGTTCGCCATTAATAGTTTATGGGGATACCGGTGCTATCTCTGCTGCTAATCCACCTGGAGACATATGGTCCGACGAAATCGCGAAGGAAAGTAACCAGAGGTCCGGGTAACCAGGCCCAAGTAACCAGGTCTGTGGTTATCGCTAGAGAAAACGATAGGGAAATCGTTATTACTCCTTTGTTGGGTTACCATAGTTTAGATTCGTTCAGAATATTATCCGGCACAATCGACCCTCCTATAACACGGTTAACACGTTCATTGTTGGCGTGAGATTGGATAACAGATATTAATCCATATATCAAAAGTAACCTAATTTTTAACCCTTTGCACTAGAGAGGCGCCTCTCAGTCGCCATTTAATCAGATTCTAAAAATGGATGTTGATTGATATATCAAATTTACAATTATCCAACGATGCGTGGAATATCGAAGTAAAATAATTCTACGTCTTAATTTTCATACGATTTCTTATTTACCGTTTGAGAAATATCGTCGAAAATTGTAAATAGGGTCCATTAACCAACATCTAACGAGCGGTGTCTGTACTAGACCCATCCAAATCATCAGTCCGATAACGTTCTAGCGCTCAGGCAGTAGGATTTGGGCCCCGCGAAAAACTCAACCGAATCGAGTTGGGCGACGAACGCGTTAACCCTTTCGGTACTACTGCCGCCCAATGGCGGCGGCCATGAAACGTTCTCTGGGTACTACCGTCGCCTATTGGCGGCATCCACGAAACGTCATCGAAGACTGTCGCGGTCCGAATTATAAAAGTTTAGTGTCAATCACGCTCGAGATTTCTATGAATACCGCAAAACACGTTTCCGTGGCTTCCAGTGCCATCACTCTTGTGGAAAACTTCCTCGTACCACGAATGTATAACCGTGGCCAGCTCCTCCGTACCGAAAGGGTTAAGACGTATCTTATTTTCAACATTTATATGTATTTTAGTTCGCTGTTATTTCATCTATTTAATTTTTCTTTCCTATGACCACGTGCTTTTAGAAGTAAATAGGATTGTGCACGCATTATTCGAGATAATCGTGCCTTTTGGATCAGCGTTATATAATCGTCGTCGAATTTTACGAGGATCGTTGCAGCGCTTATACAGGGTTCGGTAAAATCGTTAACGCGTCTGCAACGTGTTCGCTACGATCTCCGATACCTGGACGTAATAAAGATCGAACGACGTTGGCTGGGACGAATAGGACGAGGCCGGAGAAGATCGGAGCGGATCGAAACGGAACAACGCGAGTCGGGGCTAATCGAAGCGGATCAGAGGCAGGTAAAGTTGAATGGGACGGGTAGCCTTACCGATCACCCGGATAACCACGGAGACTTTAAACGCGTGACAAGCAACTTGCTCTTAAACGCTCATCAACTTCGGCAAACTAAAAGTGTCGATCGATAACGAGTTACACCTCCCTGGCACGATGTATGTCAACAGATAAGCCTTCTATTTTCAACTTCTATCCACAAACTGATTACCAATCTCTGCTTCGTCCTATACACCGTAATTTCCCTCGCGAGTCTAAGAGACCTGCGTCAGCAGCCAATATTCTGCTCGAAAATAAAATAACGTTATTAAAAATCGATCGGTGTTCCAAAACTTATCAATTAACACATTGAGCACCAGTCCCCTGAAAACGCGGTTTCTAAGTTTGTCACATGACACTCGCCCTCATGATGATGAGGCTCTTTTTTTTGTTTGTATAGATGTCTTACAAGTCAATTTGCCAAAAAAAAACAAGATCGAAAACGTGAAATAAAATTTTCTCCTAGGAGTGCTCGTTTTCGAGAAAATCGAGTTCGAAATAGCAAGCGTAAACCGTCACGCCGAGCGCGGTCACCCAACGAATTTTCGAACTCGATTTCCCCAACAACGAGGCGTCGAAGGAGAAAATTGTATTGCTTCTTTTCCATTCACTTTTTCACGTAGAATCGACTGCTGCTCGTTCGTGCTTATATCAGGACACCTTGTATGCAGACGCATTTTCGCATTTCCACCATCTCTCGTAACAGGGGTCCACCCGACGCTGGCCCCTAGCCATTGTAACTCGAGAGCGATCAGGAAGCGCCAAGTTGACGTCGATTACGAAAAACATTTTCTTTCCGCGGTGTGCAGCGCCGATCGGGAATGACACGTGGCTGTTGGGTATCGCGTGACACCCTCGCCTACCCGTTTCAGTTATAATTATATCAGACGACAATGGCCTGGCCGTAATGACAATGCCGCGGCGCACGCCTCTGCGTCCGATTTCCTCGAGCAATATATTCCTCGACCAGGTCTCTCTCTATCTCTCTCTCTCTCTTTCTCTGTCTCTCGAGGTAATAATAAGCCTCGATAACAGCCACCGTAAAATTCTAAGCTTGCCGTGTTGATATTGCCGCGTTGATACCGCGACCTGAAAGTGCTCGGCTCGATACCGGCCTGTGTATTTGACTTGCCCGTGCAGATTCGAGAACGATGGAAATCGCGATGTCGAAGTATCTGAATTCGAAATTTGTCGAGTTGTATTCGTGGTATTCGTTGGCTCGTTGCTACGCAAAAATTTCACGTATAGAGTGGGTAATGACGAAAACATAGATGCAAGGAAGATACAGGGGACGATGTGATTTTCGGTACTGGGGAATTTTTTAAATAATTCTTTGGTAGAAGAATAAACGAAATGACAATTCTTCAAGATGATATAAAATGATATAAAAGGCAAGGTGAAGCAACGTGAGACTAAATATGCAACGTAAGATTGTTAACCCTTTCGCTACTGCGACTATAGTCACCGGTGATGCGACGCCATCTACACACGACGGGTAACTATAGTCACCGGCGACGAGACGCCATCTATACACAATCGGTGACTATAGTCACCGACGACGAGACGCCATCTACACACGACGGGTGACTATAGTCATCGGCGACAAGACGCCATCTATACACAATCGGTGACTATAGTCACCGGCGACGAGACGCCATCTACACGCGATCGGTGACTATAGTCACCGGCCACAAAACTTGAGTAAAAAGTTAAGAAAAGTGTTACGGTTCCACTTAGCCCTCTTCGCAAAGAAGTGCACGCTCTACTGACATAGTCGATTTTTCCTTTTCTTTTCTTTTTTTCCTTCAAAAGACTTAACTCCGAATGCTAAGAACGGCACGATCGTAATGTTTCCGTAATTTTCATTGGCACGATGCTTTCTTCAAAAGACTTAACTCCGAATGCTAAGAACGGCACGATCGTAATGTTTCCGTAATTTTCATTCGCACGATGCTTCGTTCTACGGGAGAAACTTCACGACGCGACGCCTGCCGTAGCGAAAGAGTTAGGTTAGGTTAGGTTCAGTGATTTGGGGTTAGGTACCAAGAGGCGTTTAAATCAAGAATTTCACTCGGTTCTCCATTGAAGCATAAGGAGTGGCAGCAAGTTCGGTTGAAAGTCCCGCTTCTACCATAGGTGAGGGACAAACGCGGAATTTAATTAGGAAATTGAAGGTAAACGATTCGGAATGGCGGAGAGGGTAGTAAGTAGACGTTAACACGGGGATTGTCTCGTACACGTGAAAAGGGAGTAGGGGTGCGAGACGTTCCAGTCGACGAAATTCTTTGGAACTTTTCTCGAGCGGCGCCTATTGTCCGGTGGATGACGCAAAGTCGAGATTGCTCGCAATTATTAAAGAAACGACGCGACGTCCTCTCCCTCCGTCAACGAAACACAATGACACCGGACGAAAGCAAAGAGGGTCTCTCGTTTAATTACACGGAGAAGCGACGAAACACGGCGGGGCTTTCAGAAATGACGGTCGCGCTGAACCCGAGGAGTCGGGATCGGCTTCGAGGCATCTGATTACGATAATACCTCGCGATTACCATCTTCGCTGGTTAACACTGGAAACGTCATGCAACGAAGGTTTCTTGTACCCGGCCATACGCGTTCGTCTGGTGAATCCCGTGCAACGGTACCATCCGTGAAGCAGGGAAAAAGAAGGATCCCCTTTGTGGCGCTGCACAATCGAGCGAGCGCGAATTAAACGCGAAAATTACCCCCTTTGCCGAGCTGTAACGCAGTCGATAAACCGGAATAAATATAGCAATAGCGGCTAACTTTGTAACTGTTTTCTCGCATTCTTCCACATTTCGCTGTTCGGGTTCAACGATTCGAGTGGACGCTGGAATCTATATCCGTATCAACTGTGCATCTAGCAACCGCGTAGGTCTGAACGTTGCCGAGAGACCGTCGATGAAAAATGTCCCGATTAATCGGTATAGCAATGGAGCAAGAGAGCAAATACGTTGGATAATTCAAAAGGTATCCCAAGAGAGACTGGGAGCCTTTCTACGAACGGGGGTAGGCCGAGGATCGTTATTGCTTCACCTTTGCCTGCCTGGGGTTCAAAACGCTCGCTGAAGAGAAAAACACATTCTGCGAGGAGCGGTAAAAGCAACGCAAATGGGTTAATAAATTTATACGCGGAAGGAAGGCACGCAATCCTAATAAGCAGGAGACTGAAGTTTGCAACAGGAACAGGATTTACGACAGTGGTAAGAGGACAATTTTCATGTACCGTCTGCGAGCGTGTGTCGCGTGTGTTGGCTTACGTACGAGATCTCGAGTGGAAAATCGCAGGAAATTCTTAATCGGTTAATTAGGCAATAAGGAATAATATTTTTAATCGATATTTTTAGAAGATCCCTGGAAATCACTGCCGGTGTTAGATACTCGACCTGTCTACTTTTATTTTCCGGATATTTAAAGTCTCTTAGTATTTTTATAAAGGAAAGCCCGAAACTTTCGCCTTGGTGATATCTTGTGCCTCGGAAATTATGGGACCAACTATTTCCGACTTCCACGCACTCGAATTATCCCCGAAATAAACCAAAAATATCCTCCACTCTGACATTTCAAATTCCCAAAAATATTCGAGAAGACCGAAGCTTAAAACCCTTTCCTCTTCATCGTCTCTAATTTCTCTCTCAAAAATCATCTGACATTTCAAATTTCCAGAAATATCTGAAAACGAAGCTTAAAACCCTTTTCTCATCATCGTCTCTAATTTCTCTCTCAAAAATCAGTGTCCCTGCTCCTGTTATTCTCCAAATTACGAACAATTCTCGCTTAAGAAATATGGAAGAACATACCTAACCTCAAAATTAACTTAAACATAGGGAAATTTTTAATACCCGATATATAGGGAAATAGGAGGAATTAAACGGGTAATTTGTAAATATCTGTGAAGGACAGCTGGCTATCTTTCTTGCACCTTCTCCTCCATCTTGATCTCAGAAATGGTAATCCCATTCGCCATCAATTAGCGAACAACCTGCCCCAGAAAAATTGCGAGCAACATTTCTGGCTTGCACGGATTCGAATAACCTTGGAATTACCGACAAACGCAAGAAATTTCCTGTATATAATATTTAAACGGATAAACCTGGACACCGATGAAGACGCTTCGGGATGAAGCGGAATCGTAGGAAGGCAGCCCCGGCTGTCGCGGCGGTTCTGTCTCATTCCGCTCGATTAAACGCGAGGAAGACGCTTTCGATTGCTGATGAGACGCATCCAGGTAGTTCGATGCAGATATACCCACGGGCAATTACGATGTTTCCCGTCGTTACGGGGCAGGTAAGCGAGACCGATTTTCATGCGACTTCCGCAGGTCGAATCGGCGAATTCGTTGCTCTAACGAACAGCCTGGAAAATCTGCGCTGCCTGCCGTGCATAATTTACCACACGATGAGTCCGGCAAATATATTCCATTAATATACCAGGTGGAACGTTCCGACCATTTAACTTCGATCCACGAAATTTCGTATTCGGAATTAATAAGTATAGACAGAGATGTGAATATTTATTTCCTATTTTCCATTTTCTTTTTTTTTTCTTTTTAGGAATAGAGAATTTTTCGATTTCGAGAAAACTTTTCGATTATTATAGTACAATAGGTCGTTTATGTCCGAAATGTTATATTTTAAATTTGTTTTTTGAAAGTTTGTTGCGTTGAAAAATTATTTCGAGGTAATAAGAAGTGTATATCAATTTTTCATAGTATTTTCCAGAAAAACGATACGTCGAGTCTAAAGTACCACAGGTACGAGTGTAACGATACGTGTAGTACACGTGTAAAAATTACTTTCGTGCACCGATATGCATCTCGTTTCGTAACGCGCCGAGATTAAAGACTACGACGCGGAGATTTCGTGCTTTTATTAATTCTCTATACTAAACTGGCGAATTCATTCGAGAAGGATGATAATTAGACGTCCTGCTTCTCTCGAGCACCCTGTACATGAGCTCGGCAGCGAATAAAAAGAGTCGATTAACAGTCCGCTAACTAGTACCGGCACGCAGGGTTCGTACGAGTTAATAATACAATTAAAATATAATATAATAGTTGTACAACTAAATAATTGCCCGCGAGTGCTTACGATATGTGCGTAAGTTCCGTAACCGATTATTAGGATGATAGTAATCGGGTGGAGAAATAACGCGGTACAAATTACCGGGATTACGGTGTACGGAGAAAAAGAAGGTGGAAAAAGGGGAGAAAACTAGAAAAGTAAAGAAAGACTGTATTTCCGTACGCGGGACGACTACTCCCGAAGCTTCCAAGAAGCTCCGCAATTATTTGCCAACGAAAATCTAACCGCTTTTCCGCCCTTCTTTCCTTGGAGGTGGAAAAAGGGAGAAAACTGGAAAAGCAACGAAAAACTATATTCCCATACGCGGATTTCTACTCCAGAAGCTTTCAAGAAGCTCTAGAATTATTTTCTAACGAAAATCTCGTCACTTTTCCCGACGTTTTTCCACCTTTTTTCCTCGGATGTGGAAAAAGGAAGAAAACTGGAAAAGCAAAGAAAGGCCATATTCCCATACACGGATTACTACTACAGAAGCTTCCAAGAAGCTCTAAAATTATTTTCCAACCAAAATCTCGTCGCTTTTCCCGACATTTTTCTAACTGTTTTTCCTTGGAGGTGGAAAAGGGGGAAAAACTGGAAAAGTAAAGAAAGAATATATTCCCATATGCGAGACGACTACTCCAGAAGTTTCCAAGAAGCTCTAGAATTATTTTCCAACCAAAATCTCGTCGCTTTTCCCGACGTTTTTCCACCTTCTTTCCTTGGAGGTGGAAAAAGGGAGAAAACTGGGAAAGCAAAGAAAGAATATATTCCCATACGCGAGACGACTACACCCGAAGCTTCCAAGAAGCTCTACAATTATTTGTCAACGAAAATCTCGTCGCTTTTCCCGACGTTTTTCCGCCCTTTTTCCTCGAAGGTAGAAAACAGCGAAAACACTGGAAAAGCAAAGAAAAACTATATTCCCATACGTGGAATGACTACTTCTGAAGCTTCTAAAAACCTCTGGAATTATTTTCCAACGGAAATCTCGACGCTCCCGTTTTTCCCAACCTTTTTTCGTTGGAGGTGGAAAAGGGAAGAAACCTTTAAAAGCAAAGAGAAAACTATATTTCCATATGTGGAACGACTACTCCCGAAGCTTCCAAGAATCTCCGGAATTATTTTCCAAGGAAAATCTCGTCGCTTTTCCCACCGATTTTCCGCCTTTTTTCCCCCGGAAAGCTCGCTTTAATTAAACCGATTTTCAATCCACGACAGTATCGGAAATCTGCGGGGAAATTACAGCTCGTTGGTCGTTGAAATTTATGGACAAGCCTACAACGTACGCCCGTGTACGATCGGATCGGTATAAATTGAAATCGAAGGCACTTCGAACCGCTTTCTTAACTTTCTTCGGATTATCGTTATTACGAAACATAAACCTGTTTATTACCCGTGCAAGAGAGCCAGAACTGTAACGAAAGGGTCCGTTCCCCAAGTTACGAAACTTCCGTCTGCCCAAGGGTTCGATACCCCGTAATAACGACACGTCCGAGGCATTCGTCGAACCTCGTTTCGCCAGCGTGTCATCGGCCAAGTATCGAATCGGTGCAAGAGGAAATCGGTCGCGTTAGACACGACTCCGTTACGTAACCGGCTCTTTTGTGTGGCTCGAACGCGAACCAGACCGCCGGCCTCATCGTAGGGACCCAGTCTTCCGATACTCGTCACGCTGCCATCGATTCACTCCACTTTCCAACGAGCATCACGAAACCACGATACTCTTCCTCCTTGGAAAATTTGCTTAACCCTTCTTCGCGAACGTCGAGCACGAACTAGAGGAAGAATAGCGGGAGAAGAGAAAACTGCAAAGGTTCGTCAATTTAATTCAATAATCAGCAGCAAAGATTGCACAGATTTCACAGATGTCGTGAAATAAGAAATATCCTGAAATCCTGACGGATAATTTTTAATCGAAGCTTCAACGCTTCCGCGTGTAAATTTCCGAGACAAATACTGGACAATTAATTACGCGTGCGTTATAAAGACATCGTGCACTCGATAAAAAGGATAATTTTCCAAGGAGCAGTTTAATGCCCCGCATTAACTCGACAGGTGCTTCTCCGTCGCCACTTCTTTTTACGCTGCGACTCGAACGACGAGTAACTACGCGAAATAGAATTATAAAAATTGATGGTCGATATTAAAATTTAAATAACGTAATAACGGACTAAGCAGGGGAATTCAAATTACGCTAATTTATTCGTCCTCTCTTATAAAGATGTCGGCGATTTTATGGCAAAGATTATTACGAAAACGTCACTGGAATTATCGCTAAAAATGATCATTCTAATTATTAGAAAAGTTTCATTGACTTTAGAAGATACGATTACGATTTTGTTAACCTGCGTTTCACTTGCCCATAAAGACCACGCAACTTACAATTAGCTTTGCTACCGAAAGTGGCCTTTTATAATGCTATCTTTCTCCATTTGCTTCTAGAAAATGTCACGATTGATTTATAATTTGTTTTTCCTAAAATAATAAAATAATTTAAAAAATTGGCATTGGTCGATTCGCGATTTCTTTCCCAAAATTGTGTCCTACATTATTATAAAGGTTTCGACTATACAGCTGAGAAGATTCGACATGGCAGCAGCCATAGTATCCTAGCAATATTTTCATAGTATCGACGCTGGAGCTATGAAACCATGCGAAATAACTAATTTCTTGCAATCTGATTAACACTTTGACTGCCACGTTGGTCACATATGACCAACCACGCCACGGTGGTCATCGGTGACGGGAGCTTGAGCTACTCGTATACCACAATTGTAAAAATTGAAGGAAAATTGACAATTGATGCACTGTGAATATAAGCACTAATTGGAAGACACTGTAAAATAAAAAGTGGCACATCGAAGAATTAAAAATTTTTATTAGCGTGGTAGCCAAAGGGTTAACCACTTGCGCTATAAAGACGTGCCACGCACGTCGAGATGCTTTAGTTCCAAAGCCGCCAGCGACGTGTATACCACGTCAATGTAACGCCTTACCGCATGTTAGATTGTAAAGCGCGGCACGGCAACCGAAAGTTAAATCGTAACGCAAGTGGTTAATGCGATTATCGTGCAATTGCACTTGCCAAACCTGACATTCGATTTTTATTCAATTAATAACACCAAGATTACGTATATCCTTGCACTTTCGTCATACCATTTCGGCCATTACCATTCGTGCACCGTGCATATTTAGTATCGCGTATCGATAATCGTAGAGTTAGGCAACGACTCGAGGAATGCCTATGTTCTAGCCGAGGATTCGACGTGCAGAAAGGAGCTTCGGGGAAAAAAGTGGAGTACCGTTTCATAAAATCGTATGAACCGGTAATTATCTCCGATCGAGCGGAACACACATTCTGACGCTGATCGATCCGAGAAAAGTTCGATTTCACAGACGTCTAAGCACACAGACCACGGTCGTAAAACTGCTACCAACTTCCAATCAGCGTTTACGGGATTATCGCGCGAGAGAGCATCGGGGAGCACCTAAGATTTCACGACTGCTTGTTTCACCTGAACAGGAGCGACTTCCTGTGGCAGCGGTGGATCGGGCTGAAACGATCTATAATCGCGCCTCTGGATCGAAGAGCTGTGTTAAAGACGGCTGCGAAGGAGAAAATGGCGGGGTCAATCGCGCCAGCTCTTACTCGCGGATGGCAACCAGACGAGAACGAATCTCGGCAATATCCAGAAACACGAACGTTTTGTAATTTAAAATCGTTTTAACTCTTTGGGACACGCTGGGATTAACCCTTGACGATAACCCCAGCACTCGACGATTTTTGGCTAAAGAAGAATAGGAGTTCAAAGATTTTTTGTTACAAAACTGACGATATTTTTCTGAGCACTGAATAAGAAGTCGTATGATAATTAACACGTAGAATTATTTAACTTCGATACCTCGCAAGCCGTTACGTTATTTGAAATTTGATATATCAAGGAATTTCGAGCTTCGAAATTTTATGAAATGGCGACTGAAAGGGTTAAAAGTATCCCACCATTTTGATGCACCGTAGTGCATAGTGGGACATTTTTAGTCCCATCTCAAAATATTGCAATAGCTGCATGTGTTTTATAATTTTATAATTTTTATTTAAAATTAATTCTATACCAATTTTGTTTCGTTTAAAACGCGATAAAATTTCTGTGCAACATGGGTCTGTTTTATCATCTGAAATCCTGTGCCGCAAAGAGTTAACTCCTTCGTCGAGTGTGACACAAGACTTCAATCTCGAAACTGTTATTCAGCAGATCGTATCTCTGCGGAGTGCCAATTTCGTGAAATAATTTCCCATAAAGTACCTGAAGTAACAGAGAATTTATTGGAAACGAGGTTGAAAGAATGCTAGAAATGCAGAGGATGTCGGTAATGCTGTAAAAGTAACTGCCATTAACCCTATTTACTCCCGGGGTTTATTATCCCAGTGCTTGCAATTCCAACGCGTTGTCACGTCGAGTCTAATAAATTATCATCTTGGATAAACGTCATATTCTCAATGACTAGATAATCACGCGAGGTGATCGCGAAGAGTAACTTCGTTTGATCACACATGTGCCTAAGTGTACGTGTGCGAGGGGTTAAAAATGGGGGACACGTTTAACCACAGAATTAAATTCGTAACCATAACGAATCATCGCGGGGACGGTCGTTAAAACGAGGGTTTACGATCGGTGGAGACTGTAAATCGTGAGAAACGTAGAATATGAGACGGTCGGGTCCCTGGTACAGTCTGGTAAATCACGGATATCGTTGCGGTGGGTATCTCGATTTTTGCGGTGAGAGCTAACGCGATACCGAGCCGAGGAAAAACCACAGTGTAATAGGACTGTGCTTTACATCGCTCTGTTCCGTGCTATTGGTTATTAACCCTCGTACGAGCGGAAGCGAGCAGTCCTCGTGGTCTTGAAATACCGTTCGATGGGGTGGCCTTCGAGGAGGGTCTATAGGAAAGTCACCAAATGGTTGCTATTGGAAAGACCACTTGCAAAGAAAGTTTTTCGAGAAAAAGCGACAAACCTGTGCGGGGTATCAAGTGCAAGGAAGATGAAAGTCGAAGGGGGAAATGTTGGAAAGATAAGTTTAGTTGAAGACAGAAATCAATCTAAAGTATGGAAATATCAGTAAAGAATATGAAGGAGTATCAGATGATGTAATGAAAAATATATGATTCTATTTATAAAAGTTTTAATGACCTTCATATGTCCTTCTACAAAAAACTAGTACCATCAGAATTTGTCTCTCTCAAAATCATTCAAATTTATCTGAAACATTTTTCGCTATGCGTAATAATAATGACGTACATCTAGATGGTAATGCAAAAATATTAGCTGATCACTATATTGGTCCAAAATATCAATAGAATTGAAAATTTTAGTCAAAAATCTATAAAAATTGAAATGGCTATAGCAATGCAATAGGTTTTGATGCATCTATTTATACAAAAATATTAGCACATCACGATATTAATCGAAAATGTCAATACAATTGAAAATATTAGTCAAAAACCTATAAGAATTGAAATGGCTATAGCAATCCAATAGATTCTGATCCCTTCATTTATGCAAAAATATTAGCTCACCACTATATTAGTCGAAAATGTCAATACAATTGAAAATTTATTTAAAAATGTATAAGAATTGAAATGACTATAGCAATCCAATATGTTCTGATCCTTTCATTTATGCAAAAATATTAGCTCACCACTATATTGGTCAAAAATGTCAATACAATTGAAAATTTTAGTCAAAAGCCTATAAGAATTGAAATGTGGTGACCCACCTTGTATAATGATTGATTCCTTAACACTTTCCTAACCGGCAATTTTACACAGAAACTATATCATGTCACCAGCTATTATTTTGTAATCCAATCTTCAAAATCACTTTCACACGCAATATTCTATATCACCCTGGGTTTTATAAATTGAAATAGATAATGCAAGTGCAATGACGAGTCAACTCATCACCGGTCAACAATGTGTTAGGTTAGGTATCCCAAATAATCCTGGATTCGAATTCGAATAATCGTAACATCTCGAAAATAATAACCACGTCATCGTCACATTTAGAATTCCATCTATAATAACTCCGGACAGATGACGATCGTAATTGAACCCAGTATTCAGCAGCCATTTTGAACCGTTTAGAAACAGGTTTAGCTCCCTTCAACGATTCCGCAGCGAGCTAAGTCTACATTGGGAAGCAAAGGGGTGAGAACATAAAAGAGTCACCAGCAGCAAGGACACGCTGAGCAACGTAATAACCCTCTCTAAAAATTACCATAACCCCATTGAAAACGCCAGGAAATTACCCCCGGGCAACGTGACCGCTGCCAACCAACCGCTGCCAACGTTCACGAGCAGCCACTTAACAAAAGTGTCTGGGCGATGCATTTTCCTGGTTTTTCCAGGAAAACCCATCCACTGGGCACGCCGAAATCGCTCCACCTGGACTCTTATTTGCGGAACAATGCGATACGATGAAACGTTAATAGAGACCGGAAGGGGCGAGCACGGAGTGAGTCCGGCGCTCTTAATTAACGTTCGTGACGCATCAGGAGGACCCTTCGTTTCGCGTCCGTATCACGGTGTACACAGCAGGTGCACGCCATAGAGATATATCCCGTGAACCGATCCCGTGACGAAACTTTATGAATCGACTGACCGCGTGTTGTTACCACGCGTAATCACGATATTTATCATTCATTACCGGGCGTCGCTTACGCGTCTCTAAGCGACAAGTCAAGATGGATACCTCGTTAACGCGGGAGGAAAAACCACGGTGATTTACCCGTTAGAAATTATTACTTTACCGTTTCCCAACAAGTGGAAAGACGGCTAAGGACACGAATGCACACTCGGCCTGTTTAGTAATCGATCACTTGACCTCGGTGATGTCTCTTTCTTCGAGATCGCTCCAGGGAGACGCTATTTGCTCGTTTTTCGCATTTCGAGGTAATACGTAGAGAACTGTGTGATTTACGAATTAGTTGGAGGACTAAGTGTGTTTGTACGAGATTCCAACCGCATTATACGCGAATAAAGGAACTTTTGTTTGGAGCAGACGAAGAGGGGACAATTTGGAACGTAATAATAAAGTAAGTTTAACCCCTTCCCGTGCCATTTAGTTCGATGAAATCCAGGCACAAACGGTAGGTTTGGGCTATAGCATCAACGTGCGGTAGACTGATACTCAAAAACAGTCGCAATAAATGTAAATACGTGTGATATAGCCAGTTTTATGCGATGCTACTGTCGTGGAAGTAAACTCTGATCCTTTTTCCTTTTATAAATATTATAAATATGTTATATTTTATAATAGATGACAGCTTGAAAACTATATTTAGAAAAATATTCTGTTCACGTGTCTGGCTCGTGATATTCATGTTTGACCCAAAAGCATCATCACGGGTCAGACTCGTTAAAATATGGGAAGAGGTTAACAACTTTCTCTTAATTTCCTCTCATCTCGTATTCTCCTTTGCGTACCTAACCTATCATACTTGGTGTATCATATTGAATAATTTGATCGATAGAATGATCAATGGTGGTGATTCAGTATCGAGGAACAATTTCCGAAAATTCTTTCCCGTGCGTGAACTCCAAATGCGTGTTTCCCAGAGGCTATTTATACAGTCTCCACCATAGGAATACCCATGCGAATATAAAAATAGCCGATCCTCCGTCAACCACCCCGATTTCGGGATACTCCACTTCCCGAACTAATATCGTCCCAAAAGGAGCAGGAAGGCCGAGGAAACTTAAAATTAGCCCGGCACGCCGCAAGTGTGCTTAGCCCACGAGGATGTTATTATAAACCCGCGCACGTGCCGCGTTTCTCTCTTCTCGCCGAAACTGTCCTCCTCTCGAGGGGTGAAAATACTCCCGGTGAAATGGGAACGTTCAACAGTGTTGGAAACCGTGTGAAAAGTTCGCCACAGGAACGCTGGACTAACCTAACTCGGAGGATTACGAAACGGCGGAAAGATCGATGAGTGTTTGCACCATAGCGTGATTAATACGCGCGCCGGGCCTAGGGTATTTATTCCGCGTCCCATACGCGCTAATATAACTGTTCGACGTCGATGGACTTTTTCCCTAGGATCCGTCGATCGGCCAGGACCGTGATAAATCGTCGCGCCGCCATCGCGCGCACGCGTGACGTTATTAATCCTCCACGCGATAACATTTGTAAGTACAGACGTGTCTATAAGTTGCGCGAAACATATTGTAATTGCAGGCTCGATAAGACGACGCCTTATCGGGAAGAAAGTGGAACGACGGGATGCAAGCGTGAATGCGAGGGGCGGTTCCCACCTGTTCCGTTTCATTTGTTCCTAGCGGTCCGATGAAACTGCCGTGCAAAGACACCTTGATCTTTGCCTCTTTGATTGTGCGGATAAATCCCGCCGTTTTTCCCTGCTAATCGGAGATCATAAATCGTACGGTGATTTATGGGCAGACTACGGTGGAGTTTTAGACACCTGTAACGACGCTCGCCAAACGAGGATCAAGCTGAAGCCTACTTTGGGTGAAGGAGACGGTAAATGTGGGACAAGAATTATTTTAATAACATATAGTCTTAGGTTTTACACGCGTGTCAATCTGTAGGATATTTAAATTCCCAAATGGGGTTAATGATGGTAGAAAGTCCGCAAACAGAGATCCTAGTATATCGGATCTAATTTTGAAATCGGTTTGAATTGGAAATTGAGAGATATAAAGAAATGCCGAGTGGAAATAATTGTGTACAAGCAAGAGGCGTAAACAGTCAGATCGTAAATATAATCGATAACCGAACAGCAGGAGCGTGTATACCTGGCGTCTTAATTTCCGATCGGAACGAAGAACACGACAGAGCATAACCGTAACTGTCGTTACTTTAATCGCAATCCGAATTCAATAATTCAATACTGGCCGTACTATAGTCCTCGCACCTGCGATGAATTTTTTACGATTAAAAAAGAACCCTCTCTCTATGACATCACCCCGCCACTAACCCCTCTTTCCTTCCGATCGAAACCCCGACTGATCAAACCTCCAATCGCCCACACCCTGAGTGTCCCTTGTGCTTGCAAAATGCACGAGCTTATCTCTTCCTATTCATACGTCCATAACGCACCCTTGCATCGATAATCCTTGGCGGTGACGGGGCCTCTGGCAACGTCCTACGGTCATGCGCGGGAGTATGCGCGCGCAACAGCGGAATGTCGCGTGCGTACACGCGGGCTTTTCGCGTGGCGTGCGCTCACGCACAGGCTCGATATCAATTTGACATCAGGCTGAACGGTCGGACAACCACCTTTCACGTCCGCCGTCCTCGGAAACGACTACTATAATCACGAGCCGCGTGTTTCACGAGTATACCGAAGCGTGGTGCGTTGTCTGGTCTGGCGAACACCGGAGGATACATAATAATTTATTATAATTCGACCGCTCGAATATACAGTCGCTTATCGATTATTCAGGCGCCCGTGGAGGAAAAAACGTGGCTCGAGTACGTCAGGCGAGCCCGCGCGGGGGCGTATCGCGTTATAAGCCGAGTAGAATGGTTTCTCCGCGAGGCTAGGGAGTTTTAACCTGGGGTAAATGTGCGAACGTGCGATGGGTGGGGCGGCTGATGGAGACGGTAAAAGGTAGCGTAACTATCGCTCTAACTTCTTGAGATTTCTATTCATCGATGACTGGCTGATTTATGAGGAGAACGTCGATACTATTGGAGACCGACAGAGAACTTCATCGGCCTAGGGTTTTTCTTGTTGCAAGATGGCGCTCGGTTGATATCGATTAATGATAGTTTCCGGGGTGCTATTTACAATAGATTATTCGCGATACCGCGTATTTATTAGGTTACACCGTTTCTCGCAGAAAGATCGGTTATTCGATATCAATTAATGATAGTCCCCGACGTACTGTTCGTAACAGATTATTCACCATATAATAATTACACTCGAAATTTCACCTTTAATACTTTCTACGTTAACGTGTTCCGCGCCGCCTTTTCGGTACGGAGTGTAACGTTGAACGTGTATCATCGGTGGCATGGAACGTGTTAATATATAGTGCATACATATACATGGTTATCCGATTTTAATCTATAAATGAAAATTACTCGTTAACTGCTCGCTGTATAAAAAATATTTTCAACGTGAATTGAATAATTCCAAGCCCGACATAAGATGGTATAATTACCTTCTAGGTGGATGCGTAGAGGATATATGAAGGTCATTTACTTTCTTAAATGGAATCGGATAATTTTTAACTCGTCGATCCATTCGACTCGTCATTTTTGGTAAAAATTTATTTAATAAATTACAGAAAAAAAAAGAAAAATAAAGGAATAAATGGAACTAAAGCAGTTCGATTCCTAACCAGTAACACCATCCCACTGATCTCAAATCATCCATAAAATTATCGAGACAATGGCGAATCTAAAACCTCGACTTCCCATCGAGGATTATTACCCCAAGAGTTGGACATTTGTTACAGGAAGGTGAAAAAACAATACGGATCGAGATGTGTGTCAGGTTAGAGAGAAAACCGGCGGTGTTTTTTCGCCGATTAAAAAGATCACGAGGCGCACCGGTAGATAGACGTTCCGTGAACGTTTCCATCGCGCTTTAATTTCCATCGTGAATTATAGTTCCCCGCCGCGGAGCCGGCAGGAGCCGTGGTCAAGGAAACTGCGAAAAATAGTGTGCACACCGGAGCATGATTCCGGCTTGGCCTCCGCGCATCCTTCTCCGCTTCCACGCGCGTTCTTCCTTCGCCGCTCGTGCGCACGCGCGCAATTAACGCGGAATCTCGCGGCTCCGTGAAAAGCGAGGCAAACCGGGAAAGAGGAGAAAAAGGCGAGACGGAAGAAAACGGAGGGGAAGAAATTGGAGCAGAACCGGAGAGGATCGAAGATGGTGGGGCTAACTAAGCGGGGAAGCAATGGCGCGGAAATGGCGGAAAGAAGCGAAAAAGAACAAAATGGCGGCGAACGAAGAAAAGGAAACCGTCGAATGCATCAACGATGATGGAAACGGAAGAGACAAAGAGATAGACGAGCGAGAGAGCTTGGAAGATTGACGAGAGAAGGAAGGAAGCCGTAGAGGAAGCTGGCCAGTAGGAAGAGCTAAGTAAAGATCCTTGGGCCTGACCCCGTAGAAACGAATCGAGGTGTCGGAAGAGAGAAAGAAAATAATCGCGGTCGAATTAACGGGCACGATTAAATAGAGGAAAGCGACCGTGCTTTTTGCACGTGCCCCAAGAATCCAGGTTAGGCGTCTCGATCGACCGTAGAGAGAGATCTTCGAAACGAGCTAATTCATAGATCAGAGACGAGATCGAAACGGCCACGGCGCGGCGTTTAGGCCACGAAGAACATACCGTGTGACTGACGTTGTTCCAGAACCGTAAAGAGCCGTAAAGACCGGTGCTCGTCACTTTTTCGCCCCGTATATACCGTGAATTCCGTGGCAAGCACAGAGAAGGCGTGTTCCTCTGGGCCGAAGGTAGAATTTCGCTGGGCAGAAAACACGCTTCTAGGGCCCCTCTAACAGCAACACCGGAGAGGTGGAGGAAGAAGAAGCCGAGGCCGAGGATGATTCGAGAGAGGGAAAAAAAGGGAGAAACCGGACGAAGAGAACAACCCTTGGTTTACGATGAAAATCATCAATGGCCTCTCTCCACACCATCGCGTTAGGTTCCCTTCCGTGGCTCGTGATCGAGCAGCGTAAAGCTTCGACCACAATAAACGACCACACAGTCCGCTGACAGCGTGGAGGCTGATCGATCATCGAAATAAGAAACCCATAAAATTCTACGATTATTGCTGCCACGGACAGAACCAGCTTCTCGGAATGACATCGGCCGAGATTCGTTCCACTTTCAGCGAGAAAATTTAAGGCGTGCTCTCCAATGGACAATTCACCAACGAGTTAATGTTCCTGATCCTGTTCCCTCGATACAGGGTGTTTCAGAGTTACCGGTGAACCGATAGACTGGATACGATAGGCAATTATCGGAGAGACATTTGCTTGCTATAAACGCACCGGTTTGTGCAATGCACACCGATTCGTTTCATGGAAACTGAGCTTCGAACATGGAGTCCTTGGACGTCTATGGACTATCCCCGATATACCGGGGTTCGCCATTTTCTTGAAATTTCAATGGAGCCACCTTGATGTAAAAAATGACTCAAACTTATTACATATTAATAGTATACAAGTGCAATCTGTACACGATTGTTTTATTCAGCGCAGTTATTATTTAAGACTTAGAAAAACGTACAGAAATATACAGAAACCAAACGTACTGTGCATATTTCTGGCGCATTCTTCCGTTCAGTGACGGTACTTCGGTGGACTGAACTGCAGAAGCGAAAGGGTTAACACTATCTCTGCGAAATTTGCAAGTTTTAGAAAATTTTAGAGAAATCTATTCTCAATTGTTCATCATAGAGCTAGACCTAGATCCAAAATATCGAAATTTCGTTATCTTATATACTAATTTCTTACTATCTACGTGTGTTCATCATTCGTTCTATCCACCGATCTGTGATTCTGAAACACCCTGTACGATGATCTGCGAAAGTTTAATCCCCCCTTGCAGCCTTTTCACGTGGTCGTTCCCCCGTTGAACGTTAACGCGATGTTTTGCAACGAGCACAGAGATCAGGATACAACGTTGTCCTAGGCTACTCTGTGTGGTCTTCGCTTTATCTTCCGACAATCGGAACGACCGTAACGCTCGTAACGATAAATACTCTCTAGGAATTGAACGGTGCAGCCGGTGCTCGATATTTGAGGCCTTGGCGGAACAGGAAACGTACCGATCAACGTGTACCGATGCTCATGGACGAGTCGGACACGTTATCGGATAATGTAACGTTTAATTGGGAAATAATTAGGCCTGAAATATCTGCGACTTCGATCGGCATTATGGGATGTCGGGAGTAAGTCGTTCGAGAGGACCGTGAGGCCCCTCGGTGACGTTTCGTTGCGATAAGGATTATCAATTTATGCAGTCGCTTGAGCGTGTAGAATTGGCCGAACGAGTGTTTAAGAGTCGAGACGAATTCGAGTAACGGTAGATCGGGCATTAGGGAGCTGCTATTAAAGTGGTTAATCGACAGAAGCGAGTAGAAATTTATCGGAACATGAGATTCCACCTCGCTCTTACTCCAGGAGATACTTCGGCTAGATACCCAAGAGACATGTTACTCGTGACAAAATTTAAAGTCGACAGGAACGGAGACATCTTTGTCAATGAATCGAATCATTTCTGTCGATGAATAAATACCACGATATACAGTAGTCAAAAATTATTTTATTTGCATCGCTATGGTAAATTGCATCGTTGGTAAAAAGTAGTGTTCTTAACCCTTTGGCCTGCAACCACGTGTGAGGCTCGTGGTCAGGATTTCGAGCCAAAACTGATAATCACGAGCCTGGTCCGTGGTAAATCGGTTGGGTCGAAATTGACTATCACGGGCCTGGCACGTGGTACGTCGGTCGGGCCAAATGTAAACACCATGTGGCATGGTTTGTTAGTTTGTTTTTCATTTTTCACTTGTATTCTTGTAATCTATTCAATTAACTATTCCCGAATTGTATTTTTCTAATAGGTACGACACCCTAAATAAGTGCGATTGGTATAACTTAAGACAGATTTGCTGACTCATGAAACTTGTTCACGTTTTGGGACCACGCTATTGAATCTTAAATCGTAGGGCAAAGGGTTAAATAGCTTTTTATCTTGTTTTCTTTTATCTCATTTAAATTCGATAACTTACAGTATTTTTAATTCCTTGAAATTGAAGATCCTTTTCGATATAAAGAAGTAGCACGAAGCTAAGTAGAATACAATTAACATTCCGCAACCAGGTTACCGACTCCAATCTAGGATTTATTGGAATTGTCTCTTACAATTGTTTACTGCCAATTATAACGAAGTAAACGAATTAAAAATACTTTTCGACCGACGAAAGATCGAGATACCCCAAAAGACAATTTTAATATCAACGTCCACGAAGACAGGCTATAAATCGTTATGCGTATCTCGTTAGGACTATCCGAGGAATGCTTTAGGGACCTAGAGATCGCTATTCCTCCACGATCAATCATTCTAACGTAAGCACTCGAGCCTGGTTTTAAAATTCCATCGGAACTGCAGTTGGTCGTGGCAAGGAAGAACGAAAACGCTTGTTCAGAGAAATGAAATGTAAGCGAGGCCAGAGGCAATAACATTCCTCGGGCGATACAGACATTATCACCGTGATTGCTGGCAGGAAAAACGCAACAACCCCCGGACAGGCGTACTCCCGTAATGACGGCGAGCAAAACCGTGGCTGGCAAAACAGAGATATTGGTTTACGAGGTGCAGTGGAAGCCGATCGGCCGATATTTTCCTCTAATTTCACCTGCTCGAGAGAGACGTGGCTCAGGGACAGCGGCGAAATAAATCAACGACAGGGAACAGGCAGAAGAAAAGGCCTCGGCACCAGCCG
This sequence comes from Eufriesea mexicana, assembly GCF_001483705.2. Taxonomy (NCBI): domain Eukaryota; kingdom Metazoa; phylum Arthropoda; class Insecta; order Hymenoptera; family Apidae; genus Eufriesea; species Eufriesea mexicana. The sequence goes on along the minus strand of NW_016908280.1, from coordinate 693,159 downwards.
TGGAACAGTGCTCTATCCGACTACGGAGAGTTTTGTCTCGTTGCAATCAAGATGCATTAGCTTTTGCGAGAAGAACGCGAGAGTACTTTCGATTTTTTCGTGCCTCGCTTTTTCCCTTTTCTTCTCTTTGCTCCTCGCCTTCTTTCCCTTCGTTACTCGAGCCGGGAGATCGGGTCGAACGAGAACAGGGGATGGACAAGAAACGCGGGATTTTTCAAGCCTCGGACGCGATTGCAACGGCGAATCAAGCGGATTCCGCAAGGTTTCAACGACGATTGGTCAGCCAGTTTTTCTACCAGTCGAAGAAACTACCGTGGTAATTTTGGAAAAGGAGAAATTCGTTTCTTTTTTCGCGGCTGTCTCCTTAAGCAAGAAACTTCTTCATTCTGCATGGACAGGTCTCCGACAGATCTCCGAACCACTTCTTTTGAAGGGCTATTTTCTATAAAACCTTAGGGAAGTAGGAAATACAAATACCTACTCGATACGTGCAGCTACAATTCGAAGAACTAGTTTCAAAAGTATATATAAATACAAAATGGATCCCAATACGTCAAATACCCAAACCATTCCACGTTTTGAACTTATCCACGTCCAAGAAGAAAACTTCCTCTGAAGTGCAAGATTCTCAAAAGTTAATCCACAGAAACTACCACTCCTTCTGAAGATCTAGTTACTTAACACGTTAACCCTTTGGGGACTGAGCGGTTTTGGATAAACCGTACCATGGGGCCCAGCCGCTGCAGAGATAGTCATTCAAAGGTACTGGCACTCATTTCTACTTGAAACACGACTTTCGTTTATAGGGATACTGGCAATAAAGACGTAAAACAGTCCACGACTTAACTTGGGACGTGCTATCCTAGGGCCGCAACAGCGGGCGCATATATGTCTTTATGGGCCATAGCAACGCGTTTACGTGGAACACATTTGCGAGTCCCTCCGCCCTATCACTTTGCCAATCGCATATATGCGTCACTCGTCCGCAAAGGGTTAACACGTTAAACGCCACGCCAATCCTTAGGGACCGACGCTAGACCCCGTTCAGGCCTCGCCGGTCCGTGCGGCCCGGAAGGGCCCGCATGGCGGCTAACTGTGATGTGAACGGAACGGGACGTAAAACTGGTGCGGCGTTTAAACAGGAAATTCTCTGAATATTCGAAAGTAACTCCACGCTTCGATTCTGTCCTTGCCCAAGGAACTACTTCTTTCCTACAATTCCCTAGTATTCCCTAGTGGAGTACTACTCGGTCCTACTGCCTAAACTTGCTTCAACTTCTTAAAACCCGAGAAGACAAGGGAGAAAGGAAGGCAAAAGTTGCTCGTCGAACACCAAAACTACTGCACATTGCGAACCCATCCCAAGTCCAGCGAAGAAACCATTTCCACCGCCAATTCGACCACACCCTCTTCAATTACCGACGATGGCTCGACGGAAACCCACGCGCTCCGCCATAGGTTTCACCACGGACGACGCGGTCCGTGTGTTTCCCACTTGAACACCTTTGAAACAATTCAGAACCCCGCGCAACATGGAGGGCAGGGCCCAAGACGTTTTCTCCGCTCATTTTCATCCAATGGAACAATGAGACGCGAGACGTTCGCCGACGTGAAAGCCCGGCGACGCGAGGGAAAACTATTTATTCGAAGAAACGTACGGTCGATCACGCAGTTACGTGCTAACGCGTGCACACGCCTGGGCCCTTCGGGTGGAATATTAAATCCGGGATTTGCATGAACCACGCGGCGGCCAGCGCTACACTTTCCATCGAATGGGGCGATACACCCGGGACGACGTGCCCTCCCCAGGCCACGGGCTTTATTAAAGAATTTGTTCACGAGCAGGTACTTGGCAGCAGTCGTAACGGCGTGTCGAATTGAATGCAATCACGGCTGATAAGCAGCCACAATGTCCGCGCGAATGGGGACCAGTTGATCGGCATTGTTCACCAGAGACAGCGTCAGACAACGTTCGTCGCGGCCTTTTCTTCTCTTAAATACCGCGAAATACGTGACCAACCCCCTACGACGATTGACTCCGAGCCGAGCTTTAAAGTCGTTCGCTGAGGAGAAGCTCCAGCCACGAGAAAGTTTTTCGTCGCGGCCTTTTCTTCTCTTAAATACCGCGAAATACGTGACCAACCCCCTACGACGATTGATTCCGAGCCGAGCTTTAAAGTCGTTCACTGAGGAGAAGCTCCAGCCACGAGAAAGTTTATCAACACTAGAACTACCGATCTTTAGTGGGCACCTAACTATAACGTGCACAGATTATAGTCATTTCAGCGGGTACGATGAATATGAGTGAATATATTGATTACCGTTCTTTCTTAATACGAGTTGATACCAATTTTATTCTTAAAGCAGGGGAATGTGTTCGGTGATTGCAAAAAGGAAGATTCTGGGACCAGTCATTTTCACTGGGTTGGTAGTTCCAGTGTTAACGTAGTTCATTCACAGTTCAGTTGGTTTCTCGTGGTTTGCTCAAAGTTCAGGTGTGCTTGGGATCTGTTTAGTAGCCTATATCCTAGCTAGTAGCCTAGTTAATGTAGTATTAACACTTTAAGTGCCCAGCCCGTTTTGATTGCCATTTCGTTCAGGCCTAGACTCGGCTATCAAGTGGTCCACCCGTGGCAGGCCAAGTGTTTATAAAACTCAGTGATACTGTATCAATTATTATGACAGGAGTTCCCCAACGTTAGGTCCAAAGATGGCGAACAATTTAACACCAAAAATTAGTACCTTTTGGTCCTAGTTTGAGCCGGGCCCGAACGGAAAGTCTAGCGCCGATCTCTAGGAACCGACATGGCACTTAACGTGTTAAATGTTGGGGGAGTTTTGGGAACTGAATCCTTTATCCGGATTGAATACTCTTGTATGACGAAACATCTTATTTAACGCATTGACTAATTAGTAATTGGCTGATTTTGCTTCCAGCACATCTCTAAATAAACAAAATAGCATTTCTTATTTTAAACCTTAGTAAATTCGTCCAAGTTATCTTTACATAGGCACACGTTTGTTGCTCGGCACTAAAAGGGTTCAATTACTATTACAATATCAATTATTGTCCTTGGAAAATTATTAATGCTATTCTTTTTACTGAAAATTATAATGCAGATCCGTGGTAATTACCATGGTTACCAACATGCCTCACACGATGCTTAGGAGCAGATTTTAGAAAGAATCTCACTTGCACCATAAATGCAAAAAAGAAAAAGGAAACATTTATAGAAAATTTACGATTTAATAACCCCGAGTTAGCCGAAAGCACCATCTATCAAGAGCATGAATCGAATTGAACCGAATCGATGACAAACCGATGACAAATGCACGAAAGCTCGGTATAACGATAAAACGTAATTACGGTAGCAAAGTGTACCGGAGGTGAGCTATAAGGCGGCTGAAAAAGTAGAATACACTGCTCGTGCAACAAATAGAAAGCCTTTCGCGTGAAAAATGAGCAAAGATACAAATGAACACAAAAGAAGAGCACGCGTAAAGCGTCCATAAGAAATGGTACCTTTCATACCATCTCTTACTCTCTCTCTCTCGTTACTCCAAGGATTGAAATAATTTTTGTTTCTCGAGAGGCTAAAAAACGAGGACAAGGATAAACAGGAAGAAATCACGTTAGCCTTCGAATACGACTTCCGCGTTTTCAATAGAACGTTAACGACAGGTGCCATTAAACGTGGCTTGATTATCCCTCGTTTCTCTTTCTCTCTCCCGGCATTCCGCTTCCCTTTTGTTCCCACACAATGGGCCTTTAAACCGATGAAACATACCGTTTGATATTCGCCACACGGCAGCTTTCGCTATCTTTTCCGCGAGCGTTTCGCGAGGTCGAAAATGCCACGTATATTCATCCACGAAAAACAACTCGCGCGCTATCTTTCTCGCGATAACGCTATGACAACGCGTCAACCACGGAGATTATACGCGCTCAGAAATTTTGCTTTTGTGACACGGAGGACGCATATAATCTCTCAACACAGTTCGCTTTTCTGACACGGAGAGCGCATACAAGCGCTCAACGCAGTTCGCTTTTCTGACACGGAGGGCGCATACAAGCGCTCAACGCAGTTCGCTTTTCTGACACGGAGGGCGCATATAAACGCTCAACATAGTTCGTTTTTCTGACACGGAGGGCGCATCTCTACCCAAAATTTTGCCGTTCTCGGCAGACATTGTAAATTAATTCCTACCCTATCTGTGGTACGACCGGTGCGTTTCAAAGTCTGCCGTAGTCAAAGGGTTAAAATCGATATAATTTTCATACCGGTGTTACCACGGTAAATCTGTTTGGACTCTAAACATAAAGTATGCCGTTAATTCCCTTACCGATGATCACAGATAAGCGAAAGGTACACATACGAAAAGCGCAGTGGGCATGTCGACGCGTATATTTCCTGATAAAATTGCAATTAATCAAACCGTAATTAATAAAACTCTATTATTCGTCGTGTTTGAAGGTTCGAAGCCTATGGAATGCAATTTCACCGTGTTCTCTTAATACACAAAATAACCACGGAATATATTATCCGAGGTTCAAGGAGCTTCTCTCTAATCCCAACACATTATGCGCGATGATACTGCATGGTTCCGCTATTACTATACATACGCTTCAGGCACTCGTTACGGTTTCTTTTTTATTTAGCCTTAATTACGTTCAGTTGAAGAGTATTTTCTTGAAATATATGCGACACGGTAGTCTATGAAAATGCCAGCAACTTTTAACGCATCTTCTCGAAAGATCAAAGACATATCGCGGTGAAAATTCTTCCATTTTAACGCTAGATCTACCAAGAGGTGTCAAAATGACTTGTTTGCCATTTCTTATAATTAGTATTCATTTTCAGTACATTTTGTTTCCTAAAATTTTGTATGACTTTTTCATACAAAAAAAAAACAATTTCCTTTTTTTTGCCTATTTGGTGTACAATTTTATGCGTACAATTTCCCACGGAATGTGATTTAAGATAAGGTAAACTTGTGACTTTAAAAGTTTCTCGTATTATCTTTACACAGTTCAAATACATTTTCAGAAAACTAAATATATTTTCGTACATGCACGTTGTACAAAATTACTATAAAAGACATATATTATGTAATATCGCAAATTTTCCACTGCATGTACACGTAGTTTTACGAAAGTCACCAAGGGTTCAAAGGACAGGTCAGTCGGAAAAACCCTGGGCGATGCGTTTATGCGTAATTATTTTTAAAATTATTATTATATTACTATCGTTATTCAGTTTATATACAATTTTCGCTGAGAAAATAGAAAAATACATAAAAACGTAAAAATTGCTATGCCTTTTGACCCCTCCGGTAGAAGTAGATATACGTCAATCGTCGGTTGTTCTAATGTTAAATTAACGAGGTTAGGTCGTAAACCGATGAATAGCATAGCGAGAAATCAGTAATCTTTTGCATTTAGGAATTGGAAGAAATTTACTCCGTACAGAAAAATCCTGGATTACACAAAACGAAGAAATTCGATTCCCAATTTTTCCTCGGGTCGTTTCTACTGCGTCCGCGAGATGGAGTTGTCATCGAGAGTTCCGGGTAGGTAATTCGGACGTACGAGATCACGAATCGGGGATTCCAGGGCGGAGATTTAGCGAAGATAAATTCGGCGTGGCTAGGGCGAGGGACTTTTAAAACCGGTCGTATAAGAGGACGGAAGACGAGAAGGTCGCGGAGGATGGGTGAAACGAGTGCTGAGAGAAAAGCGACGTTCCCACTGCAACAGGACACCGACGGACACATCGTGCGTCGCACTTTGCGCGGATGCATGTGCGACGCGCGTCGCGCCGCGTCGCATCGCGTCGCGAGTACGACACGGCCCCGGCTGCGATGTATCGAATGAAACGCGACACGCCCTGGGAACGGAATAAGAATAACGTGGATGAAAAAGCATGGAAATGAATGGAAATCGTTTTCATTCATCGGCCGCGTGCGCGCGTGCATGTGATCGGTAAGACCGGCACGTAACGGTGTTCACGTGCAGATCGCGCAGTTCGTGGGGAAAGTGCTTTAACGTTTCGAAGAAGTCCCGATGTGATGGGAATTTGGTGCCCGAGAATAATAGAACCATCCAGTGTTTGGGTACGCTGGCTTCTGGCGCGAAGTTTTAAGTTGCGTCGAAAATTTTGTATTTAGAAAATTTGGAAATACTGAAATCTGAAAATTTGGGAGTTCCGAGATTAAAAGATTTGAATATTTAATTCCGAAATTTAACCCTTTGCACTCGACAATTTTTTCGTTACAGGAAAATAGCAATTCGAAGACTTTCCACCATACAGTCGACGATATTTTTAAAACCGTAAATAAGAAATCGTATGCAAATTAAGGTGTAAAATTATTTTACTTTGATACTCGACGCATCGTTGGGTAATTGTAAATTTGATATATTAATTAAAAGATTTGAAAATTTAATTCCGAAATTTAATCCTTTGCACTCGACAATTTTTTCGTTACAGGAAAATAGCAATTCGAAGACTTAAATTTGATATATTAATTAAAAGATTTGAAAATTTAATTCCGAAATTTAATCCTTTGCACTCGGCGATTTTTTTGTTACAGGAAAATAGTAATTCGAAGACTTTCCACCATAC
>NW_016908280.1:600506-686246 GCF_001483705.2 Eufriesea mexicana | reverse complement strand
AACACTAGAACTACCGATCTTTAGTGGGCACCTAACTATAACGTGCACAGATTATAGTCATTTCAGCGGGTACGATGAATATGAGTGAATATATTGATTACAGTTCTTTCTTAATACGAGTTGATACCAATTTTATTCTTAAAGCAGGGGTATGTGTTCGGTGATTGCAAAAAGGAAGATTCTGGGACCAGTCATTTTCACTGGGTTGGTAGTTCCAGTGTTAACGTAGTTCATTCACAGTTCAGTTGGTTTCTCGTGGTTTGCTCAAAGTTCAGGTGTGCTTGGGATCTGTTTAGTAGCCTATATCCTAGCTAGTAGCCTAGTTAATGTAGTATTAACACTTTAAGTGCCCAGCCCGTTTTGATTGCCATTTCGTTCAGGCCTAGACTCGGCTATCAAGTGGTCCACCCGTGGCAGGCCAAGTGTTTATAAAACTCAGTGATACTGTATCAATTATTATGACAGGAGTTCCCCAACGTTAGGTCCAAAGATGGCGAACAATTTAACACCAAAAATTAGTACCTTTTGGTCCTAGTTTGAGCCGGGCCCGAACGGAAAGTCTAGCGCCGATCTCTAGGAACCGACATGGCACTTAACGTGTTAAATGTTGGGGGAGTTTTGGGAACTGAATCCTTTATCCGGATTGAATACTCTTGTATGACGAAACATCTTATTTAACGCATTGACTAATTAGTAATTGGCTGATTTTGCTTCCAGCACATCTCTAAATAAACAAAATAGCATTTCTTATTTTAAACCTTAGTAAATTCGTCCAAGTTATCTTTACATAGGCACACGTTTGTTGCTCGGCACTAAAAGGGTTCAATTACTATTACAATATCAATTATTGTCCTTGGAAAATTATTAATGCTATTCTTTTTACTGAAAATTATAATGCAGATCCGTGGTAATTACCATGGTTACCAACATGCCTCACACGATGCTTAGGAGCAGATTTTAGAAAGAATCTCACTTGCACCATAAATGCAAAAAAGAAAAAGGAAACATTTATAGAAAATTTACGATTTAATAACCCCGAGTTAGCCGAAAGCACCATCTATCAAGAGCATGAATCGAATTGAACCGAATCGATGACAAACCGATGACAAATGCACGAAAGCTCGGTATAACGATAAAACGTAATTACGGTAGCAAAGTGTACCGGAGGTGAGCTATAAGGCGGCTGAAAAAGTAGAATACACTGCTCGTGCAACAAATAGAAAGCCTTTCGCGTGAAAAATGAGCAAAGATACAAATGAACACAAAAGAAGAGCACGCGTAAAGCGTCCATAAGAAATGGTACCTTTCATACCATCTCTTACTCTCTCTCTCTCGTTACTCCAAGGATTGAAATAATTTTTGTTTCTCGAGAGGCTAAAAAACGAGGACAAGGATAAACAGGAAGAAATCACGTTAGCCTTCGAATACGACTTCCGCGTTTTCAATAGAACGTTAACGACAGGTGCCATTAAACGTGGCTTGATTATCCCTCGTTTCTCTTTCTCTCTCCCGGCATTCCGCTTCCCTTTTGTTCCCACACAATGGGCCTTTAAACCGATGAAACATACCGTTTGATATTCGCCACACGGCAGCTTTCGCTATCTTTTCCGCGAGCGTTTCGCGAGGTCGAAAATGCCACGTATATTCATCCACGAAAAACAACTCGCGCGCTATCTTTCTCGCGATAACGCTATGACAACGCGTCAACCACGGAGATTATACGCGCTCAGAAATTTTGCTTTTGTGACACGGAGGACGCATATAATCTCTCAACACAGTTCGCTTTTCTGACACGGAGAGCGCATACAAGCGCTCAACGCAGTTCGCTTTTCTGACACGGAGGGCGCATACAAGCGCTCAACGCAGTTCGCTTTTCTGACACGGAGGGCGCATATAAACGCTCAACATAGTTCGTTTTTCTGACACGGAGGGCGCATCTCTACCCAAAATTTTGCCGTTCTCGGCAGACATTGTAAATTAATTCCTACCCTATCTGTGGTACGACCGGTGCGTTTCAAAGTCTGCCGTAGTCAAAGGGTTAAAATCGATATAATTTTCATACCGGTGTTACCACGGTAAATCTGTTTGGACTCTAAACATAAAGTATGCCGTTAATTCCCTTACCGATGATCACAGATAAGCGAAAGGTACACATACGAAAAGCGCAGTGGGCATGTCGACGCGTATATTTCCTGATAAAATTGCAATTAATCAAACCGTAATTAATAAAACTCTATTATTCGTCGTGTTTGAAGGTTCGAAGCCTATGGAATGCAATTTCACCGTGTTCTCTTAATACACAAAATAACCACGGAATATATTATCCGAGGTTCAAGGAGCTTCTCTCTAATCCCAACACATTATGCGCGATGATACTGCATGGTTCCGCTATTACTATACATACGCTTCAGGCACTCGTTACGGTTTCTTTTTTATTTAGCCTTAATTACGTTCAGTTGAAGAGTATTTTCTTGAAATATATGCGACACGGTAGTCTATGAAAATGCCAGCAACTTTTAACGCATCTTCTCGAAAGATCAAAGACATATCGCGGTGAAAATTCTTCCATTTTAACGCTAGATCTACCAAGAGGTGTCAAAATGACTTGTTTGCCATTTCTTATAATTAGTATTCATTTTCAGTACATTTTGTTTCCTAAAATTTTGTATGACTTTTTCATACAAAAAAAAAACAATTTCCTTTTTTTTGCCTATTTGGTGTACAATTTTATGCGTACAATTTCCCACGGAATGTGATTTAAGGTAAGGTAAACTTGTGACTTTAAAAGTTTCTCGTATTATCTTTACACAGTTCAAATACATTTTCAGAAAACTAAATATATTTTCGTACATGCACGTTGTACAAAATTACTATAAAAGACATATATTATGTAATATCGCAAATTTTCCACTGCATGTACACGTAGTTTTACGAAAGTCACCAAGGGTTCAAAGGACAGGTCAGTCGGAAAAACCCTGGGCGATGCGTTTATGCGTAATTATTTTTAAAATTATTATTATATTACTATCGTTACTCAGTTTATATACAATTTTCGCTGAGAAAATAGAAAAATACATAAAAACGTAAAAATTGCTATGCCTTTTGACCCCTCCGGTAGAAGTAGATATACGTCAATCGTCGGTTGTTCTAATGTTAAATTAACGAGGTTAGGTCGTAAACCGATGAATAGCATAGCGAGAAATCAGTAATCTTTTGCATTTAGGAATTGGAAGAAATTTACTCCGTACAGAAAAATCCTGGATTACACAAAACGAAGAAATTCGATTCCCAATTTTTCCTCGGGTCGTTTCTACTGCGTCCGCGAGATGGAGTTGTCATCGAGAGTTCCGGGTAGGTAATTCGGACGTACGAGATCACGAATCGGGGATTCCAGGGCGGAGATTTAGCGAAGATAAATTCGGCGTGGCTAGGGCGAGGGACTTTTAAAACCGGTCGTATAAGAGGACGGAAGACGAGAAGGTCGCGGAGGATGGGTGAAACGAGTGCTGAGAGAAAAGCGACGTTCCCACTGCAACAGGACACCGACGGACACATCGTGCGTCGCACTTTGCGCGGATGCATGTGCGACGCGCGTCGCGCCGCGTCGCATCGCGTCGCGAGTACGACACGGCCCCGGCTGCGATGTATCGAATGAAACGCGACACGCCCTGGGAACGGAATAAGAATAACGTGGATGAAAAAGCATGGAAATGAATGGAAATCGTTTTCATTCATCGGCCGCGTGCGCGCGTGCATGTGATCGGTAAGACCGGCACGTAACGGTGTTCACGTGCAGATCGCGCAGTTCGTGGGGAAAGTGCTTTAACGTTTCGAAGAAGTCCCGATGTGATGGGAATTTGGTGCCCGAGAATAATAGAACCATCCAGTGTTTGGGTACGCTGGCTTCTGGCGCGAAGTTTTAAGTTGCGTCGAAAATTTTGTATTTAGAAAATTTGGAAATACTGAAATCTGAAAATTTGGGAGTTCCGAGATTAAAAGATTTGAATATTTAATTCCGAAATTTAACCCTTTGCACTCGACAATTTTTTCGTTACAGGAAAATAGCAATTCGAAGACTTTCCACCATACAGTCGACGATATTTTTAAAACCGTAAATAAGAAATCGTATGCAAATTAAGGTGTAAAATTATTTTACTTTGATACTCGACGCATCGTTGGGTAATTGTAAATTTGATATATTAATTAAAAGATTTGAAAATTTAATTCCGAAATTTAATCCTTTGCACTCGACAATTTTTTCGTTACAGGAAAATAGCAATTCGAAGACTTTCCACCATACAAGTCGACGATATTTTTAAAACCGTAAATAAGAAATCGTATGCAAATTAAGACGTAAAATTATTTTACTTTGATATTCGACGCATCGTTAGGAAATTGTAAATTTGATATATTAATTAACACCCATCTTCAGAATCTGATTAAATGACGACTGAGTAGCAAAGAGTTAAAAATTTGAAAATTTAGAAGTTCCAAAATTAAAAATTAAAAAATTTCGAATTTCAGGAACGGTGCAGCGAATCCCTCTAAAATGAATCCCGCTAAAATGAAATTTTCGGCAACATTTTGCAAGCATCACCCGAGAACCATCCTTTTAATCTCTCGTCAAACATTTTACCAAACGATACCCGAAAGCTCGTAAGGAAACCGCTCGTCCTTAATTCGTCCTATGAACCAGTCCCGCTCTGCCATAAGTCATACTCCCCGCGATGCGCACGGCAATTCCTACATCCATTAAAACCATGTCTCCGCTCGACAATTCCTTCTACGACTTCCTCGATTGCAGCAGAACGCGACATAGATCCTATCGACGTGTGTCGTCCGGAATATCTCTTCATTATCAACGTCCTGTGGCTCGCCACGATCTTGACGAACGAGCTAAGGGAATGTCGGGCCGGGTTCGAAGATCAACGCGGATACTTTGTGTCCCTCGAAGCAACAACGAGTAGATAAGCCGATCTCTCGCTGTCTGGACGGCGAAGGAACGAGAATGGTCGCGCGAAACGCCCACGCGAGCCACCAGAGTGGTGACTTATTATCTCGAGTGACCGTCGGTCGGCTCGAGTGGCCCTTCCCTCGAAAATTGACAGCAATTAGACGAGAGAGTGAGAGAGAGAGAGAGAGAAAGAGAGAGAGAACGCGAGGGAAAGCGGGGAAAAAATTGGCGAATCGAAAAACGACGTAGGCTCGAAGGGTCGACGCCCGATACGCGGTGAAATAGTCAATGTCTGACTCGTCGTTAACGGACTTAACGACCAGCCTCCATGTCTTTCGCGTCAGAGTAAATAAGTCGCCGGCGTCCCGGCCATCGAGACGCGGTCGGACGCCGGTATCGAGAGGTTATGTGCGTGCAACGCAATAACGCTCCGAAGCGTATCTTTATCTATCAGATCTAACGCGCAACGAGCACCGCTCAGGAGCGTGACTAGGCAGTCTAGAAAAAGTCGAAACGAGATTTCCAAGTGCAAAAATTGTAACAAAGAATCCGAACAATTCTCAGATATTCTATATTATTAACCGTTTTTTAGAAAAATAATTTGCTCCCGTTATTTAAATATAATATAACTGAAATTAAAATATACTCGTGATTTTAACGCGTTTTAGAATTATAATACTTGATCGTATAATATAGCTACATTTTTAATTCCGAATATTCTTTTGCCTACGAAACGATCGAATTTTAAATTCGATAAATCATATCGACCAACCTATGAGCAATAAAAATATAAATTAAAAAAAATATAACTAGCAATATTTTTTATTTTCTTATAATTCCTTCCGATTTTACCGAGTGCTTATTTAATTATTTAATTATTGAAATAAACAGGCTGTGAAAATTAAATGAAATACCTAAAGGGTTAAATTTCTTCTTAAATTCTCAATGAAATGAAGAAAAGTTTATTTGGGAAAAAATAAGAACATAAATAAGATAAAATTTGAATTATGTAACTTTTGAAAAGTCGCCCATGTATGTTTTTTGAAAGAAAAATTTACATTTCCCGGATACTCGTGAAATTAAATTATGACAGAATGGAACATTCTATGTCAAAACCCAGGGACAAGTAAGTACGTCGTGAGACTATTGAATATGTTTACGCGACGCTGGTTTCTGAAGGACCAAATACGTACAAAGCTGGCGGACACGTGTACACTAGTGGTAACGCGAGCCTGTTATTCACGAATGTTCGATATGATATTCAGTGAAATCCGGTCACATGAATGTACAACACAGGGTCTTGTTCAAAAACGAGTTCTACCCACACGACAAAGTGAACCGTGTCACAATCGCCTCGTCTCTAATATCTCTTTACACGAATAATTGTATCGCAATATAATCACCAAACACGAAAAATCGATTGAAATAATTCATAAATAAAATCTGTGTATCAACTGTGATAATCAAGCCACTTGCCGACAATGAATAACGATACAAAATTTCCCGAAATGCTTTATCTCACGTTTAAGACAAGTTACGTGTGTTTAAAATGATTAATATTCTCAATAATACCAACGTTCGTATTCGTTATCGTATTTACTTCCTTATCGACCGTACTGATTCACGGATTCGTGGAAAGGTTAGGACACTACGCAACGTGTATATTATAATCCCTATTGCAGTCTATCCTTCTCCCTCTTCCGCACAGGGGTGTCCCAAAGCAGCCGTTGCCCTGAACCTTCGGGCCGTGAAATTTGAAATTCCTAACTTGAGAATAGCGTGACTCCGTGAGCTTATATAGAAAGCAGGAGGGGGTGGAAGTATGTCTGCCCGGTAACTCGTTGCTCTCGTTACACTGGCATTAACCTTTGTACTGTTTCGTGTCTGGAAACGGTGCGTCCACGTTCTTGTTCCTCACGACTGTCTCGCAGAAATAGAAACTAGACTGTAGGCTACGAAATTCCCGTTCTCCTTGAAGCTGTTAATCCGATAGCGATTAACATCGAAATTTGATCAACGGAAAATCCTGTCTGCAACGACCTCTCTCGTATTAAACGAGAAAAATTACACGGCTACCATATTTGGATAAATGTGATTAATCGTTACAATAAGATCAAAATTTCGAGTTCGTTCTATTCGAAACGTTCGAAACATATGTCGATCGAAATCGTAGAAGCAGGTATCCGTATCCCGGAACACGAAACGAAGCAGATGTTCTGAATAATAGTTTCGACGAACCGTTGGTCCACTACGAACACATAACCGTGAAAATAAGACGAAATTTCACAAAGGGCAATCGATCGGTAAAACAGAGAATACGTGCGAGAAAAGCAACAGGCGGGGACACGTAACGCGCCAGCCGTTAAATTTACGTTTGATTTTAACACATTAATTCAGGTACACGACTTTATCGTATTTAACTGTAAGAACTGCAATTTCAATCGTTCGATAGTGGGGAGGTCGTCGAACTTGTCGCTCGATCGAGCAAGCTCGAAGAGAAAGGCATTTCGAGGTTATACACGGCCTGTCAAAACGTAAAAAAAGGAAAGGGTTGCACGTTGGAACGTGATCGCGATGAAGAACGCGAAAAGAAAATTCAGTAAAGAGAAGAATCGCATGTTGCACAAACCTGGTTTTGAAACGCTGCGTGTCGTCTTGGCCAGCCCACATTTTTCCTCGATCACGGATGAAAAAACTTTCCTTTTATCTTCTCACTTGAAAATCACACGTCCACGAGTCTCGATGTCACGACGCGACAATTCGTACCGGTTATGCACGTACGAGCGGGTCTACGACGTGGGTCAATCAGGCTGGGTCACGCCGCGGCTTGGGTTCCTCTTCCGTTTCTTTCCTTGTCACACGCATGCACTACCGCGCACGAGGGAGAAAGACCGACAGGCAGAAAAGCGGAGGGAAACTAACGCACGCTACACGAGGAGGCGCCACCTCCAAAAAGTCGAGAAGCAGGGAAGGAAGCGTGCCGTGTTCTGCACAATCGTGAAATCCACTGACGGTAGAGAGATCGACGGCGTCGCAGCGCAAACTTGCGTAGGGAGAAATGATCCTCGTGCACGTGTGCACAAGGCCTTAAGCCGGTTTTATTCAGCGCCTGCGAGACTACGCGGACAGCATCGAGGGGCATGTCCTTAAGCACAGTCACGGACGCAATCTACAGAGACAACTCCCTTCGGCGACTCCTTCGGTCTAGCCAGCGACAGTGGTTATATTTATCCTTTGAATCGCACTCCTTACGGATTTTCTTCGTCACGAGAATACCTTACGTTGCTTGACCGTAAATGGAAACACTGAATTCGATGCCACTTGTTTACGACTATGCGCTTAACCTGAATCATTGATTTCCATTCCATTTTTAAATATTTAATACTTTCACGCTTGTATCACGCTTGCATCTTCTTTCCTATAGTCATTTTTTCATTTGACATCGTGAAATAATATAGAAAAATATCTTTTTAACATAAACAAACCTGAACTAAAAGAGCGATTTAACGAAATTAGATAACCTAAATTAACATTTTCAATTCTCTGAATTCTTTTTCCTAATACACGCCATATCGTGTATACATTAGCGAGAAAACATATAAAAATGAACGTGACTAAAGTATAAAAAGAACAGGTACAAACGAAAATAGAACAAAGGACACATAATATTGTATCCGTGCAATTATGAAGCTTTGAGTCTAGATGTACACGCCTCTATGCAGCACGCTACGAACTACGCGACACCGGGTGAGTCAGCCTGGAACAGCGTGACTCGTATTTCAGAAGTGTGTGTGTATTATTCGCATACATTCCGAGAAAATATTTGCGACAATAGAAAGACACTATTCACAACCGTTTCCCATGCAATAATTGCATTTGGAAAAAACAGCTTTGGAAAAATAGGCACTCATCCTCTTAAAACGTACGAACCAAACATAAATTGAATTTCTGTGATTTTCTGTTATTATCATTATAGATATCCGGTAATTTTAATCTACCTACGTCTTGCATTGTAGAAATTCTTGAGTGCATATTAAAGTCAACCGGATACCATCATACATATAAAAGATCTCTTTTCATTCAAAAATATTCAGCTATATATTTTATCCCTTATACGCATTTTTTAGCTCTGTCGATAAATCAGGCACCCTTTTATTAGAAACATGCGTTGCAATGTTTAGCCGTTACCAGCGGTAAACCGCTAATTTTTTTTCTTGAAAATGCCAGACTTGAAATATGATACTTGCTAGGGCAAACTCACTTACCAAGACCTTACAAAATAAGAAAAGATTATATAAGCAACATTGCTTTCTTAATCATAGCGTTTACACTTTATGTACATATGAAATAAATTAAAATATGATATAAATAATAAAATACTTATACAATGGAAAAATATTATAATTCCGTACATGAAATATGGTATTATCGTGCTTGATCTTTAAAGCTCGGAATGATAATTTCATAAATAGCAATGGTAGTATTATCGATTATCTTTATTGATGTTATTATTGATAACATATCAACCGTATTCAATTTTTATTTGTATGTATTTGAAATTTTTTCTTCAATTCATTATTCCTTATAAACCAGTACTAACATAAACATCCCTTTAGAAAAAGACGAATTTTATCGAATATTGGAATTGAAATTTTGAAAATTGAACATGGATGATACAGCGAGCGCAATCTACTGCCACATTCCTGTACCTACGACTACGTTTTATTTAAGACATTACCGACTTCGTAATTATCAGATGCAACAGATAAACTGTGCGTATGTATGTGTTTTATACTGCGTTTATAAACAATTAAAAAAAAATTCTCATATAGATAGTTAATTGATTAGATTATAGACAGTTAACAAACAGTGAATTGAAATTACATACAATCCTATTCTTGCAAAAAATTTACATATTTAAATAATTAAAACATTAAATACTATAATCATTTTAAACTAATATTAATTTTAATATTAAAGACAAGAATTGTAAATATATCTTTAAGAATAATACACTAAAAAAATGTAGAATAGTTCCAATTGAAGTAATGTTAAATACATTTGGATATGACAAATAACGTAGTAGTATTATTGTGTTAGTTTTTATTGTATTAGCTTTCTTGATAATACCAACATTTATTTATTAAATTTTTTCTAAGAATTTACGGTAATTAAATTACAAATAAATGTTTTTAATTTTCGGAGATTTCGATTTATCAAAACATTACCAGTGCAAAAAAGGTTCGTGGATTGTCCGGTTATGACCGGTTCAAACTGACGCACCATGCATAACAAAAAAGTCAGTAACCAACAAGACGCCGTTCGTTTATTTTTATTACTATTTAACCAAATAAATATACTTTTCTTTTATAAACATAAACTGTAAAAGTATATAAATAATTAAAAAATTACCAAATAATAAAATTCAAACTGTTAAATGTTTAAATTTTTTATCGATGCTTTTGGCGATAATTACTAATAGTAAAAATATTTGTTAACTATAGAAGTTTCAGTTCCTTTCTTTTGCAAGTTAAAATAAATAAACGATACATCGTTGGCAGAAGGGCAACACGACTCTTATGAAATATTTGCACAGGTAATAAACCATAAATACAAGCATGTCACTTACTTGCTCGATTTCTTCTTCTCATCACTAAACCCTTGGAAAGTTCCTGTGGATGTCATCTTCTAAAATTTGAAAACGAAAAAACGAATATTTTTACAACTACCGTCACACAGTTTTTGCGGCACACGAGAACCCAAACACGACTCTTTCTTCTAACGAACGAAATCAAATAGGGTTGTAACACGGGATTGGTAGGTCGTACCAGAAATTTTGACGTCAGAATAGCTAGTCAAATCAGTGTTTAAATTACAAATTTTTTTACAGAAAATCAATTAACAATTGAATACTTTGTTTCGATGCAGTAGAAAAAATAATGTTTTAAGACTTACTCTGTACGATGAATATTAATATGATTAAGAACTATTATCATAACGTGAAATAAGCTAATAGTAACTTTAACGATACTTGGACTTGCTTTATCACTAAACATTGTAACCACTGCTTACAATAAACATATACAAAAAGAAACAATTCCTAATATTATTAACAATTAAAATCCTTAATTGCATTTTACACAAAGATGATATTTTATGAACTTGAAATTCCTGACATTCCATTCTTGTCAATTTTTTATGGTAAATTATTACTTGAACATTTTATATTTGCATTTACAGCATATCTCACGTAATATTGATTATTGAAATATATTTATACAAATTTTTTAAAATAAAATAGCTAACATTTATAATTGATTTGTGTTTTGTTTGAAAAGATAAACTTGTAGAACTCACTTAGAAACCAGCAGCCATGTTTGATTCTTGTCACAAATACAGATGGAGTATCCAAAAAAAGTTTTGCAGCAGTTTACTTATATTTCGTACAATTTGATTGATCTTGATTGGTGTAATTATAAATTGGGTAATAATATATATCTGTATAAATGGTGCGACAAGTTCGAAAATCTAATACAGTGACAT
This sequence comes from Eufriesea mexicana, assembly GCF_001483705.2. NCBI lineage: Eukaryota > Metazoa > Arthropoda > Insecta > Hymenoptera > Apidae > Eufriesea > Eufriesea mexicana. The sequence continues at coordinate 674,749 of NW_016908280.1, read as the reverse complement.
TTAAAAATTTGTCATTAAATGTGTCGTTTTTATATCTTTTAACTGTCGAGGGTAACTCGTAAAAGAGAAAAGATGTTAAACCAAGCTGTAGTTGAAGCTTTATATTCTGCAACATATATCGAAAATTATTTGGACTGTGTGGAAAACTTACCAAATGATTTACAGAGACACGTTTCCCGGCTCCGGGAACTTGATGCTACTTGTCAAAGTAATTAAAATTAACGATTTTTAAAAAGTTTCTGTCGTGTGTATTTTGATACATTTTCATTGCAAACATCTAACTTTTATAACTTGGCAAGTACTTAAGTGTTTAAAAAGGTACAATATATAACTGTACCAAAACTGTTGTGATAGAAATAATAAAAAGCTAAGTGGCATGAAAAATTCACATTCTTTTATAAAGTAAACATTGATTTCCTATATGAAACCATTATTTTGCATTTTATCATGTTATACTGTTTAAACAATTATGAAAGAATCTGGTTTTCATATATATTTTTTATGTTCTTATATTTTTATAGAAAGATTATGATACATTTTATTTGAATTTTTCTTTTATCTTAGCATATTTACGAGAAGTTGATCAACAACAAGAAGCATTACGAAATGATACAGATCTGGCAGTTAGGAGAAGAGCACTTTTAAGAGTTCAACAAGCCTTGATTGCAGCACAAGAAATAGGGGATGAAAAATTGCAAATAGTTCAACAAGTTCAAGATCTTATTGAAAATAAATCTAGGCAGCTAGATTTAGATTTCCGTAATCTTGGTAATCATAGATTTTCTTATGTTAATTTTGCATATTTCATAAAAGTAAATACTTTTTAATTTTTTAATATTTGGTGTGTTCTTAATTCTTTACAGATTTTGGAAAAGAACAAGAAAGTACTGAATCAGTGCGTGAAACAAATTCAAATATAAATTCTAATTCTTCCAGTAATGCAAATAATTCAGAAAGGCAACCAAAAAGAGCTAGACGGACAAGAACAGAGACAATGGTTGAGTCTTCTAATACTATGGACATGATTGTAATGACAGAGACACGTTCTAATTCTTTGTCAAATACAAGTAATGGCAATCAAAAGAAAACAACTACCACCAACACTGGAAAGAAAAAGAAAAGAAAATCTAGGCAAGGTAATCAGCAAAATCAGCATCGTGAAGATACTCCACCACCACCAGAGGATGATCTTGCAATAGACCCAGATGAACCAACATATTGTCTCTGTGATCAAATATCATATGGAGAAATGATATTATGTGATAATGATTTATGTCCTATAGAGTGGTTTCACTTTTCATGTGTTTCATTAAGTACCAAGCCAAAAGGTAAATGGTTCTGTCCAAAATGTAGAGGGGATAGACCAAATGTTATGAAACCCAAAGCACAATTCTTAAAAGAATTAGAAAGGTATAATAAAGAAAAGGAAGAGAAGTCGTAGCAGGAAAATATTGGTGAGCAATTTAAACACTTTGGAAGACTTAATTCAAATTAAAGACAGTTTTTAAGACAGTTTTTATAACATTAAGTACTTTTTAAAAACTTATTAAACAAATTGACTTGTAACAATGTATGAAAGAAGTAATAGTAGTTTCATAAAAAAAAAATGAATGAAATTACTCTGTAATTAAATGTATTGTTGTATACATATGCGTGTGAACTATCATATAATCAATTACAGTAGCAGATAAATTATATTTGTATAATATTCGCTATTGTAAATATTGTGACAACAGTAAATGAGTAGAGTAAAATAGATACTTTGATTACTGTAAAATATGTTTTAAAATTGATTTGTATTTGTTCAAAGCTGAGAAATTAGTGGGCCTCTATATGCTTAGAGCAATAATATATAAATACCATATACTTATGGTAATTACCTACAATATATATTCACGTTTGAACTACAATAGCAGTATTAAAAAAGAGGAAGTAACTTTTGTAATATAAATTAATTGTATCATAAATAAAATAACTTAAGATCAATATCTATCTTAATCAATTCATATTATATGGCATACAATTTTATTGTTAATTACCATTAATTCAATATGTATTAAGTTGCACTTACAGAATTTTATTGAATTATTTGCAAAATGTATATTTATGTAAAAATTATAGATTCTTATGATTGGATAAATTTTATAAAATGTATATGTATAAATGAAGATTATAGAATCTCTAAGCAGCAGTTATACATGTAACTTCGTTTTATACATCATTTCCTTCACTAATGAAAATTTAATTTGTATATATACACATTGTATTTTTAGAACATAAAACTTTTTTAATACATGATGTACAATATATTTAATAAGCTATAATTTTTCATAGCTGATTCGAAATTCGAATATACAGTAAAGCATGTTGTTTTGTAAAAACAATTTACATGTTTTACATAATTATAAAAAAGATTTTTTTATGGAACGTATTTATAAAAACAATTTTAATGTTTTTATTAAATTTAACAATTTTTATTATGATAACGGTTTTAATTTTTTTTTTACCCTTTCCTCTTTTCTATTTGTAAAAGGAGACTAATTAATACATATTGTAATGAATTCCAACTTTATTAAGAAATTACAAGTTGCTATTAATAGTTACCATTTGATTACTAGTTTTAACTCTGTGCTATATTATTTATACATTGTAATTGTAATTAAAACAAAACTAATTTCAGTTTCCATAGGATAGATTAGTAATTTAATTTATTAATTTTGAAATTATTTTATTCAGATTTTATACTTATGTATAGCTGTTAGTTACAATGTAAATTGATGTCACAAAATTGATAATTATACGTATATCTTTTATTTTTATAATTTTGTGTATGGGTATCTAAACCCCAAATATAATGAGCAAAATGATACACATTTTATTTATGTTTATAGATAAAGATCACATAATACGATTTTACATCACTCCACAGCTCTACATTTTTTACATGTTTGAAACATAATGTTAAATAAACCTTTTTATTTCTATATTATAAAACTAGATAGCACTCTTAACTAGAATATATAAAAAAAATCTGTAGAACAGTGGAGTATTTAATGTCTTGTTTTAATAGATGAGAAAGAATATTTCAGGCCATGAATTTCTAAAACATAAAAAAAAAAAGAACATCAAATAAATCTTGTGAAAACATTGAATGAATCTTAATGTCAGCGAGCATCTTCTATATGACTTTCTTGGAAGTTCAACCAAGACTGTTCAACAACAGTAGCTACTCTCTTCTCATATTCCCGTTTATTTTCTTGATATAATTGTGCAGCTAATGAATTTGCTGGAGAATTTGGATTTGGTTCATCCAAAAGGGACTGTAACAAATATTTTATAGACTTTGTTATGACATAACATAAGTTTATTCTAAACATAAACAGCACAAAAATTTAAAGAAAACCATAAAACTATAAAGTGAAATTATGTATTTATTACGTATAGTATGTATATATACATATATACATACATATATGTATGTATATAGATGTACACACACACACACCCACACACACATACACATATATATATAAGTATACTATATATATATTTTTATATATTATATATATATAAAATATATATATAGAGAGAGATATATAAAAGTGAATTTATGTACTATGTGAAGTATTGAAATTTAATCGAAATATACCTCTGTGCCTGTGAAAGGCTCTGTTTTGTAGCATAGAAACAGAAAACGCCAAATATCAATTATCTTCTAGTGTTTAACATTACTAATTTCAAATCAAATATCGAAATAATCGATCTGTTATCAAATATCGAAATAAATAAATACACAATTTTATAATAATTTATTATTCAACATTGTAAAAATTCGGTCTAATGTTGCACATTGTGGTAGTTCAATAGAGCTTTAGGAAGAAACATGCTAATATATTTAGCGTTAGCTTCTTGGTAAGGCTGCACGTTCTCCACTGTATCTGATGGCTGTAGGTGGCTGATTGATGCTGCAACAGCATTGTGGAAACGCCTGCGACTAATCCGTAAAACTCTGCTCCACGCAAGCCTTCACTCGCTTCTCATATTCACGTCGGTTCTCTTTGTACAGTTGTGCTGCCATGGAGTTGGCAGGCGAATTCGGGTTCGGGTCACTTAACAGCGACTGCAACCACATAAGTCATACTCATTACACAAAACTTTCTATATTTCTTTTCAATAATGCGTAATTATAGTTATATGTAGATGATACTCTAGTTGGTAGTGCTGATTAGAAATATACTCGAGGTTAAGTTAAATAAATTATAAGCACAAATTTTACACTAATATTATATGCAAATAATTTTTAAATTTAATGAATCAGACTTTGCTGAATTGCAACCGCTGTTAAGACAAAAACTTACAAATCTTTTTTAAGTTTTTATATGAAAATTAAAAGAAACGAAGGTAGATACAAGTACATAAACTTAGAAAACATTGATATATTCTTTTTCATAAACCAAAAGAAAATTAAGCACATTCCATTTTCAAAATAAAAACCATGAAATAAGCATTTAATTATTTTAACTATCTTGAATATTTAGTAACTGCCATACAAACCATATTTGCAAATTTTGTACAGAAACTCAATCTCATATTATAGAAGTAAACATAATATGTACAAAAACAATTTAAAATTAATACTACTCAATTAATTGTCAAGACAAATAGCTATTTTGTCACAGCCTTATACTTACTGTTATATCACTAATTTACTTAACATGCAATATGTATCTTTTATGACAACGTGTTAATTAATGAGAGTAGATATAATATTCATAATATATTTAATGTTAATATATGTCTGAGGCTTATTAAATTATATTAATTATATAAATTACAAGCTTGTAAGAATTATTAAGTGTTTTCAATACCTGTATGGATGTTAGAATAGCAGATGTATGTATATAGATGTACACACACACACACCCACACACACATACACATATATATATAAGTATACTATATATATATTTTTATATATTATATATATATAAAATATATATATAGAGAGAGATATATAAAAGTGAATTTATGTACTATGTGAAGTATTGAAATTTAATCGAAATATACCTCTGTGCCTGTGAAAGGCTCTGTTTTGTAGCATAGAAACAGAAAACGCCAAATATCAATTATCTTCTAGTGTTTAACATTACTAATTTCAAATCAAATATCGAAATAATCGATCTGTTATCAAATATCGAAATAAATAAATACACAATTTTATAATAATTTATTATTCAACATTGTAAAAATTCGGTCTAATGTTGCACATTGTGGTAGTTCAATAGAGCTTTAGGAAGAAACATGCTAATATATTTAGCGTTAGCTTCTTGGTAAGGCTGCACGTTCTCCACTGTATCTGATGGCTGTAGGTGGCTGATTGATGCTGCAACAGCATTGTGGAAACGCCTGCGACTAATCCGTAAAACTCTGCTCCACGCAAGCCTTCACTCGCTTCTCATATTCACGTCGGTTCTCTTTGTACAGTTGTGCTGCCATGGAGTTGGCAGGCGAATTCGGGTTCGGGTCACTTAACAGCGACTGCAACCACATAAGTCATACTCATTACACAAAACTTTCTATATTTCTTTTCAATAATGCGTAATTATAGTTATATGTAGATGATACTCTAGTTGGTAGTGCTGATTAGAAATATACTCGAGGTTAAGTTAAATAAATTATAAGCACAAATTTTACACTAATATTATATGCAAATAATTTTTAAATTTAATGAATCAGACTTTGCTGAATTGCAACCGCTGTTAAGACAAAAACTTACAAATCTTTTTTAAGTTTTTATATGAAAATTAAAAGAAACGAAGGTAGATACAAGTACATAAACTTAGAAAACATTGATATATTCTTTTTCATAAACCAAAAGAAAATTAAGCACATTCCATTTTCAAAATAAAAACCATGAAATAAGCATTTAATTATTTTAACTATCTTGAATATTTAGTAACTGCCATACAAACCATATTTGCAAATTTTGTACAGAAACTCAATCTCATATTATAGAAGTAAACATAATATGTACAAAAACAATTTAAAATTAATACTACTCAATTAATTGTCAAGACAAATAGCTATTTTGTCACAGCCTTATACTTACTGTTATATCACTAATTTACTTAACATGCAATATGTATCTTTTATGACAACGTGTTAATTAATGAGAGTAGATATAATATTCATAATATATTTAATGTTAATATATGTCTGAGGCTTATTAAATTATATTAATTATATAAATTACAAGCTTGTAAGAATTATTAAGTGTTTTCAATACCTGTATGGATGTTAGAATAGCAGATACGTCATAAGTAGGGCTCCAACGATTCTGTAATATGTCCAAACAGATGCCTCCATCAGCATACACATTGGGGTGAAACATCTTACTAATAAATCTCACTGTAGGTGGTTTGTTTGGATATTCTTCTGTAAATTCTATTGTAAGTTTAAAGGTACCATCTTCAAATGGAGTGTCATGTGGTCTAAAAAGATAATAAAGTATGCCACAAAAATGCATATTACCATAAATGATTATAAATTTGAATCATTATTCTTAAAGGTATATTCTTACCCAAATATAACTGCGTTCCATATCATAATATTATTGTCTGTAGGTGCTCCTGATACTCCAGTAGGTGGATCTTCTTGTAATCTATCCATAAAAAGATTAAATTATATATAAAATATTAAAATACACAAATCAAATTCATTATTATTACTTGATATGCAAGAAATCAAAATTAAACTATATTACACAAAAATTATTCTTTTTGATAAAACTAATAAAATATTTATTATATAGATTCTTTAATATAAATCTAACAAAGAATATAAATTTAGATCCTTTAAATATTTCAATGTCATGCCAATGCCTTTTAATATAAAACATTTTTTATTAACATATATATTGTGCATGTACAATTAAAAAAGAAATGTAAAGTATTTACATATGTACTCATGTTCTTTATTACATTAAAAACTACTTATAATAAAATAAATAAAGAAGAATTAGATAAAGACTATTTAATTTAAAAAAATATTTATAGTTTGAATTATTTTTTATTTACAAAATAATGGATTTATGAACAACTAAAATTTACAAAACACATTATTACGATTTAAATGAATATTTATGATAATCAATACAAAATGTCACAATATAAACAAAACCATAGTTGCTACGAATCAAACGTAATTTCTCAAATATTCTTTATATAGAAATAAACACAGTTTTCTTATTCATCGATTGATCTTCAAAAGATTTCATTGGGAGTACAAACAAGACGTAATAAATGACTATAAACTCCTAATAATAACTTCGTAAGGCGGGCCACAATGACGTTCGAACGTCGTGTAACCTGAGGAGTCTTGAAAGAAATTTTCAATGATTCTGACTGTGCAGAAATGTTACAGGAAGAGAAATATAAATATAAATATCATTTACAATGGCGATAGATGACATACAAAACAATGACATAAGAATCTTGAGAATCACGATACCTCTTAAAGTCTCTCATTAGTCTCCTTCTTGCGGGGGTAGACATCCCTCACAAATAGGCTTGTCGCTCCCAAACCGTTGATACAAGTAAATCCCAAACGTTACAATACCGTCCACAACTCACGTTAATATTGTTTTTCAATAAAAGAAATCACAATTCCGCACGACGGTTACTTCGAGAAACCTCGTCACATATACGAAAACGCCAGTTGTTTCTGCTGCGTACGTCTTTACCGTTTGTCAGTCCGAAGGCCACCCTATCGTACAATACCGTTATAGGTTGTTCAAAATTAATTCTACCTAACAGATTTCCGATTGGCACTCGATCGTGTATCGATATTATAACACCTTGAATTTCCACCGTCGTTCGTGGAAAAGGCCACCAACATAAAACCTACGTAATAATCACCCTGAGAAATTCGTTCACCGGACTGCCAAACCACGGACAGCTGGATAGATATACGGAGGGAATGAGGAATGAACTGTTTTGCGCATGACGTCACAAACTAAAATCGGACATCCCAACCAATGGTTCTTATTGCTATATTCGTTGTTCGATTTAGATTTATTATTCTAATTTTAAATAAATACTTTTCGCAAACGATTGATTTCGTGAAATAAAATGCAGTATGTTTGTTAGTAGTTTTTAGAATTAAAGTCGTGCTATGGCTAAAAACGTCACACAACACAGACTACACCGATCTCGAAATGTCGGTGATTTAAGCGTGATTTTCACTGTAACATTTTTTGCGTTGAAGACTTATACCAAATTTTCATTAATAATATAAAAAAATTTAATTAGATACAAATACAATTTTATATAATCTAAAAATTGAATTTTAATTAAGTTATGTAATCTATTCAATTTGAAAAAATATATTTTTATTTTTTTTGTTAAATGTACAACTATTATATATATTCCATCATACAATAGATTTTAATGTATATTTGGTTTGACGTTAACCACATTTCTAGGGACTTTGTTGCTTTAAGATAAAAGAATTGTTACTGGTTACTATGGTTATTGAGCGCAAACTCAAGCTACAAATTACAAATTAAAATTACTCGTTTGTTGTCTATCACGTTCTAATTATAAAAATATTTGGTTACATCGTTTTCTTTAATGATAATAGTTTGTACTGTTATTGTTATCCGTATTCAAACATAAAATATATAAATAAAATGTGATTTTTTACGTAATATTTACTTATACATGAAATATTCAAAAATCGATAAGAGTCGTAGAATACTGTTAAAAGCGCACGCGTGAACTGATACTGATTCATGTCAGCTGTCCTCGTTGAATACAACCGTAAATTGAGAATTAAAATATTCTCTATCCTATCACGAAGTCTTCCAATGAAGAAATATAATTTTAATCAAACTTAATGGCTTGTGACAACAGGACGAAAGTATACTTGGGATATGAAGATGATTATGTCACTGATAAACATCGACCAAATATTAATTTTATGACAAATAAGATCGGTGGATTTCCAGTAAGTCTTGCCCTTTCCTAAATCAGGTTATTCGTTATTTAAAAAAATTACACTTTAAAGTTTTTAACCGATCAAAAGATGTAATCAAATTTTTTAAATTCTTAAATTTCTTAAGTTATTTTTTTGAATAAATGTTATGTACTTATAGTGCAGTTTTAGTTAATAAATAATCGAATATGAATTATTCTCAATTATCTGTAACCAAATCTTAAGCTATTGTGCATTATATTTAACATAAATTAAATTAAGTATATTATTATTATTTATAGAACTGTTATGAAAAAAATATACTATCATTACCACAATGTAGATTATGCAGATTGTACCAACTCCTAGCTCTCCAGCTATATGTTCCATTAGATAACTCTAAGTATCATCGAACACTTTATATTTTCACATGTATAAATCCAAACTGTTGGAATCAAAATGAAAGTTGGACTTGTTTGAGAGTTCAAGTACCAGAAGATGAATGTAAATCAAATGCTTTAGATAGTAGCAGCATAAATATACCATCTACAACATCATGGTTGTCAGATGCAGATGATTGGGGTGATAACATAAATGACAATTCTGAACAAAATGGAAACAATGTATTGCCAAATAATGTAACAGATCTTCATTTTTCATTGCAAAAAGATACAGATAAAAATATAAGAGAAGAATTTTCTGCATTACATGTTGATGATCCTAATGCAAATAGGTATGTAAAATCAATAAAATGTTAAAGAACTTGTTAAAGAAAAAATTTAGCAATGTATTGGTAAAATATAATTTATTTCAGTCCAGCAAGTATAGAATCTCCAGTTGGAATAGGTGCTGTAGGTAGATTAGATTCTCCTCAAGCATCTGCTGAAATTGATGGAGAAGAAAGCGAAGTTGTTTGTATTGATACTCCAATCCAGCCTCAATGTGATTTAATTAGTTTATTACGAGAAGTAACTCCATTTCCTATACAACTAGAATCAAATACAGATACAAAATTATCATTTGTTGAAATATTTCTTTCCGTCGAAGAAGAAGATTGCAGTCTAGATGTGCCACAACATGTTCGTGATTTACTCCTTGAATATCAATACAGCAATCCAGATTTATCATCAAAATCTGGAGCAGACATAGATGAAGGAAAAACTATAGAAACAGACTCAGAGAAATATGAAAAAGGCATTCCAATACATGGGGATGAAATGTTTCATAATTTCATCTCTCAAATACAGAAAAATCCTGGTCAACTTTTACGGTAAAAACATAAATATTTTTAAATAAATTTTAATTATGTTTTATGCTGCTATAAAATTTGTTGTATTATTTCAAACTTTAGGTATTCTCGAGATAATTCTGCACCATTGTTATTATATCCTATCAGTGGATGCGTCGGAAAATGTCGACATTGCGGTGGTGATATGACATTTGAAGTTCAGATTTTGCCTACATTGATTTCCAAATTAACACTGCAACTCCGAGTTGAAAAAAGTTTCCAAATTGAATTTGGAACTATTTTAATATATACTTGCGTAAGAAGTTGTTGGTCTCCAATGGATTTATACAGGGAAGAACATGTTATTGTTCAAGCAGAAAAATTATAGTGATATTACAATTAAAATAAATTTAATAGAATTTTGAACTTCCAATTTTAGAACTATAGCTGCATTTTTTTGTAGGAAAATACCGTCCACCTTTTTGCGTATACATTAAAATTCGTAGTGATGGTGTATAAAAATAAAATTCTAATTCCTAATATAAGATTTGTTCAAAATACCTCTCTAAAATGTATTTAGGTAGTTATGGAAAAGAGACATTATTTTGGTTTTAAATTTAATGTAGTGTAAGAACAAATATTATACACTGCTACTTACGTAAATACATAATCGTTAACGGAAATACGTTTACTTATTCTATTATTTACAATTTCTTAAATTATGTTTAATAATTACAAAAAATGAAGTACTAAATTATAAAACTATAATAATTAAATATTTAAAATGTTCTAGTCAAAGGGTGCTCCATAGGATATTTCTTCTTTCCATATACAGTATCCATTACATCTGAGTAGTAGGTGTAGTTGTTAAACATTGGAGCAATTTCTATATTATTTATAACTGTACATATCTTGTAATATGATCGAGTTGTTACTTTAGTTACAAAGTCTTTTTCAAGATCTGCATTTCGAACACCAATACTATAAGATCTTGATGCACGCAATATATTTGCATATAGTGCATATAATTCAGTTAACAACACAGCTACCTGTTTTAAATCTGCATATTGTTCTGTAATTTGTGATCCACTATTTTCAAGTAATAATGACATACCTTCTTTAACTTTTCCTATAATCTCTTCTAAATGTACAGCAGCTACATTTAACGATGGGTGGACATAACTTTGAATATTTAATTTTCTAGTGGCTTTTGTAAATAATGTATCAAATATATTATATGCAGGAAATAGTAAATAATTTCTTTTCTTGTATACATGATCATGTACCGTTTTTCCAATATATTGTAACATACTTGCTCCTACATATGTACTAGCATCTATATTATTTGTATCCAATGTTGTTAAAGCTATGGCATCATGAAATGCTTGTATATAAGATTTATTATTCACATAACCATGTACACCCACTAATTGTAATCCTTTTTGAATACATTTCAAACAACTATTTGCACAATATGTTTCAGTAATAATTTTCTCTAGGTCAGCATCTATATTTTCATATTGATCTATCATTCCAGTTGTAAGATATGCCATACTTTCCATAGTATATAAAGTAATTGTCATTTCAGCTATAATTTGTTTAACAATATCAAATTGATAAAAATCTCTATCATAGTGTCTCATTTGTGTAATGTCTGGTACTAACTGCATCATAAAATTTCTTAAAATACTAATTGCTCGGCCTGTTACGTTTTGTGTCCCAGGTTTCAAAGATTCCATTAATGACTTAAATGCAGAACCAGGTGAACCTATCATATTTTTATTAGGAACTACTGTATCTGTAAAACTGATTGTACAGATAGGTGTTTCACGTTCATCAATTGTATCATACACATCTGTACAAGCAACATTCCCAAAATCTTTTTCAACTAGGAATAAAGAGAATGAATCTGTCGTGGTCTGTTTCATGTTAGGCAATTTATGTTTTGCATACACTAAAAATAGATTAGAATTTAATCCATTAACAACATATTGTTTTTTACCATTTAATAACCATGAATCTTCTGTATTTTTTACAACATAAGTTTCAAAATTATTCACATTTGTTCCATAACTATCTTCATATATACATATTGAAGGGATTAATTCACCATTCATAATTTTTGAATAATATTCAAGTTTCTGACTCTTTGATCCATATTTAGAAATAATTTGAATTGGCAATATATGATTTTTTACCATATATGTACCCAACCAAGGTAAATTACTAACAGTCTCTATTAATTTCATTGATTCTATTTCAGATAAAGTTATACCAAAATTTTCTTCATTTATGTATGCTTGAAATAAATTAAGTTCTCTAAGCTGGAGTAATACCTCATTTTTATCCAGATTTTTGTTAATACAACTCAATATATAATATTCAATTGGTTGCAACCATTTAACATAATTCTCATATCTACCTGGTAATTCTTCAGGATAAGTAAAAACTTCTTTATCAACATTTCCTAGGATCAAAGATTTTAAATAAGACTCTCTTTGTGGTTTCTTCTTTGGTAAAGGGTCAAATCCAAGATTTGTCTTTTTAATTTTTGTTACTGCATTTTCTTTTACGTATCTTCTTAATAAAAAATTGGGTTTTACACTTAAAATTTTAATATTTACCAACTTCTGTGAAAACATAATTAAGTGAACTTTGACGTATAATAGTAAAAGACGACGAAAAATAGGTAATTTTTACATATAGATTAATTATTAAAATTATGAAAATGCAATAAACACAAATGCCCGTGCCAAACACTTCGAGTATTATTTTTTCTAGCAAACGAGTACAGATTAACGTGATTTTCAGTTAGTAGCAACTGTATAACTTTAATATTACTACTTGTTTTAGAAGTAGTTCATTGATTCAGATACATATGTAAAAGCTTGTTACATGTAATGCGTTAAATCTTTTTAAGCATTAATTGAGAAATAAAATATTTATAAAGTATAAGATAATAAGAAATATTGTCTTAAAATATTTCAAAAATTAAAAAATAAGAATCGTTTGAAATTTATATAATATAGGGATTTTTTATTTTGACTTGGTAGTTTACTATGCTATATTATGCGTGAATGAAAGATGGCTCGAAGAAAAGTCAAAGTTTAGGTTGAGTACCATTTTGTAACAAGAATTTCAATTTTCTTTTTCTATATAAAAACTATCTTCAATCATGTCATATTTAAATCAACCAGATTATGTACGTTACGTGTGTAATTGTGGTTCTTTAAAACCAATTTCGAAGATTTATTTCTGTAGGTATTGTTTGAAGATTCGTTGCGGATATTGTGTCTGTCAAGAGGTATATTAATTGTTAATGTTATTTTACTATCGCTTAATTATGTACTATAAAGATTATTGAATATTTTTATTTTTGTTAATAGATTGATTCATATTATTGTCCTAACTGTATGGAAAATTTGCCATTATCAGAAATTCGCATTAGAAAGAATAAGTAAGTTTTAAATATATTTAAATTTGTAAATACAATTTTATTAATTATATTATCATATAATATATAATATAATATTAAATACATTTAAATATAATTGCAAATATATTTGCAATTTATAATATCTTATAAATATGTTAACAGATGTTCAAATTGTTTTAAATGTCCATGTTGTTTCCAAACATTATCCACGAGAGCTGGGCATGTACCACTGAGGGTATTGCCAACTGATGGAGAAGATTCTAAAGACATTAAAACAACGCCGAAAAAAGTTTATTATTTAGCTTGTTCATTATGTCGATGGACTTCTAGAGATGCTGGTATTCCAGATCAGTCTGGTGGTATGTTTATTTAAAGTATTTATTACGCTATATTATTATCATATATTTAAACATTCTTGAGTAATGAGAATATAATATTGTCCTATGTTTTAATTAGCTACTGGTTGCTGGCCTAAACAAGAAAATCCTCATATAAGTCGGATCAATGCTTTAATTGAATACCATAGAGTATTAGGTTTCATAGAGAAACATCAGTGTGAGAAGGAATTTCAGTCAAAGCGTCATTATATGAAAATTGTAATCAGTTTAAAAATTATTAATCATCGAAGATATTCAATTTTTAATATTATACTTAATTTTTTTTATTTTTGCTTTAGATTATGTCTAATACAACATCCACTATGGTTCGTAAACATATTGGACTTCCCCCAACCACTACTATTGAACAACCAACTGATGAAGTACCCCCAGCAGTTGCCAGTGCAGAAGTAGAAGAATTGCCTGTAGATATTTTTACAGAACCAGTAGAAATAACTAAAAGTAAACATTTACTTATATCAGAATTATTAAAACAAAATTCTTTATTTTAAAAATAAAAGAAAAAAATAAAATAAATTTTAAATATAGTTACCACGTTGGAACAGCGATTACAGCATCCAGAGGTACAAGCAGAAAATGTAAATGAATTGCGTCCACAACGTAGACAATTTTTAGTTAGAAGATCACAACGATGTCGAGCTTGCGAACATAATCTTTGTAAACCGGATTTTTGTTCGCATTTTGCGAAGTTTAAGATTCAACTTGCAGCATTGTAAGTTTATATTTTACAAATTTTTGTGTCTTCGATATTAATACATTTCTATGTTACAGTTATCATGTACCAGAAGTGAGGATTGTTTCTTATGAACCTAAACTTCGTCCAGGTAAATCAAGTGAATTGTACTTAAAATTTTGCAATCCAACTCAGCATCAAACTCAAGTAATGTTGCTGTTATTGGACACACCAATGACCCCTATTGTGGATGAAAAAGAGGAAGAACTTAAACAAGAAAATACACAGCAGGTGAATGCTTATTATTTTCAGAATCTTATTGTTTTATGCTGTTTTTTTTTTTTTTTTACTATTTTAATAATTTCAGGGATCTGAATCTCCAAATTTATTACCTTCTATTGTAAGACAAGTGCCTATAGCAGAAGAATCTAAACCTATTAAAATTAATGCAAATGCAGATTTAATTCTTCCGCATAGTCCTCTTATTCTGCCACCTAGAGATGATGCTGCTGAATATGATGATACTGGCAATACTTATAATTTCCAAGATGATAAGAAGTACAAATTTTTTAAATTTTATATTTCAATATTTTATTTAAAATTATATTTCACTGTATACTAAAAATCTAATATTTTTATTGAAGGCTAGTGATCTGGCGAAAAGGTAACAAAGCAATAATAAAGTTACATATAATTCCAAACGAAGATTTAGAAGAGGGTCAGTCAGTTATAGTTGGTTTTGTTATGCAATATGGATATATGAATACAATTGCTACATTGGAACACGAAGCCCCTAAGAAACTAAAACTCAAAGTTAAGCTTTATGTTACTGTAGGCAATATTGTTGGAAATGTTTAATGCTTATTAATATATTACATGAATATTAATATTTATAAATATTATAGAACTTTAGTAATTAATATGCATCTCTTATTATTTATATACTAATTTATATTAAATTTACAATGAATGGTTATCAATAAATGCACAATTTTTATGTTAAATTAGAAAAAATTGATATAAAATTTGAACATGAAAATAATATTATGAATTTATGTAAAAGATATATAAAAACTAATATAAGAGTATTACATGTAGTATTGATTAATGTTAAATAATTTTGGTGACAAAGTATATTACCATTTGTATAGATAAGATGAATATAAAAATATAATACAGCTTTTTTTTTTAATTTTTATTTTTGGAAGTTAATAAAACACACACAGAAACAAATTACAACCTTCGTCCGCGACGACCACCCTTTCTACGAGTAGAGTCAGATGGAATTGGAGTGACATCTTCAATGCGACCAATTTTCATACTAGAACGTGCAAGTGCACGTAGAGCAGATTGTGCTCCTGGACCAGGGGTTTTTGTTTTATTACCTCCTGTTGCTCTCAATTTGATATGAAGTGCTGTAATTCCAAGGGATTTACATTTTTCTGCTACATCCTATTAAATATTTCAAAATATTAAAATTTATTATTTATTTCATGATTATATATTTTTTTTATGTAAAATGTATTCTTTCAGATAAAAAAGTGACTTATGCAGGTGCACTTCCATATTAAAAAAGAAAATTAATTTACCACATACATGAACGCTCCTACAATTAAAGAATGTGATTTAGGAGCTGCCTGAATGTGGTCAATTAAGGTAAATACCGTAATTTAGGTGTGTTTACCTGAGCAGCAAGCATAGCAGCATAAGGAGAAGCTTCATCACGATCCGCTTTCACTTTCATACCACCAGTAACTCGTGCAATAGTTTCCCTTTAGTAGAATGATTATTATTTTAATATAAAATATAAAATAATAAACTATTTAAAATTAGTATTCAATATACCTTCCAGAAAGGTCAGTTACGTGGACAAATGTATCGTTAAAGCTCGCAAAAATGTGCGCAACACCAAAAACAACTTCACCTTCACGGAGTTGCGGTCCAAGAGATACTTGAACCTCTTCCTTTTGAACCTTTCCTCTTTTCGGCGGCATTTCTACATAAAATATTTCATTTTCTTATAAGTATATATAAGTATATATATTTATTATAGTTACATGTTTTGAAATTATTTCATACAAACAATTTGAGTTCTTATAGGTTATGTTTCTACAAAGGTTCAGAATTAGTGCACAAGAGCCTCATGACGTAAAATTTATCCAACATCATCTTTGTATTAAACGAATAATAAAAACATACTTTAAGCACAATTTACTTAAATAGATCCATTTCATTTTCTAAATATGTTATTTTTTGAAGAAGAACAAGCAATTTTAATAAAAATACCTGTAAAACGAACCTATTGAAACTCCGTGATCTAACGTAACAAACACAGAAGGTCTAAAGAAAGACAACTTCCGGCGTGTGACTCGAGTCAAGTTTCGATAGTATCGAAAATCGAAATTACATATAAAATAACAAATATTTGTAAAAGATATTAAGAGAAAATAAAACTATTTTTATGAGAGATAAATAATTATTACAAGCATCTAATGAGTATAAAAAATTAATTTATTTTAATATAAAATTACAATTTTTCAAGAATTATTTTTTATGATTAGTCTTTTAATCAGAATCCTCCAGAATGATATCATTAGCTCCGCTTTGTTTAGTTTTATACGATGATCCCATATAATTTTGATCCTAATAATAAAACATATAATGGTGCAATTATTAACAATACACACAAAAAAGTACGGTATATAAATATAGTATATAAATTTTTTATTTAAAAATTTTACACAACTTACTTGTTTCTTTCTTGACTTCTTTACATGCAGAACTTTAGTTAGAGCTGGTGTACTTGGGCCAGGAGAAATTTTTGTTTTTAGTTTAGCTCTTCCACGGCCAGTTCCTCGCGAACCTTGACCTGTTCCTCTACCTCTTTTAGGTCTAGACATATTTCTTTCTTCATCTTCATTTTCATCCATGTCACTCTGAAAACTTTCCTCTCCTCTATTTTTTGTACTGTTAGACGATGTTTGTAGCTATAAAAAAATAATCATTTTATATATAGTATTATACATTACATTTGTTTACCACAATTTCATTATAATAGCTATTTTTAATTCAACTATACCATCATTATATCTTCTTGCTCATCTTCCATTCTTATATCTCTAAAATTTCTAATTGCATTGCAAATAGATTCAGTAGTATCAATATCACAAGTTTCCAAATGTGCAATAGTTTTCTTCATTTGATGATTTACAATATCCTTAAAAGCATCTGTGTCACCTCTGTCTACAAATCGATTTAATGCTTCATTTAGACCATTAACAGTTAATACTGTTAATTTATCCTTATTTTCCTTTAAACTGAAGTACTTTTTTACTCCTCCTTGTACAGTTTTGTTCCAATTCCTGTCATCCTAATTAAAAATATCTTTAATTTTACATTTAAAGAATTATGAAATATAATAATAATAATAATAATAATATAATAAGATTTTTTTTTACATCGTCATAACAAAGAATTTGTGCCATATTTTGAAGATCATCACTAAAGTTTGGATTGTTTGACTTTGACTGTTTGTTGAGAATTTTTTGTTTACGAAATATAATCATGTCCATGGGATTAGCAATCTCATCACAATACTTTTGTGCTAATCTGAAATGTATTATATTCTTTTATGTTAGTTATACTATTTTTATGTCAATTTGATATGAAACTATAAATAAAATTTAATTTTACTTCATTTCATCAAACATTTCTTCATCACAGCTATAAAATATTCTTAAACGTATCAGAGGCAAAATAGGTTGTTTAGGGTGGCCAGATAATAGTGTGGCAGCTTGAGGCATAATTACATTTTGTATATAATTATCAACAAAATTATATACAGATTCAGAAAGTTGTTCAGTATAATTTTTTGGTATTTCCTCATCTTGAATAACTAGGTTGTTAAAAACAAATGGCCTAACAGTCTGTAATTTTAACTTTGTAATTTTAAATTTTGACTTATTTACACTTAAAATACCAATATATTTGGGTTTTGCTTCACTTTCACATAAGGAGGTGGCAATAGAACTTCCTATAATTTCAAGTTTTAGGTATATATATATAATTTTTGTAGTGTAGGTTGAACAATATAAATAAGATATAATATACCTGGTTGTGAAATAAAATACTCAGCTTCTGGAATAAATTCTGGAGTAATACGACATTCATGTTCATGGCCCCATATAATAAAATTAAGAAAACTTGGTAGTTTATGTTGTGGGATATATCCATATTCACTATATGGTGACCGATTCTGATGTAAAACAAATATATTGAAACAATCTGATATTTCTGTTGGACGTAACATGTCCACCTATAAAAAATTTATATTTATTAAAAAGATATGAAAATTTTATATATCATAAAAATCCATATTTCTTCATAATTATACTTTGAAATCTCTAAACAATCGAGATAATCTTTGATCATTTATGTAACTTAAACCATAAAGTGCAATGTGGGTTTCACCCTTTTTCAGAATTAAAGGAGGAATGGTTATTTGAGTAAGATCTGTCCATTTTCCAAAATAATTTATTAAACCAGACACTGATAATAAATCCATTGATCCAACAGTTCCAAAGCCTATATTTTTATTAATAATAAAAAATGAAATCAAAAAATGTTATAATTGTGCTATATTTGATAGATAAATGCTATGTTCCTTACTTGGGTCATCATGATTTCCATGAATAGAAAATACTGGCATATCGACATTTAAATTTGGATCTTCATAGTTTACAGTTTTATAAGTACAATGATTGAATACAACTTCTGGATCACTTAAGAATTGAATTTTAATCTCCCTAATACATAATATATATTTTAGTTAAATATATAAAAGAAATATGACAAAATTTCTTTGTTTACCTGGATCCTAAACAATACTTTCTTAATAATTCCATACATTTTAATATTGTAGTTTGCGATGGTTTGGTATCATGAAATAAATCTCCACCAAGAAGTATGAAGTCTACCTCATATTCTTTACCATACTGAAGTATTTCTTCAAATGTTGTAAAACTATCATCTGATTCTTGTCCTTATGTTAATAAATAGTAATATCAGTATGATATTATAAGTAATATTTTACTTTAGTATTTTATATTAGTAATAAAAATAATATATTTGTTAAAAACATATAAAAATATGTAAGAAAAGTTATTCAATAAAGTTCATTACTATACCATTATATATTTAAAGAAACAAACCTCTCTTTTTGTTATATTCAAAACCTAGATGGATATCGGTTGCTATTAAAATTTTGACTATGTTACTTGTATCTTCATCTGCATTATTATCCTTTTTAGATGACATTTTGTATACTAAATGTTTCTTCTCAAACCTGTCAGACGTGATATTTCCCGCTATAGTCAAAATAACATACAATGTGAAACTTAAAGATATAATATAATGACAAATAAGTAACGTAAAATATTCTTTATAGTTGTAAACTGCACTTATTGAAATAATAACTATTAATATATTCGCAAAAAAAATAGGTTACATTTTATCAACTAAAATCGTAAATATAGAAAACAGCGCGAAATTTGTTGTTTAATAAAGTATTATGATTGGATACAGATGTTACTAGAATTGATCAGCAAATCAGAATTTAGGGATTAATGATACATAATAGGACCTATTGTATAATACAAACCCAGTTTTACATGGTGCAAAATTTACAAAATTCAACGAAGGTGGAAGTACTTTTTTAGTAACGATATTTAAATTATTATTAGAAATATTTAATATTTCTCTAATTATACAGTTTTTAAAAATAGATATACAAATTACATTTTAACGTGTAAGTAGAAAACATATAACAAATAATTCAAAGTCATTCACCATATAACTCCATATATTTACATTTATAATATTTTTAAGGCAGTGATTATGATATTAATAAAATATATGTATATACTTATATTTAATACTATTTAAGTTTAAAAAAATTAAAAGTTCGTTTTAAAAGTTATTAATATATTTCAAAGGTATTAAACTCCGCAAATTCAGATTCAGTTTAAAAAGGAAATTGAATAAAAAAATATAAAGAAACTAAAGACTAAAATATAATAGAAATAGTATAATTTTTATTTGATACAAAATACAATGCTATAATAATATTAATAACGAAACTTTTACATTTTTTCATCCAATTTTCAATAAAAATTTATTAAAACATTTGTATCAATGTTTTGTAATAATTAAGTATAATATTATGATTATAATTAGCAATGAATAATAAAGTCATATATGAATACTATATTCAATTGTATTTCTAAAAAAGCAACATAATTCAGTTTTCAATTCATATTAAAAGAAAAATGTTTGAAGTAAGATATTTCATATTTGAATTAAATGCCGCGAAAGTATCGGAGCGAAATCCGAAATGGTCCGAGTAAAACCGAAAAGGTGACACGGGTAGGGGCCGTTGGGGCGGCGTTCCGATCGCCACCTAGCGGTCAGTCGGCAGTCGTTGCAGCGAGGCACAGGAGAAGGTTTGCTCGCCATATTTGTTGTTGTCGTTGATGGGGTAGCCTAGCTGAAGTTTCGGACTAGTGCAGTGGTGTAGTGTGCAATTCTAACGTAAAGTATTACGATTATTCGAGTGCCCGTGTTGGGCTTAACCTTCGCGGAAGGTACCGTGGACACGGTGCAAAATGTCTCTTACATAAAACTGGTGGGGCAGTGGTGGCTCAGCTGTCCTACTCTGTTGTCGAGTGCGCCGTTTTATGTGTGTATGTGCGTATACATATAATATACATGTTGTGTACTATTCCCCATTCTGTTCTGCGTCCGTACTGTTCGTTCGGTGGTGCTAGTAGTAGTAGTAATAGTAGTAGTAGTAGTAGTAGAAGAAGGAAAGAGGGGTGTGAAGTGCACCAGTGACGGAACGGTAAACTTGTTAGAGAGGGTGAGGTAAGCAGGAAAAGGGTTAGAATCCATGTGTACAAAAGGTGTGAAAGGTGGAACAGTGAGACATACGGGCCAGTAGATGTAAGACAGGAGAGGGGTTGCTCCCCTATGCGGGGTCGGGGTCGTCGCACGTTCTTGACGTGGGTCTGTCGACCCGCCAAGGTCCTTATGCCTTCGTCTGTCGCGTCACTGATACGCTCGTGTCCCTCTTTCGAATTTTCTTTGCCCTTTCTTTTATACGGCAGTTCATCCTAACCTAATCCTTTCTAACCTTAATCTTACGTTGTTCGTTTGACGTCCGCCACAGACTATATACTCTTCGCTGACAAATAGAACATTATTTTTTTATCTTTTACATCGAACTTTGTGTATCGACATTTCGATGCTTTTCCTTTTTCATATTCACGGTTGGCGTAAAATTATTCAAGATATTAAAAGTTACTTTTACATGCAAAAAATCAATACGCTTCTTCAAACATCGAAGCGATGTGAATCAGCTGTTCCTGTTTTACCTCGCGTTCCAAGCATCGTAACGTTTTTGAACATAGATTGCAGTGTCGTGTATCTACGGTGCGTTAACTTTTTCGAAGATTAAACTAGTACTTGTTGATTTTGAACAACGATTGGTAGGATTTAATTAATGGAAGAAATTCATCGACGTAGTTTAACGTTCGTATTATCATATCGTCGTTCCGATGCACGTGCAAACAAGCGTGCAAGAGAAAATTCTTTTCCCTGTGATACTTCTGCGTTCGTACGAGCAGTGCTGTACGCTCGACATAATCTCGCACGGAAAAAATCTTTCGCGCTAAATATTCAATTATTCGTTTTAAATATTCATTTCAAGACGAATATTAAGCGATTAACTTCCGGCAACGTGCTATATTTCGGTTTAAATTTATCTTCGGAAAATAAGCAGAACTGAATAACAGAATTGGAAAGTGAAAGGTGACCTTCCTGCGGCATCACGGACAAAACACGACGGCAACAATGACGAATAACATTTGAAAATGTGACGAAGTGTTATTGACCCGATTAATCTCATTAACATTTGGATATTGAATGACGTTCTAAACGACATCGGGAATCGTTTTCTTCATCTATACAATTACATAACGATACATCGTTATTCCCAACCGGATAATAACAACAGCAATGACAACGATAAATATAAATAATAATCGCCATAAATAACGGTCATTTCAATTTAGTTATTAAAATACTAAATTTCGTTTTGAATATCACTTTACCTATTTACTTTACAATGCAACAAATTCGTATAAAATCCAGCCAAGTGTCGAAATTTTTCCTAGATAGAAAATACGGTCTCTTAACAATTACTATGCGGCGTACAATGGTATTGTAACGTTGCGTGTATACCGATTCGAGGAACAATTAAAAGTAGCGGCTGTTATAGCCGTCGGTGATAGCCGAGAGGGCTAATAGAGGGGAAGTATCGGGCGCCGTGTTGGCGGTGGTAAAACGGTGGTTAGGGGCGTACGCTCGGATTTACCAATTACCCTACCGAGCCCGACAAATCAGAGTTCAATTAACAAATTTCATAGGTGCTCGGTCATGAAAAGCCCAGCGAACACGTAACTTAGAAGCATCCTACCTAAAACATCAGCCGGCCCTGCATATTTTTCACATTTCTCATTCCTTTTTTATTGCTCCATCTTTTTCTGGGTATACTATGTAAACAATGCGTGTACGATATCCGTTCTTTCTTATTTTTTAAACAAGCCGTTTATTTATTATTCCCATTGCATGGCTGACGTAATTTTACTGTTCACGTTTTGCGATTGTTTACTGGTAATATGGCATCGTACATGTCGTTTAAATTGTTATCGATACACATCGCGATAACTTTTGATGTCTGTAATAAAAAGTTGAAAGCGAGAGGTCTAGGCCCTTTGTTAATGGCAATACCGACTGTTGATTTTATTGCAATTAAAATTTAGTGCTCGCATAATTATAGAAACATATCAGCGACGTTTATATGCATTGTGTTATACAACGTGGAAATTCAAAGTGAAGGATATCATTCCTTATATAGACAGACGTATTTATTCGCCATTAAGCAAAGGTAAGCGCAGTTATTCGGTGGCTAAGTCTGCAGAGCATTCGCCCTCAAACCTCCACGTATTCCAGGTTCGAATCTCTATCTATACGCCTCGATAATTCTCTCTACATCTAAATAACACAGCGTTTAATGCAGGTTGTGTGTGGTTTAATTTTCTTTCTTTACATCAAGTTTCCCTTTTACTTCTCTATTTCCTCCACATGAGGAGGTACACTTTCCTACTCGCTGTACCCCATTACACGATACGCGGTCCTTCGAGTAAATACTGAATACTCTTTCGCAAAAATATATTGGAAAATGAAGGAAAAGAAGGAAAAAATATTAATATAAAAAGGGTTTGGACCTTCGTAGATGAGAAATGACACGTACGATGCGGCATTCCAAAGAAGGAAACATAGGTCGACAGCGTTGAATAACCTCGAAAAATGTTCTCCCGCAGGCGGTGATCCGCGTGGGGCACAGGGTTGAAGGGTTTGCACCTTGAACAGTGGCTCGGCTCGTAAGAGACGGCGGCGGTGTCGTCGCTTCGTGATCGCGGTGGGGCCGTCGACGGAGTACGGTGGTCATTCGGGGGCGCAGTGGCTCGTATTGTCGCGCGTACCGATTCGTACGACAATTAAAACTGGCGGGCAATCTGGCTCGGTCTCCCGTGGTGGTGGGTGGTAGCGGCGGCGGTGGCGGTGAAGGCAGTGGGAGCGGCGGAGGGGGCGGCAGCAATGGTGGCAGCAACGGGGGTGGCGGCGGATCCAGCGGCGGTGCTCGGGGCACAGAGTCGGCTGCCGCTTCCGCCGTATCCGTGGCCGTGGATAACGTCGCCGGTCAACCGAGTGGTCCGCAGATAATCGATTGGGAGGAACCCGATCGTTACTCCTTCTACGACTCCGATCGTTTCGAAGAGGATTCTTTGTGCAGCTGGAGCAGCGAACCGGCCTCGTTGTGCAATAACTGGAGGGGATGGCGACGACCCACCGCCGGTTTGGGCACCACCAAGAAGCCCACGGAAGGTGAGTCGAGTTTTTGTATCGGACGATGTCGTTGGGTATAGCGTGCCCGGAGTTTCTTGGTCATTCGAGGTCAGACAGGAGATGCGTTTGTAGAAGAATATCGTTGTTCGCGCGAAATAGTTTGTTCGCCGGGACTGTGACCTCGAATGACTAACCGATCTAAGGTATATCGACGGATAACACGTGGGTTTAGTACGATCACTCGTTTTCATACCGGGTGATGTATCGTAGTTTCGATTCGCAAATTATCGGTGGAAGAATATCGCGTCGACGCGTTTCGGTTTTAAGGAATTTTTATAAATTTTAAAAACTTATTTTTATAGGTTGATCGGTGTGAAATTGTATAATTCTAAGGAATTTAGTAATTTTAATATCGAAACATTCCTCTTCCCTTCTTTTTTTGATGTATCCACTGGTTAAATCAGACACTGTGTATAATTGCGAATAGCGGGACGAGGAAGTAACAGGAAAGCTTTTGTTTGCGACACGCTTGAATTTGGTAATTTGTTATTCCGAGGTGTCTTTAAATTTAACCATTGACTTCGCGTCCAGCCGTGTGGTCCGACGCAGTAGGTCCATTATCTTCGGTAGCCTAAGAGGTATGCATTGTCACTGTGTCCGCAAGATGAACGTGTGGCAATGCATTGTAATTCTCGCGTCTCTTTAAGCGTCGTTCAAAATGCCCGCATATTCTATGACGCATACAAATTCCACGTTGGCTCGAGTGAGCAAGGTTAATGATTTCTCATCTTCCTGATGCATCGTCACGTTTCTTCGTGCTGTTTTATTCTTACGGATCTCTTGTATTTCGCAATCGGTGACGTTAGACTTCTCTCGAAGGGGCTCGATGATTTTCAGTTGATCGATATTAATATCGGTTTCTTCGCCTCGCTAGGCCGGCATAGCAGACAGATTTCCACGCGGAAATATCTACATAGGAGAAAGTAGGCGCTATAATAGAGGGCGGGAAGTTTGAGACGTATCCCCATTGCTGCGGAACACCTTCCGTTTGGAGACTTACCGTAAAACCGTCTTGAGGTGAATCGAAGCGTCGAAACGATGATCGAAGTTTTTTCCTCTTCTGGCAACTGTAATTGAGTTGGCACGTGGCCGATGCTCACGCGCGACGTAAATTACTTTCTTACCGTTGCTCGAGAGCGTGCATTACACCTTGTAATAATAATTTGTTACATGGTTGTGCGTTGTGAGTCGAAGCGTGAAGCCGAGGTCAATTATTTTACCGCAGCGTCGATTCGACCGCGGCTGTCGTAAAAACACGTTCCCTGCAGTTACGCAATTTTTGTAGAAAATGACGTCTGGTAGATCAAATCGACGATGGTTTAATAAATTTTATACCGTCTCATTGTGATACGTGGAAGTACTTACGACTTCCTTATGAATTCCTTACGACACCGAAGATATTTTTCTCCTCGCCTTTACAATCGCATTGCATTGATAATAAGGAAGAAGATAGCAGATACCGTGGCCGAGCTACTATGTGATATCTCGCCTTCGTGTAAACAATATCCCTGTCTTCACAGTTCTATCTTAACTGTAAGAGATAGAAGGAAATCATTAACAAACACCGTTTCATAATATCGAAACTTTATCGAGCATGCGAGATTGTGTTTACCTCGAACCAAACGTACAGATATGTACGCGTTGAAGTGTATTATTGTCGTTATACGCGTTCGCAAAACATCGTGTTCCGTTATGTCATCATATATGTATATAACTGGGCATTCCGTTGGCAGAATTCTTATTTTCTCCTAGCTGAAAATGTTCCAAGATGTTGCATGTGATTGATTATACATAGCTATAATTCACACATATACATACGATTACGTTCATAACCTAACTTGTAGACTCGAAGAAGACGCAACATCCTCCAACGGTTTGTTTTTGAACTAAACGTAAACCGTTGTCCGCACGATTCCCGTGGTTACATGTTTTGCAAAAGTGTAGTACAGATTCTACTAATCTTCGAGTATACATAGACGCAGGGATTAATTCGTTGCTGTAGAACCAATCACAAGCAGGTTGGGGTTTCCGATCGAAACAGACCATTCGTGTAGCCGTGTCTCTCGCGTCGTCCTTTGGCCGCGCGCACACTTTCGCGCATCAGGAGCCTGCGCGCGCGTATACGCGCGTGTATTTACTCGGAACAGAAGGGAAGTCAGATTTCACTTCATCCTCGCCGCTTCTCTGTGGTATATATATTCCTTTCCTTTTTCTCCACGGTCCTTGCACCGCGGCGAGGCGATCAAGGCCGAGAAAAAGACCAAACGGAGAGCAAGATAGAGAGGGAGAGAACGAATCGTACTCGCTCTCATTCGCGCGCGTAAACACTCCGCCTCGCGTCCGAGATTTCGTGCCCGCCTGCCTCAACCGTCGTCGAATGTTATCAGGTGAAACGGTTTACCACTGAAATACGTCGAACGTATGCATACCGAGAAGATTAACGCGTTCGTTCCAAAACACTTGATCTAGTGAATTTTACGGCGTCGTGTGACAATCAGTTTGCTGGTTCACCCTGTGGAAATAGTGATGTGCTTACGTGTTTTGTGGTTATGTACGTTGCGATTTAATCTGTATGGATGTTGAAATAATTGGAAAAAGGCAAAGGAAGAGTTAGAATAAATAACAAGAGACATTGAATTACTAGAAATTAAATCTGTAAAAAATAATTCGATTAAAATTTCGATTACTTTATTTCGGAATAAAGTAATAAAATATGTACATCGTTTCCGAATCGTTATTGTTTCTCTTTACTACGCGTTCACCTTTTCGCATTTATTCGCAATTTAAAACAAGTGACCCTGTACGTTAAACACGATTATGAAAATGGCCACATTTTTAATACGCTCGGAAGATGTACCGGAACGTCGTAACGGTTCTTCCATAGAAGCACGTGGCTATTTTTAGACACGGTCCATTTGTGCCGCCGAAGAAACACCGTTCCAAGTGCGTTGTGCTTTAATTTTCTGTTAATAAGCATGCACGCACGCGTGCAGGGTTTTGAACTGTTTCCCTCGTTGCCGGTTACGACACGCGTTTCCTTCTTTTATTTACATGGGGCCACCCCTTTAAGAATTGCGACCACGTAGAGAAAGTATCTCATTTTACTTTCCCGGCGCATGCGCGTACACGGAGCGCATACATTTAGAAAGTATATACGTTCGTTCCCGGAGACGTGTTCCATGTATCGTTCCACGACCGGTCACGTCGGTTTTCCAAATGATCAGGTGATCGTTTCTACCTAGAATTTTCAAGGTTATCATTCATCTGCAAGTATGTTGTCACGCGATGGCAACTTGCAGCTTTCTGGCACGCGGAACCCTTTGATTACAAACTCTTTCTTCCTTACCGATGCTACTCTGCGAGCGCTAATACAATCTACGTTTAGTTTCGCGCATGCGCCGATAAGATGTCGGAGGAACGCTCTTTCGTTATGGAAACTGTTCTTCTATTAAAACTTTTTATCCTTCTATTTACATTTTTCTTGACAAAACTTTTTATTTTTCCAAGTATATTCTTCTCGTTTAGATTTCTTAAGTTCCAGCTTCGATTTAAATTCAAACCAGATTCGTAATTTCACTTAACCTCAAAAGTGCAAATGCAGATCGAAAGTCACGCGGCGGATTCGACTTTTCTCGACAGATTCATTCGTTAATGAAAGCAAATGGAATACTCGGTTGATTGTCCATTACGGCGGTCGAACCGATACTGTTCCGATTTCATTAACGGTCGCGTGACGAGCAACGGCGTCGACGTCGTCACATCACCCGGTATGCAGTAAGTGAGCAACCCTGGCGTACATCTATGACACGCCTATACCTATTTGGAAGCGTGACAGCTCGAGACGGTGTACGGTCACGCGCGCCACGCCATCCGGATTTCAATTAGACTAATGCATCGGTAACGTAGCGAGAAGAGAGTGTACACGTTCTCGCCTCTTCGTATTGCACCTTTCGCAAGATGCACGAAGTATAAGATCTCGGAACTTGACGTGTGCGAAGATATATTGATTTTCTAAAGTACGTAGAATGATTAGATGAAACCGATAAATCTCATCGAACTGGTCGATATCGAAGTGTCGATAATTGCGACAGCATTATTCTAACTGTCGCCTGACTGCCATTAAAATGAGAAATATAAATTTCGCGTAATATTTCAGAATTACCAAACGAATGCTGTACGAGCACACAGCACGGTCGAGTAGCTTCTAAAGAAATCATAAGGCAAGAGGTTAATTGTGCAGCGAATGATTATTTTCTGTCGACAGCGCGTGGCAATTATCGGTGGTCCACGCGTGTGCACCGTAGTGCCGCGTAAATTACTAAACGTGTGCGATAATCGGAGTTCAGCACGCAGCTGGATGCAAATCTGCACGGTGTTTCACAAAGTTGTTCCCTGTAATTCACGTGAAAAGCAGTCAGTCGTTAAAATCGCCTCTCCATCTTCTGTTCGTTTTTCCCGTCATTTGCCATCGACATTTAAGTCACCGTTCCTCGGCCATCCGTGTCGAATCCGTGTTAAATCCGTGCATCGATCTGACACTTGGTCCACTTCTTGGTGCATTTGGAATTTTCACGGGGAAAAGGAAACTCGCTGGAAACGCGCGATATCAAAAAGGTTAAAAAACGGCTCTCTGCCTCTGGTTCGTCCCTCGAAACGTCGGCTGTCGTGCAAAACAATGGCGGGTGTTGCAGGATGTATTGCTAAGAGTAGAAAAAGAAACAATAGCGAGAAGGGGAAGGTTGAAGCAGGAGGGGTGGGCTAGTAACGATGGGACGAGAAGTAGTACGGAAAGAAGGCGGGCGGGAGGGATGGACGGCGGGGGTGGAGAGGGTGAAACGAGCCGTTGCTCGAGGGTGACAAAGGGTGGTCGCGAGAGATGAAGAGCGGGGTCTGAAGGGAAGCTTTCGCTGGTCGATGGTGCTGTAGCTCGCGTTTTGCGAACACCCTGCGATCGTAGGCGAACGAAGATACGCGAAAACAGATGTATGTTTGCAGATAAGGTTATAAGTTCTGTGCTATGGATAGATAATTTGATATCAAAATGGCGGATAAGTTGATAGCGTATCTTGTTTGGATAGGTTGAATAGTTTATACAATTGAAGTAAAGTGTTTATTTAAGTAAGATTAATATAGAGACTGCATGGTGGAGTCCGTGGAATAGCTCGTGTGAACCCCTCTTTCCGTGCAGACACTTCGTTACCTTGTCGATCGGAAACGATAAGATGTTTAGGGTGACGTTTAGCGTTATTGCGAGGGTCGCGTTAAATACGTGCTTGTTAGTACGGTATTTATTTCCGAGACAATGCGGTACGTTGCAAATGCAACCAAGGCCGTAATGTAATTTAACATTAGATACTAAACGTCACGGGTAAATGTTACAACCCTGGTCTGCTGACCCGCGTTCTCGACAACGGAACGGCTTCGCCGAACTTCTCATCTTACAGTTGCCGTTTATATTACGAGGAATGATAAGACGGTCTTCGTGCATCGAGGTCGGAAGAGTGTTTTCGTGCATTTTGTTCCATATATGCTTCCATTTAATTTAGAGAAAAAACGGTGAAAATACATTGTACCGATATCAGGAGCGCAGCTCGGATCCACAGGATAGGAAGCTGGAGTATTACCATGCCAACGTTTAACTCAATAAACGTCCTAACTCAACTCTGTTTTAACATACTGATTGAATTTTAATCGCGATCATCTGAAAAACTATGGAGTATCTGCCCCTGTAATGCCGTGTACTTATAATCAGGATAACAAAATAGACAAGCATGCAGAGTTTCGAGCAAATCGAAGTCCGGAAGGTCTCGCTCTCTTGTTAGATTAAATGGCTCCGACCATTTGTATTTCCGCTTCACGTGAAAACGATTGCGGTACTCGGTATCGATATACGATTCACGTATACGAGCTCGAGTTTTGTACTCCAGCAATATCTCGGTTATGCGTATCTTTCTTTTCCTTTTTTCCTCTCTTCTTTCTTTTTCGCTTTTTATATTCCCCGTTGAAGAACGTTGCACTGACAATGATTCATCGTGGAGTGCACCGAAGATAAATATTTCATAGGTTCGGAGATAGAGATTAGAAAAATGGACCTGTGGACGTTTTTTAAATAAATGTCGGACGTTTGTTAGGTTTACGTTAAATCGTTCGAATACCGCCATTTTTCTCCTATTGCTTTCTTTTATCCCATTGTGTCCGGCGGCAATGGTGTATACAGGTTGAGATATTTGAGCGAGACATACACCATCTAACGTGTAGCCATTTTGCACATTGCACACTTATATTCCAGGAAAACTTAAGTTCGTGCGAATCACGTTGATTCATCAAGTTGATAACTTTGATACGCGATATCGCTTATTGCGCGAGTTCCCTTCAACGTTAACCAAAATGGACGCTTGGGACACAAGGTGTCCTTGACACCTTCATCCACCTCGTTAGAATTCTACTGCCATACTCAATTTTTTTATCTCGGCATATCCTAACAGAATATATTTTACTCTTATAATTATAGATTAAAACGAGTTCCAAGATGGCATCCTATTTTTCTACGCGTATACAGGGTGACTCATTCCTCTCGAGAGACAACGGAGTTGTCCTCCTATAATCTTTCCTGTTCCTCTATTCTATTGGCACACGATTCTCGATCGAAGGACACAAAGAAGCCTTTTCCTAGGTTGTCCCGTCAAATGAAATACCCTGTACAAACTTATCACGCGCTCGCTTTATCCGGCAACCATTGCTCCATTGGCGAGCCATTGACAGGGCCCTGATTCCAATTTGCTCGCAAGCGAGACGATTCGAGCAACGCCGATCGAACGGCCGATATCGGATTTGGATAATTCCATTCGTCGTCCGATAATTGAATCTATCCGAGCATATCCGGTCCCACGGTCGGATACTGCTCGGGAAGATTCATCGGGATCCATCGCAGACACATCGATGAGAAACGTGCCTGCTTCCCGTCCGCTTGGAAATATTTTCCACCGGAAAATCGGCCGGATTAAATCCCCCGCCTCGTGGCTCATTTGCATTTTTGCGTCGATTACGTGCGCCCGCCTAAACGATCTCCTATTCGCTTTACGCTACATCCGCTGGCTGCTTGTTTTAATTGCACGCGGCTGTTTCGGGGGACGAAGCTGGAGCTTGGGTCCACGGTTTCATCCCTGAAATTCACTAGATTCTTGTTCCTAGGAATTGGGACCACGGTTTCATTCGTTGAATTCGCTAGATTCTTGTTCCTAGGAACATCGAATATATTTTATATAATGATATTCGTGTATTAAACGTGAAGCGTTTATCGAATATTAAATTATATTAAATATTTATTTATTTATTTATTTATTTGACGGGTAAATATCGTTTATAAAGAAGCAATACAGTAAAATAAAAATAATTAAAAAATAAAAATATAGAAGCACAATTTCATACAAACTTATGCAGGAGGATACATTGTTCTACATCATAAGTACGCAAAAGGAGACTGCGAAGTACTGCAGTGCTTATAACTGAAGATTTGTAGCCTCTAGCAATCCGATTGCCTCAGCTTTAAAACTATCTGAGGATAAATTGGAAAAGTTTAATTCAGCAAGTCAGTTGGCTAGAAAATATTCAAGAAATATTATTATTTTTGATGTTGGAGTGCCGCCAATGGTATTAACTATACTTCAGTTAATGATACAGCGGTACTTCGAGAAAGGAAAGTCTAAGGTGTCAACATATAATTCAAAATGATTTTCATGATATTGGGATTATGGGTAACAAGAAATAACTATCTTTATTTTATAATTATCTTTATTCTATCCTTAGGAAGATTAAGTAGTTATTGGTAGTTAGGTAGTTATTTTACAATTAAAACTCACAATCCCAATACTAACCTTCTTCCTTCATTCGTTCCTGTTGGGATTATGGGTAAAAAGAAATAATTATCTTTATTCTGTCCTTAGGAAGGTATATCTTATGTATGCTAACTGTTCGAAGGATGGACAAAACTAGAGTGATTAAAAAGGTTATGCGATTGCAGCTCATCCTGATCCCCTAATACTTACCTAACACGTGAAGTAAACACTTCTTAAATTTAATAAATTTAAAAAAAAATTTTAAATTTAATAAATTAATAAGTCTTAAATTTAAGTGTCAAAGCACTTGGTATAGTCATAACTTTTTATATTTAAGATTTTTCAAAAAGTGGAGTTAATCGATTGGTGCAGTGATGAAGGGTTCATCTATTTCTCCTAAGAGATTGATTTTTATATAAACTTTAAAAGACGTATCTTATTTTCCACACATGATTTAAGTTTTCTTCTCATCTTGTTCATACGAAGAGATTCATATTTTTCACGCTTCCGGTGGCGAACTAGCATTTTCTTACTCGAAGCTTGTTAGCAGTGATGTAGAATTAAACAAGGTAGGAGCGAGTTGCAGATCAGTGGAGGATTTTATTAGCTCGCTGGAAATTTAGCGTCGATTCTATCGTCGGTTGAATTTATATTTTCGCCGTGTGTTACGCGACTGTACGTGGCTGAACACGCGTGCCCTTTCCCGTGCACTGGCGTACGAGGAGCGCGAGATTTGCATGCGAAGAACGTGCGTCCAGACGGGGGGATTCCTCTTCCTCTTTCTCTCTCCGCTGGTGAAAATATTTCGCGCATAAATCGCTTCCACGAGATTCGTGGATGCCATTTTCGCGGAAAATTATGTAACCTCTGGTGCATCGAGCTGAATTTCCAGATACTTTGTTCGCTCGCTCGCGTTATAGTTTGTTCTGATTCCGACTGATTTTCTACGGTGTTAACGATAAAAGAAGATAAGCAATTTCGAATGTAGTTGCACAATTGTTGCAACCGCACGATTAATTTAATCGACATGCTTCGAACGAAAGTTTCCATTTTGTATTATTGCGCCATTTCGAAACGTAATTACTCTTTGTTCGAATCGTTGGCGATGAAATTGTTAAAAAGTTTCAAACATTCGTGTTAATAGTCCGGTATTTTTGTCCAGGAATTACAGATTATAGTGGTAACTGTGATCTAACGGTTTGATAAATATTTCCCAATCCTTTTTTCTTTATTTTACGTTTGTGCAACAACGTTGAAACGCACTGTACAGTTAGGAGAACAATTAAATAAACGATCGGGTGGAGCGTGAAAAACTTAGTCGCCGGTTTCCCTAGGTTTCGACACTAGCGCCACCGTTACCGTGAATTCGCGGTACATGTAAATTGCCGGCGCGAGTTGAGAGAACGTTTGAAGTTCTTGGCTCGACAGTGATTGATGTCGATTCCCGGGGACGTGTGTGCAAGCATTAACGTGTTTCAAGTCATCGAGCAACCCGGTTAATGAGATTCTACGGAGAAACGAGTCCACTGGTGTATTACCATGTTTGACGCATTAACGATCCTTCCGTTCTTAAGAGACTCATTTGTTCGAGGAGGTCGCTAGTTTGATATCGTGACCGCGTTGCACAGCTCGGAGATGGCGATTGGAAAAAAAGGATCTGCATATATTTCCCTTTCATTCCGAGTGTGTTCGTTAAACGCTTTGCACGCATTCGATTTTATCCGGAACTCGGGATTTCCGAAAATTTTGGGGCAAGAGGCTGATCCCTGTTCCTCGAATTTGGAACTAATACCCGAGAGGCTAAGCTGTCGGTAAGAAATAGGGCCTTGGACGTATTGGATCGAAGAAAGTTTAACACGATTCTAAAGGAACGAGAGCATAATTCGTGTTCGAACTATTCCAATCATAGGAACAATTTCGAATGGAGTTTATGACATGGTCGTGTCCCGGCCAAGTTCCAAGTCCGCTTTCAACCTTGCATAGGAAATTCTGGGGTTAAAGATCAGGACTCAGAGAGCATGGTCGCTGAGTTATCTGGAATTTAGCTTGGATTACCACCGGAGATTCCATGCCGCTTCAAATACGAGCCTCGTTAGCTTACGCGAGCGAAACTCTGTTTGAAAATTTCTTCCCATTATGTTCCACGTCTCGTTCGTTCCGATTCATATCGAATTTTAATACCGTCCTATTCGATCAGGCGACCTTAATTTCGCTTCCACTTTTCTCCCCGATCGAGTCAGATTGCGTTCTATGGCCAAATGTGGCAGTTTCTCAGGTGCAAATTATACAAGGTCATTCAGCGTCATCTAAGAACATTCAAAGGCACTCGAGCTCGTCCAGTGCCATCTAAGGCTGTGCACGATCATTAAAGGCCTTTGATGGTTGTTCAAGAGTATTCAAAATTACTCGGGTTCGTTTAAAGCGATTCAAGAATCATTTAAGATCTTTCAAAGTCGTTCATGGTCGCTCGGTGTTATTTAAAACGTATCGGCTGTCGGAGGAAAGAAATTTACGAAGCAAGAAGGAAAATAATATACAGAAATTTCACGTAAGAAGATATTTAACACCTTGGACATGTCCACTCGCGACTTTTCCTCGTCAAGAGTGTCGACGAACGAGCGAACTTCGCGTCAAACAATATCTCGATGGCAAAATCGGCTATAGTTGCGTGCGCTTCATTGGTCAAAGTGATCTCTGACGGACGAAACGTGGACCAATATGTTTCCGACCCCGTGTTGCACGTTTATGACATAAATTACGATCGAACTTCTAGCCTCCGTCCACGTTTCCGGTTTCCTACAACTTTCGCCATGTCTGACTGATCGGAATTTGAAAGATTCCAGCTAGTTCCACCTGATGGTAACTTCTATCATCCAGAAGAACTTCGTCCGCTTTCCAAGGCGAGATCTATCCCCCGAATATTCTCGACAAATTTGCAAATTCATCAGTTCGTGTGCATTACAAATTAAAATCTTTTACACCGTGTTTAGCGGCATCCTTCCAAATGAATTTCGCCAGTTTCACGGGCCTCAACATGGGTTATCACCCCTGGCAGCAAATTGATCTTGACTAATGACGCGACGGTGTTGGTCTCGCCGTTCTTCTTGGCTAGATGATTTATACGTGCTTTCAAGATGGCGCTTAAAAATCCTAATTGCTGAACTACCGGCTCAAATTCTTCAAGCTTCGAGTTATAATCTTGAGCGAGCGTTAAAGCTACCAGAACCTAAATGGCTGTTCTTAAACTTTTCATTAAAAATTCCGCATTCGACGTTATTGCTTTCGACACGTGACTTTATGGCCGTTTTTATGGTATACATGTAATCAATTTTTCAGTATCTCTTTTTATTCCGTTTCTTCTGAGATTGTTCATTTTCTGTTTCTCCATTTACGACCGGTCATTCGACTGGCTGCGGTAGGTTTAGTGTTAAGATAAAAGTAGTTTCGAATTGAGGTTATGTATTCCGCATCCCTACTCGGTTATTATTCTCGTGTCGACCCTCGTTCCTAACGACTCGGACCAGCAGCCTTCCATCCTGATAATCTGTTTAAACGAGGAAAGGAACGAAAAGTCGCATCACCGATCTCCAAGGT
Source organism: Eufriesea mexicana (assembly GCF_001483705.2). Taxonomy (NCBI): domain Eukaryota; kingdom Metazoa; phylum Arthropoda; class Insecta; order Hymenoptera; family Apidae; genus Eufriesea; species Eufriesea mexicana. The sequence continues at coordinate 638,586 of NW_016908280.1, read as the reverse complement.
ATTGTTCGAGTCGAATCCGTTCATTAACGAGGATCCACCTCGAAGGAGGTTCACGCGACTCGTCTTATCGTCGATCGTAATCGCTCACGCCCGGGATATCGAGCCATAAATTCAATTAACCTGACGAGCAGTACGCTCGAATTGTCCTCTTGTACGCGCATCTATCGAGCTAACCGATACTTCATTACTCTGCATCGATGCGTGTGTATCCTTGGGCTATGACCTTTAAAGCACCGCATGACCATGTTGCAAAATCATAATGGAACCTTGAACGACACTTATGAAATTTCCAGTCCGTACCGGTTACTTATCAGAAATAATTTTCATCAGAAATTCAACGTACCTTCATTTTTTGATTTTCCTCTTAATTTTTTTTTTTATTTTCTTCCTAATTTCCTTTTCAATTTTCCTATATATTCGTTTAGCTGTCGATTCTCAATGAATAGTTTGCTTGGGTTAACAAAATGGCGCTTTCAAGGCGGCTCGTTACCGCGAAGAGTGCCACGACACTTAGATGGAACGTTTTCGGAATGCATACAAAATAACGAAAGAGAACGGGGACATTTGGCCGACTGCCAAACGTGTAACTTATGATACGATTCGTAATAAAATTATCTATACCTCTAGACCGGTCATCCTATCAGATTTATGCGCTTTTTACGAAGACGCACGGACAAGGAAATATCTGTTATTGGGGGCGCGATTTTGCCGGAGATTTATGTCAACTGCCATTTCTAATAACTTCGCCTCGACTCTTATCCTCTAACCTCTACTCTTCGTCTGTTACCGGTAGAGTAGAAGAACTGCAAAACAAATGTTAAAATCAACGGATAAAAGAGAGCCCTTTATATCAATAAAATTTTCATAAAAGATAACAGAACTATACTTACCTTGGCTATATCGTAATCGTAAAAAGAAACGTGGTATACCTTCCCTAAGAAATTTCAAAAACGTATATTTCATAATGGCGGTATAACCTGTACCTCGTGTGCATTTCGAATGACTAGTTGTACCATCTTACGTCGAGTTATAGCGTCTCGCGAAGATGTTCATAATTTCGTATCATAGGTGTCGCCCCGTTCATCTTTTTCATCTGTTTCGTCTGAACACCGATGTCTTTTCCCGCGAATCCGTGGGGTGCCCTGAAGCCACGATAAACCCCTTCCCCACCGCAGCCACTGGACATATATACGTGCCTATTACCAGGTAGAAAATTAGCGTAGAACAATGGAGCGTCTCCCCTACGTAATTACCGTGCGGCTTGGCCGTTCGAGGGTGAGGGTTTCTCTTCTCTTTCGCTCGTTCTGTTCACCTAGTCGCCGAGACACCGTGATTATCGATGTGTACGTACACGTATACGCACACGCAGGCTCACACACGCGCGTGCGTATCGCTGGTTGGCCGGTTTTATGTGGATTTCGTCGCGCACGTGTGCGTCATGTAGCTATCCAGCCCTCTACCGTAATTACCGGGAGGCAACAGATGCGTGTACTCTCGTTCCTGTTGCACGCTTCGAACTCGGCGAAAGCGTTCTACGAACGTTCACGCACGTGTCACCGCTAGAGTCCGGTTTGTCGTGTCTTTTTCTCTACCCTTTTTGGATTTTTTCTCCACTCGCGATGAACAGTCGCACGCGATTCTCTTGAGAACGTTTGCCTTTTTTGTGAACTTTTTAGTACGTACCCGTGATTGTGGGCAGAATGTGCAGTGAGATTGGTGCGGTTGGCATTTCATGCTTGGAGAAGTGCGAGGTGTTAGATGGGGTTTTTCTTCGCTCACGAGATTTAAGGTGGTACTGTAATCTCGTGGAGAATTATGGAGAATTATAATGACAGTTGTATTATGGAGAAACTATAATTGGTTGGCGTAAATATGGGTGATAAAATCTGTGGATACCTAACGAAGTACGTAAATTGTTCGATTTTATGGTTACTCGAGAGGTTAGGATTTTATAAATATTTCTGTGTCGTTGTATTCTTGATTTTCTGGCATTAACGGTTATCCAGTAATTATGTATATCAGTAATGTGTTTTCCGTTGATATTGACATGACAGATAATAGGACGATTATTCTGCGTCACATTTCGAGAGTACTGTAAATAACCTATAGGATTTCGTACTTTCTTTTCCATTGTATTCTCATTCTTCTAAAACGGAATTTATACGATTTTAACATTATTATTCATTTTTTTGATTATGAGAAACGTGGATATGCGGTTTCCGATGAGTGTATGTCGAACTAACATAGTTGGCATCGTTAATCGTGCAGCGGATCACGAACAATGCAGCATACATTATGCACGACCTTACCGACGAAAGCGATCGCATTTTTATCGCCCGGCTATATAGACGATTCTCGTGTTCTTGTCGAGGGAGGGCCCTTGTTCCGCAATTTACGGATATTCCTATCGAATCCACGGACCGAAATCGATCGACAGCGGGGCGCAAAATTGGAATATTGCGGAGCCCCGTGAGTACGTATGCACAATACCGCGATGCATTATGCACGAACTATATTAAAGCATGACGAGCGTGCCGCACGCGTTTCTGGCCTGTTTATTCAGCTAGGAGAAACACCAGAGGCAGCACAGGCGAGTTAGACAGAGAAAGACGATCGGCCAGGGAAATACGTTGGCCCGACAAAGATGGTAGATGGTTATGGAAGACAGAGCAAACAGGAGAGACTTGGAAGGAAGAGACGAAAAATAAAAGTTCGACAGATGACGAGACGGAGAGAAAACAGCGAGGTGAGGAAAGTAAGAGCGAGACGAACGACGGAGGACAACAGAGATGGCGCTCTATCGTAGTGGCGGCGGAGCAAATAGCAGCGGTGGAACGCTGGAAAAAGAGACTCGAATGGTGAAAAGGCGAGACAGAAAGAAAACAGACGGCACTAGAAGAAGCATCGACGAAGATTGAAAAGGGAAAGAACGATAGAGGATGTAAAACGGCGGGGACACACGCGACCGAATGACAAATCGCTCGACGGCCAGAACTTTCGAGCTCTTTGTCCCCTGCTGGCTGGATGCGACTGAAAGCCTGGCGAAAGAGAGGGGGCCTGAAAGAGGAGGAGGACAGAAGGCGGAACGGCTGGAAACGTGACAGGGATGAAACGATAAAAAGCAACGGAAGGGGAAGCCTTGGTGGAATCATGGCTTGATTTGGAATTGTATCCGGCTAGATCTGACGAGGTGACTGGATAACTTGATGAGAGGCGGAAGAGGAAAATGGATGACGAAGGAAAAGGAATCTCCTGTTTTCCCGTTTCTTCTACGTGAAAAATTTGTCTTCGAAAATGGAATTTTCAAGAACGATTCCATCGATGCGTTGTTTCTTTTTCTTCCAAAGTGCTTCGACTCATTCGCGTGGCCCATAGCAGATTAATTTTGTACAGCTGATTTATTTATAAAGCTAGATCGTCGATTTGTTACGTCTGCCAATTCGAGAAAAACGGAAATCCACTTTAAGGTTGTACTTCTCATTTAGAAATCAGACTGAAACATCTCTCTTTGTTAATTACTCTCTAAGGTTAAAACCAGAATAGCTTGATTCCGTTAAAGGAGGAAAGTTCGTGCGATGGCGTTTTAATTAGACGTTCGATTCTCTAAAGACGTAGGATACAGAGTCAAGCAACCGCAGAGTCAATTTAGCGGTCAAAAGTGATTTATAGTTTGTGTAACGGTATAACGCAATTGTTCCTGTAACTGCATAACATAATTGTTTGCGTCACGTGGATAGCTGACAACATTGAATTTGATTATAACGCGTATTGAAACTTTCCTACCATACCTGTTTAAGGCATCGATTACCAAGAATTTTATAAGAACCTAACCTAAAATATGCCGCTGTTTAATCTATAAATTCCATACGCACGTACCATACATTTACGATACATATTCATGTTTTATTACGAAGAAACTAAGACATTATATTTTTTTTGTTGCAGGTGAGTGTTACTAATGAATTATTCACCTGGAAGTGACACATACAGGTAACAAAAACGTGAACTAACGCATCGACGCTCTGTCAGAGTTTTATTTTTCGTCATATGTTATGTTATCCGTAAAAATGGTAGAATCGTCAGCTTTTATGTCCAAAAAAGATTCTTTCTGAAAAGCACGGAGCTTTATGAAAGCGGCAGTTTACAAATAGGGACAAGGAGAACGATAATCGGGTTCGATCGACTTTCGTGACCTGTTGTGCAGATCCTGTAGGTCTTGGATCCTACCAGGACAAGGGATCGTTGAGCTAGCAGCCTCGAAGCGAATTTCTTCCAACAAACAAACTACTTAATAGCTATTGTTACGGTTTAGCATGAAGTTTCTCGAAAGGGACGGGGTAGGGTAATTTTAGTCACCGCGTGGCGGAAGTTCCACGGGGGAAGGACATAGCTATCGTGAAATTCTCCTTACAGTGTAATTTTGTTTAGCTCTCCGGAATCCTTAAGAAAGATATCGATTGGGAAGTTAAAGTGGGGAGAAAAGGTAGATACAAAAGTTTACGAGAATTGCATTTATTGGATTACAAATATCTACATTTTTTTGTTCTATTCATATGAAATTCTACGTAGGCCTTTTGTCAATGTCAAGTAGCCATATTCGACAGGTGGAAACATATTTTAAGCTGAATGAAAACGAGAATGGTTAGCAAGGGTCAGGTAGAATCGATAAAATCTCAAAGGCAGATTTTCACTTTCGTACGAGGTCTGCCTTGAAAAGGTGAAATGTAACAGTACTGTAATCTGTAAGGACTATTCTCGTGGGAGGAGATTGCGTGTGGGTAACGATGGTATAGCGATCTTCGCTTGATATTCGCGTTTAATTGCCAAAGCTTTGTAATCGCCTTTGAAAAGATATTGCTGACGAACGTCGCACGGTGGCGCCACAGTCATGCTCTCGTCCTTCGATGTTTAGGATATTCCAGAGTTTTCTTGTCGTTTTAAATATTCGTTTATTAGATAGGGAGCAAAACGGAAGTAAAGTTTAAAGTAGTAATTCATATTTGATTCGATTACTGGAATGAAATCGGCCAAGATGCTCAGACTCGATCATTTCATGATATCCTGAGGATAATAATCGCTTTCCTGGCGGTATGTCGTAATTTCAAGCGACGTTATTTTGCCCTTGCGCGATGGAGTTCCTTGCTGTCCTTACAGATTCTTGTCTTACCGGTTGCAACAATCGGATAATAATTCTCCTTCGAGATTCTGCTCCATCCCACGTTCTCCTTCTTCCCTTGTCCTTGTTTACAGAGGGAGTTAAATGACGTAAGTGCATGGAGAGGAAATTTATCCTCGTTCCGATCGCATTAGTTCTTTGTTCTTAGAAAAATCGTGTTTAATTCCTTAGATCATCTTCTAACTGGAAATGTACACAATTGGAATAGACTCATCTTTATCGAGAAGTGTACGAAATATTGTGTATTTTTTTTTTTTTTATATATAATTTGAATATTGCAGAAAAATAGGGTAATATTTTGTTTTGTTTATTGTTGTACGACAAAGTAGGAATGTCTTTATTTTCTTTGAAAAAAAACGTACAAAAATATCTCTTTTGCATCGGCCGGGAATCGAACCCGGGCCGCCCGCGTGGCAGGCGAGCATTCTACCACTGAACCACCGATGCTTGTGGGAGATTTGTTTTCATTATTAGGTGTCCTGCTGGCAATCGTACCAACAACTGAATTTTATATAATATTTTGAATCGATTATCGATTTAAATTTGATTTATGCGACGATGCTGAGACAGTGTTTAATAGATTATTATACAAATGGCCTCGTATGAAATATGACATACCTAGCGTTAAGTTTACGTTGATGTTTCTCGCGTAGGACACAGTGCTGCTCAATTATGGCATTTCGAATAAACATTGTCAAGGATAAGCGTAGAGCGAGACAATAACGAATCGCTGGTCAGTTTCGCCGATGACTCTGGTTCAGGGTCGGCCATTGCACTTTCGTGGTCTGAGCACAACAAAGAGAACGTGCTATAGGAACGGGTATGCTCTTCTTCTGCATTAAACTTACGGATTTACTATCAACAAATAGTCCATTTGTATGGCAACAATGAATAATAATAAATACGAGCGTAGTATACTCACGTGCTTCCATAACCTCAACAATTACATCACTCCTCCCCGCTTCTTTCATTTCCGGCACGAATTACGAATTACATAGATGATAGATAAAATTGTTTTCATATTGTACCTAAAAAAACTCACCATCTGACGTATAAATTACGCGGCAGAGTCAACAGACTCGCGTGTAGAGGAGCGTACTAGGCCCTAGACCCTAGGCAGTCGACTTCGACATCCGGTTTGTCTCGGACCAAAGTCAATGCACCTGGCCCTGCTCGTCGAACCGATCCCTAAAGTGCATCTTCCTCTTACGCAAGCGAAACGACTTCGGCCATTTCACTCGCAGTCCCTTTTTTTCCCTTTCTACCTGAGCTTACAGAGGACAAAAAGAATTCCTTTACCGTCGAGAATCGCCGACGTAGCCATAACGGGCCGTGTCTCTGCTCGTGAGCTTACTACATCCACCTTGAAAAAGTCGTGTACACTCGAAAGCGTCTCCCCGGTGAAGAGTCGTGCGCTACTCGGCTTCGTGTGAGTGATTTTAACAGGGAAAGGTACTTCAACCGGTTAAACTGACATTTACTGGTTCTCCCCGTGTAGACGCGGCCTTGGCATCGTGTTTCTTTCGACTTGCTCTGTGTCGAGGTTATCACGATACTCAATTTCACCGCGACGCCGCTGCCCTCTGTCTTCGGGCGACGAGTATTATTTAGATTCATAGTCGAAGTCAGAGACGTTCAGAAACGCACGTTGCGAGGGTACCATTGAGGGTCTGGATGTGGGAGAAACGGATATTTGGATGTGTGGATATCACGTGATACGTTTTGAGAATTTCGTGAAGGACCGTGGAACGACTTTGGGAGGAGTGGGATGGCGGGAAAAGGTAGAGATAGCGATCTCGGTAATGGAGGGAAAGAAACGTGCGCCTAAAAGCCAGATAAAGGGAGGAGGGGCCGGGTTTTAGTTCAGGTGACCCTAAGACACCACGAAGCTGGTGGTATCTCTTTACAGAGTTCACGGCCGTCCTCGTTCAGGGACCTTAGGATCGATGCTGCAATGAGATTCAGGGGTAGGGGAGGCAACAGTGCCTGTAGACTCCACGTTCGTTTTTGTTCCGTATTTTTTTTTCTGCGAAGTGTATAAAGTGAAAGAAGTTTGTTGGTAAACTGAAAAAAAGAAATGAAAAATTGGAAAGAAATTTTTGTGATATGATAATATAAACTGAAGAAGGCTGAGAGAAATAATTGCACTTTCGGATGGTTGAATGAAGAGTGAGAATGAAAATTAGAATAGAGAAAGTATTTGTATATTAATTGTAAATATGTGGAAGTAGTTGGTTTTTATTAAGAAAAATAAAATAGGAAAAAAAAAGTAACGTTGCATCGGCCGGGAATCGAACCCGGGCCGCCCGCGTGGCAGGCGAGCATTCTACCACTGAACCACCGATGCTTGTAAGAATATAGGGATATTATGTATAACAAGCAGAACATTTGTACTTCACCTTTTATATTTTTAACTATTGTTTCAAATCGAAGGAAAAGAAGCATGTATATTATTCGTGAGTGACTTAATATTAACGCTACTATTATTTTATATAGCTAATAATACCAACTGTTAAAAAGAAGCGTAGATTAAAATGTGAATAATTAATCGTGATAGTATTTTATATGAAGATATACAATGCAAAAATAAAAAAATAAGAATTGCATCGGCCGGGAATCGAACCCGGGCCGCCCGCGTGGCAGGCGAGCATTCTACCACTGAACCACCGATGCTTCAGTGAAAGATGCATTATCCGTGTGATAGTAACTGTAGAGCATCACCTACTTTCACATTGTGCTAGGTTAATCTGCAATAATCTTATAACATTTTTATCTCATTACACAGTTATCTTTCCCATATACATAACAATTTCACAAAAGTTAACGAAAAGTGAAAGGTTGTGTTTTAAAATGTTTTCATAAATAATAAAAGAAAAAAAAAAATTTAACGTTGCATCGGCCGGGAATCGAACCCGGGCCGCCCGCGTGGCAGGCGAGCATTCTACCACTGAACCACCGATGCTGTTGAGATACTAGTTATACGTATTAAATTTTCCTATGGGAATCAATTGAACATTGTCATAATATCCCGTTTCATTCCCGCTTTATATCTCATCGTCCCTAATTTCATTTCAACATTTCTATCTTAATTACGATCTAATTTCGATCTTAAAATATATTCACATTCATGACACGTACATATTCGTACTTGCAGAAATTAAGACTAACCTAATACAATCGTTTCTCCGCAGTGAACTTTTAATTCCGAGGCTAAAAAAGTTGCCAACTAAAAAGTTAACAGACTAAAACTAATAAACTTTCTAACAACGGCGCTCATGAAAATTCCCCCAAAGCTATTCACCCTAACTCCATCTGACCCTAGTAACTTTTTTTTCCTTTCATTCCGCTCCGTTCGTCCAGCGAACCCTCGCGCTTTTCCTTTTCTCTTTTTCCCTACGTCTACGATTACCGGACGATTCGGACGTGGTTATTTTTCTCTTCTACGAACACGTCGACACGGCGGTCCACTCCTGCTGGGCGAACGGACAGCGCCATATACACACGCAACCGCGATAAAGGAACAAAAGTTTGTTAACCTCTTCGTATCGCGCACGATCGTTAAAAACAGGCTACGCGATGGTGCACGGCCGCGTCTACGTTTTTCGGCGACCTTTTTCTCGTCGAACAGTGTCGTCACCGGTGGTTGGCTGGCTCTTCGGTAATAAATGAAGGTCTTCCCGTTTCTTCATTTTTTCTCCCCCCTTTGTGGCTTCTGCAGTGAAACGTATCTCAGCTTGTTATTGCGTATTTCCTCTTTTTAATCTCACCGGGCCCCGGCAGTCCCCGAATTAATTTCGAATCCGAACCAAGTACCACTGTTCCCAAACCGGGGAAAAATTAGATCCTATAATTTTCGAATCCTGCCGAACATCCAGAGACGTTCCTTTTCAACGTGACGTCTTTTTGTGCCGAATTTTTTGACCATGTAACGATACAGTTCTTAAGACAAACAGACCCGAAACCTGTTCGATCAATCTCTCGGAAACATCTGTTCGTTCAGGCCGGTTCGGACGTTAAAATCCGGACCCGGCCGCAAAAAATGTCTCTCGCATTTCCACCCAAGGATCGAAAGTTGACCCATCGTCCGAATCGGTTCGCGAACGGCCCCTAGGGTTCTTCGACCGCGCGGGCGATTTAAATGGGACGTTTTAAACCGGGCAAAAAGCCGGTCGCATTTCGGACACGGGAGTCCCAGGGATTCCTGCCACTTCCGATCGAGGGATCCGTTCGGAATGAGATCCTCGCACCGGAAAGTCGCTCGTCGATTGTTTCCCGTCGTTTTTCATCTCCCCCGGACCACCCTCCGCAACCCCCGTTCGCCTGGAAAATTTAATATCGGCCGGCTGAAACTATCCTACGGGTAATTTCCAACGCGGTATTATTCGCGACTCGATTCCGGTCCGAGTTGCACGGGGATCCACGTAATTGCTAGATCGATGGACAACGAAGAGGCTCGATTAAGTCGTCTTGTAATCCGATACAAAATTCATCGAATTTTCCACGGAGGAAGCTTTATTAGTCGTGTCAGCAGCCCGTTTAAATATTCCTCCCTAATCCCGATTACTCTGGATTATACGGGTCGATTAAATCGAGATTAATTAGAGGAATTCGTTTGCTCGCTGGACGCGGACGCGAGCGACACGTTCCTTCGATTTTCGCGATTGCAGTCGATCTGGTATCCGCGTTTGCGAATTTCGGGGTACATCGAGGTCGAATTGCTGCGCTATTAGCAGCAACAACTGGGCTCTCGTCGGTGTAAATTCGATGTAATTAGGGCGAACGATGGATAGTCCTGCATCGGTTGCATTTGTTGGATAGATCTAGGGGATCGATAGCCGACTGCTTCGAGTTTACTCGTCACCTGGGATCGTGTCTTTGGGTTGATTATCGGGGACTTGTGTCGAATTAATTTACTCAGCCCGCGAGGAATCGTTTAATTCCAATGTACAACTTGTATAAGATTTGTAATAAACGATATAATCCTCTGGGCCTCGAAGAGTACATTTTCTTATCGAATATACGAAAATTGATCCTGGATCTTTTTAGCCCTTTATACTTCGAATTTCTTTTCTAATAATTCCCTATTGTTTTAGGCTCTTATTTTAATTACATTTTCATGGAAATGTTCCACGATTCTTATTTTCCTAGTTGCAGAAAATATGTAGCATTAAGATATTAATATTAATATTTTCATTTATCACAAAATTCTTAATTCTCATCGCATAACTGTAAATAAAGGTACAAATTAATATACAGGGTGCCCCCCCAGTAATAATAGTACAACTGGAAAAATGTTATTCTACATGAAAGAACAAATGGAAAATGAAGAATAAAATTTTATTTTAAATATTCACCGAATACAATTAATTATGTCTTAGATGAATATATTACTGATACAACCGAGGAGGGGGTGATTTTTTCCAACGCGGTATTATTCGCGACTCGATTCCGGTCCGAGTTGCACGGGGATCCACGTAATTGCTAGATCGATGGACAACGAAGAGGCTCGATTAAGTCGTCTTGTAATCCGATACAAAATTCATCGAATTTTCCACGGAGGAAGCTTTATTAGTCGTGTCAGCAGCCCGTTTAAATATTCCTCCCTAATCCCGATTACTCTGGATTATACGGGTCGATTAAATCGAGATTAATTAGAGGAATTCGTTTGCTCGCTGGACGCGGACGCGAGCGACACGTTCCTTCGATTTTCGCGATTGCAGTCGATCTGGTATCCGCGTTTGCGAATTTCGGGGTACATCGAGGTCGAATTGCTGCGCTATTAGCAGCAACAACTGGGCTCTCGTCGGTGTAAATTCGATGTAATTAGGGCGAACGATGGATAGTCCTGCATCGGTTGCATTTGTTGGATAGATCTAGGGGATCGATAGCCGACTGCTTCGAGTTTACTCGTCACCTGGGATCGTGTCTTTGGGTTGATTATCGGGGACTTGTGTCGAATTAATTTACTCAGCCCGCGAGGAATCGTTTAATTCCAATGTACAACTTGTATAAGATTTGTAATAAACGATATAATCCTCTGGGCCTCGAAGAGTACATTTTCTTATCGAATATACGAAAATTGATCCTGGATCTTTTTAGCCCTTTATACTTCGAATTTCTTTTCTAATAATTCCCTATTGTTTTAGGCTCTTATTTTAATTACATTTTCATGGAAATGTTCCACGATTCTTATTTTCCTAGTTGCAGAAAATATGTAGCATTAAGATATTAATATTAATATTTTCATTTATCACAAAATTCTTAATTCTCATCGCATAACTGTAAATAAAGGTACAAATTAATATACAGGGTGCCCCCCCAGTAATAATAGTACAACTGGAAAAATGTTATTCTACATGAAAGAACAAATGGAAAATGAAGAATAAAATTTTATTTTAAATATTCACCGAATACAATTAATTATGTCTTAGATGAATATATTACTGATACAACCGAGGAGGGGGTGATTTTTATATGGAAGAACAAATCGAAGATAAAGAATAAAATTTTTATATTCGAGTATATCTATTTCTATTATCTTTTCTATCCTCTTTTCTATAATAGTCTATTTCTATTTCTAATCTAATCTAATTCGAGTATATCTATAATAGACTTTTATTTAAAATATTCACCGAATATAATTAATTATGTTTTAGATAAATATATTACCAATACATCGGTATCGGTGGTACATCCGAGGAGGGGGTGATTTCTATATGGAAGAACAAATCGAAGATAAAGAATAAAATTTTTATATTCGAGTATATCTATTTCTATATATCTATTTCTAATTTAATCTAATTCGAGTATATTTATAATAAAATTTTATTTACAATATTCACTGAATACAATTTATTATGTCTTAGATGAATATATTACTGATACAACCGAGGAGGGGGTGATTTCCATATGGAAGGACAAATCGAAGATAAAGAATAAAATTTTTATATTCGAGTATATCCATTTCTAATCTAATCTAATTCGAGTATATTTATAATAAAATTTTATTTACAATATTCACCGAATACAATTAATTATGGCTTAGATGAATATATTAACGATACAACCGAGGAGGGGGTGATTTCTATATGGAAGAACAAATCGAAGATAAAGAATAAAATTTTTATACTCGAGTATAGATATTTAAAATCGATTTTCTCCATAATGAAGTTTCGAATGAAAAGATTCTATTCTTCATTTTCCATTCACTTGTTCCTCTATAATCACCCCCTTTCCAATTGTACCACCATTCCTGGGACACGCTGCATATATGATACTTTCAGTGTCAACGTTCTCGTTGGTATTTTATCTCTCGCGCTAATTTCAACGTGTAACACTCGTCGATAGGAACGAATCAGAGATATTCAAAATCGTCGAGCTTTTAAAGGATGATCCGCGAGCGGAATGGACGCGGAGTCGCTTCCGGCGAAGGAGTTGAAGGGGTTGAAACGTCGCGCAACAGGAGAGAAGAAACTCTCTCTCTCTCTCTCTCCCCCTCTCGGTGAATTATCATTTACTTTCGAAGCGAGATCCTTAAATTGCTCTGCCGCGTTCCAATTACACGGATGACTATTTCTCGCGGAGCGGAGCGCGATTCCGATGGAAGGTTGGCGAAACGAGAGTGAACTGGTCCGGAACCGCGGTGCAGCTGCGGCGTTAGAAAATAATTGAACCATATGTTGCTGACTCGTGTGAGCCATGTACGTGCATGCCCGTGCAGCCAGCGAACAGTGCTCGTAAGCTCCGGGGGCTGAAAAAGCGACGCGAGTCTCGAATCGCAGATCGAACGGTAATCCAACGGCTAATGGAATCAATTAAACGTCGATCCTCGCCGGTCCCCGCCAGTTCGTTCCAGTTTCTCAGCTTCTTGCATCGTGCACGACCTCTTCTCTACCAAATTCGTCGAATTCTTATCGATATTGCCTTTTGTTTCGCTGCACGGTGGAAAAACATGGCGTATTTGCTCGAGTCACGAGACACCCAGTTTACGTTTCCTTTGGCTGTAAAGAAGCATCACTGAAGGAGAAAGTAGCTTTATCTTATCGCGAATTTCGAAGAAATTTACGAGATAAAAAGAGGAAAAAGGAAGAAAAACGATGGAGGAAGATAGCCTTTGTATTTCGTTGCTTTTTAAAGAGTTGTAAGATACGAGTTTATTTATTTATTTATTTATCTTCACGGGTAATAACCCTTTGGTAACGAGATAAATAATAATATAGTACAGAGGCATCTAGAGTTGTTGTTGGCCGATAAAAGATACGATATACTATGCTTAAAATGAGTGGGTGAATAGGAAAAATTTAAGGATTGGGAGAAACGGTTAACATTAACCCTTTGCACTCGAGAGGCGCCTCTCAGTCGCCATTTAATCAGATTCTAAAGATGGATGTTAATTATTGTATCAAATTTACAATTACCCCACGATGCGTGGAATATCGAAGTAAAATAATTTTACGTCCTAATTTGCATATGATTTCTTCGTGTAAAAAATTTTTTCGTGTAACAAGTCGCGATTGTACGGTATGTTCGATTGATCAGTACGTTTGCTTCGAGTATTTCTGGATAGCTGTCGCGAATTGGATTTCACGCGAGCAGAAAAGCCACAGTTGCATGCTCGCAGCTGTGACATCGGTATCGAGAAGTTGATAAACGAAGAATTCGAGCATTTGATTTCAATTTGCCTAATCGTGTCCCTATTCCTCTGTTGGTCGTTGGTAATTTAAATTCGAGAGAGGGCATCGCGTTTGTAATTTCGCCACTTGTTTGCATCTTGAGCTAAAGCTGGGTTAAGCTAGAGCTACATTTATCTGTATTTATTATTTTATTTCCCGAGTAATATAAATAATAAAAAATAATAATTCAAATAAGAGTACAAATAAGTTCATTCTTTGAAAATTTACAAGATAGGAAATGTCTTAAACCTATTACTGACTTATATATGAACTATAATTAACTTATAACTAACCTGTAATTAATATTGATATGTAATATTTCAACTTTAATGCGTAGTTCTTAGCTTGGTATCATTGCCAAAAATACTTTTTTGGCGAATGATACCAATTACCAGGTCTCACCACGTGGAGGTGGCTACGCATCGAGACCCGGACATGCGCCCTAGTGGCGCACCCTACTGGCACTACCTGTATCAAAGGTACCCTAATCTAACTTGGAGCGAAAGAAGTTAAAGCGAATCTACTGACACTTTATTATATTTCGTGCCTTACAAACGGGACTTCGATTCGGTATACTAAAACTTTAATCGCAACGCTAATATATTTCATTTTAACAGACTCTAATATTTCTAAGTTCCCATAAAATTGGGGAATCAAAAATGAAAAACGCGAGCAAGTTAAAAATCGCGGCGCGCCCGAACGAGTTCGCGATTATTCGAAAGACCGACTAGCCTACGAGACGTACTCTCGTGTACAAGACAACTTCATGCCTCGGCACCCTCCCGATCGAACCTAGCCCACCCAGCCACCACAGACCCTGCCATGACTTACTCGCGAACGAGAGCGATCGACGAACCAACGAAACATCCAAAATCAAGCCGAGGGTCCCTAGCGAGGCTCTGTAGCCGGTCACGCAGGCCCCTGCCACATGGGGGAGAAATTAATCATCCCATGGGGTCTGACCGTAGGCCCATATGCAGTGTCACGGCTACAGGGCCCATACCCCGGTCGTGCACGCGCTGGTGCCCAGGACGACTAGGGCCGACAGACCCTCGGATTGACCCAGATGAGTGCCAGCCCGCCGACCACCCTAGAACCGATGCGTGACAAGGGTGGCAGTGGCGAGGATGAGTGTCGGAACGAGTCGTTTGGATGACTTAAGAAACATGGAGTTATCGAGTACACGAGAGTACGTCGCGCAGGCTAGTCGGTACTTAAGAACAATCGCGATTATCGCGAGAACAAGTATGTTCTGTTTGGTAAACGAGGGGGATAAGCGAGGAAAAATATGAAATGTATATATTCGCTCCAAGTTAGGTAGTTTACCTTTGTACAAATAGCACGCACATGAGACTTAGTCTAGGAATCTATCTTATAACTACTTAGGTCTAAACACACGCATCGCGCGTCGTCCAATTATGACGTTGATGACGATAAATGAAATCTCTAGAAATCCTGAAAAATCTGAAAACCTGAAAACCAGAAAAGAATTCATATAAACCTGAAATGAAACGGATTAGTAAGAGGAAAGACAATAAAAGCGAAACGAATATGAACCACAATGATAAACCAAATAATAATCTAACGATGAAACACGAAGAACCTAACGATGAGACATAAACAACCCAACGATGAGACATAAACAATCTAAGGATAAGACATTCGAATATTATCCCAAATATTCGAATTCTCAAATAGAAACAACTACAAGTGAAGAATTAAAATCTGAAAGAAGGAAAAATAATTAATAGCTGAAAACAAAAAAATAATTAAAACCTGAAAAATATATAATTAATATCTGAAAATAAAAAAAAAGTTAGACCTGAAAGAAGAAATTATTAGTAAAATGTTTAATGGGGTGGGGAGTGGGTGGAGGTAGCCAACCCTCACCTCACTTCGAACCCCCACCCCTCGCGCACTACGAAAATTTAGATGTTACACTTCCGAAGTCGAACCGACAAATGAGTTCTGCTGTGTCGCGTCGCCCCTTATATAGCCGTCGATCGGCCGAATCCCCCACTCCGATCGGAAATTTCGAAACTTCATTAATTTTATTAATTATTAATTTTCCGCTCTTATAGGCAATAATTTATTAATTTTTTCACTTTTACTATAAATATACGTTGCGAACAATTTGTTAATAACAATATTAATTTGTTATTAACAATATATTTAATGATTTATAAACATTTTTCCTAATTACAAGTACATTTTTACATACGTACGTCATAAATTCAGGTAGTACCCAGTTATTTATTAGTTTTTTCACTTTTATTATACATATACGTTGCAAACAATTTGTTAACAGCAATATTAATTTGTTATCTACAGTAAGTATAATAGTTTATAAACTTTCTGTAAATTATAGGTACTTTTTAACATAAATATGTTATAAATTCAAGTAACGATCAATAATTTATTAACTTTTTCACATTTATTATAAATTTATGTTGTGAACAATTTGTTATTAACAATAAATTTGATAATTTATACATGTTTTGTAAGATATTTTTATCTCCTCTATATTTTTGGCTAAAATGAAGTATTTAAATAAAAAATAAGAGAAATGGAAGATTCATTCTCATCTTAAAAATTAGGTGGCAATTTCTTTTTTAACTACTTTACATTAAACAGTCATTGTATTTATATTTATTAAATAACGAATCTGCTTAAAATGACAAGTGATTCAGAGAAATTTCTTATAATTTTACGATTGCTATAAAACAGTACCCAAGAACATATACATACGATATCCACAATTTTCGAAAACTCAGAGTGACACAACAATTTCGACTCTGGAATCGTGTTCAGGAAACTAAACTCTGCAAGAATCATCTAATGAATATAACAGATTAGAGAACAAGTTCAAATTTCTTGCACACTGCTGTGCACTAACTTGACCCCAGGCCTGGCGGATAATCGGCCAAAACGTTCTAGGGTTCATTAAAAAAGTTACTCAATGTAGAAAACGAGAGGACCGATTGTACAGTCGGTGCATAAAGTGGCCGCGCGTGGAGGACCGACGAAAGTCTGACGAACCACAATATTGTGGCTACCTGTTTCAGCCCGGATGCTTGGGGTCTGGCCTACATTGGCCAAGAATGGCCTACATTCGGCCAGAATGGACGACTATTTTCGAGCATCGTGGGTGGACAGGTGGAACCGGAGCTCGAAGCAGCTCTTCTCTTATAAATAAAACCAATTACTCGGTGGCAATTCATCAAGAGCACCCGTTGACAACGCTGGGCGGAGTTAATATCGGCGGCATGACGTTCCAAGATTAATATCAGTTCGCGTGTTTTCGTCCCGCGGGCACGCCGACACTCAGAGTTCTCGAAATAGCGCGGAAAGAGGAAGGAACGCACTCTCGCGGATCTATTTCGCCACCAGTGCTCCTTATTTTCTACGTTTCCCATCCTCTTTCTTTCTCCGACGATGCCTCCTCGAGAATTTCCTACCCCTTGACCGAATCCTCATCCTTGGATGCATTGCGGACGTGTATCATCGAAGATGAGCACCGACTATGCTGCGTCTCGTATTCGTGGCCGCCATTTATTCGTCGCCATTGTACGCGGGGTGATTTAACGCTTCTGATACGCAGATCCAATTCTTTTTCTCTGTTCCACCCTTTTTTGCTTGATTAGGATGTACTCTTATCTTTAATTTCGTTAAAATGAAAAGTCACTTAGGATGTAGGTAGTTTGAAGTATTGCATTTTGTCTTTGTCTATCTTTTGTTTTAATTCGTCTGGTTTAATATTGGATTCTATAATCTTTTATTAGTCAAGAGAAATATGTCTCGGATTTTTGTAATAGGGGATGCTTCTCTATTTTCTAGCACGAGGTAGTGGTCCTCGTTTCTTCTTCACTAAATATCAGGAGATTAAAACAGTCTTATATATGATATTTAACAAAACTCTTTACGTTTAACACTAAATGTATTAAGCAGGGTCAAATGACGCTTTTTAAAATTTACTTTATAATTGTATATTTATTGTTATCCCTTTCGTTCATCTGACTTTCTGTAAATTCGTGTATTATCTGATTGTTTAATTTCTCGCTTTCCATTTTTGTCTTAACTTATTTTTTACCGAGAAATATTCTTTGCATAGCTTATGTACCACTAGGGGTCATTTGACTCCTCAGGAATAGGTAAGAATAGGTATGTGTAAAGTACCGGTACGTTCAGTGTTAAGAAGAAACGACCGCCATTTCGAGGATTAAATATCAGAAATGATATTATTTTGTATCATACTGATAATTACTAACTTATAGATATAACTGAAAGAAGCAAGAAGCGATAGAAGAGTAATAGTTGGATTTTACGACTGACGTTGTCCAACAGCATCGGTCGCAGATGGCCGAACCGGCCATTTTGTTGCCGCGACGGGCAGCAGGGGCAAGGAAATTCACGGGTAGAAAAGCGGCGGGTAATTTCTCTGCTAGAGGCCGCAGTTCGCAACAATTGCTCGTGTATGCCCCTCTATGAATAAGCGATTCCCCCACGTTCGAACGCGAAAAGTCTAGATCGATGATGGCGCAGGTGCGACGACTCCCACGGCATGGTGAATCGTCGCCAGCCGCGTCTTCTCCATCGTTTTTCCCCCGCGACGTCGAGAAAGCTGCGAAAAAGAACTGCGATAATAAACAACCCGACGTTTCGATCCTTTGCGGAGGGCTCTCGCATCCGCTCGGAGCGACAAAGCGTCTCGTTTCGTCTTCCTCTTGCGTTACTCCTAGTATTCTTATCCAGTCCCCTGTGACATGTCCTCGGGAAGGTAACAAAATCGAGTTGAAGAATCGTTCGTCTTAATAATCGTGATTCTCATCGATTAAACGTTGGTTTCTTGCGGCATGATCGTTCTGCGTCGCAGTACGGCGCGCCATCTACCTCCCGCGAGCAAAATGGCGTCAATGGCGCTCCTCTCAACTCGGTTAGGACTCGCTAGGCCGCGACAGAGATCGCGGAACGAAATTTATCGGTTTTCGCGAACGTCGCGAAGTCGCAGAAACACGAGGAAGCTTATCTACGCTCATATTGATCTTAGATAACCTTAAACCGTGTCGCGTATGTAAACTCGCGACGTCGTTGCCTCGAATTTGGTTCACGTGGACTGACATCAGTGTCTGTTACGAGACAGGGTTTCGATTAAGAATGACTATGCTTAGTTCGGTTCCATGGAGGTTAAAACGCCACTCGATCTAGTCTCTATGTTCATCCTCGATGATCCCATTTCGCGAGGATGTTTTGCGTACTTAAGGGTGCATCACTGATTTCCGGTAAAAACCAGCGACGCCTTGTTTACGAGCGAATCGGTTAATTACGACGGTGATTTAGATCGACGAAAAAGCAAATTACCCGCCGTTACTCGGGAAACGTCGCTCGCGGGATTTACAACGGGAGTCGGTGTAAAACGACACGCGATTTATATCCCACGATGATGGGGTATTCTTGCCCTTTTTCTTCTTTGCGTCTCGTTCAACGAAGATCTCGACCTGCGCTACGCGTTGATTAAATCTCTAAGCTTCCATTGCTAACCCTCCACCATTGTTGTACACATTATAACCTAAAAATCACTCTTCCATTGCCGGGAAATTTGAAAAGTCCGAAGATGAAACAGACGCAACGAACATCGACGAGATTCGTTAATTTATAAAATTTCGAAGATCGATATTAATAGCAGAAATGATTTTATAGCAGAAAACCTTTGAACTCCTACTTATCTTTAGCCAAAAATTTGTCGAGTACAAAGGATTAAAGAGTCTTGGCAGAATTATTCGATACTTTGATCAGCGATTGAAGAAGAAAAATTAGATTTCGATGAAAATTTGGCCGGATTACTTCGTTCCACTCGCACCGACGAAATTTCGCGGAGAGGTGGCCATTTTGAAAGGGCGATCGATCGGCCGCTTAACCTGTTGAAACACACAGAGCCAGAACGGGTTAACCCGGACCCTCGGAAGGCGCCATTGTTCGCCGCACTTTCGCGTGCGGAATCGAACACAGCCTGGTGGAGGATCCTCGTCTACCCGGGACGATCCGTTCCGACCTACGGCAATAACAATGGTAACGACCGAGGCGTGAATCGGCCACGCTTCGGCGAGATTACAGCGCCGCCAGCGAGGACGGCAGGCAGGTGCGTTTCCGCGTCGCGGAATCAGTCTTCTGCCTGCGGATTCGAAAACGCCCGTGTCCCTTTTATTGCAGCTGGATCGAAGCCGACATCGACCGGGGAACGCGAATGCCGCGCGGCCATCGTGACAGGGCTAAGCTTCGCGGATTAGAAAGTCGAGGTTAGGTCTGGGTCATTTTCGATCACTCTGGTCTAGGTCGATGTTATCGTCCCGGTGAAAAGTGGGCCAAGTGTGGCTTTAACGCGAGATATAAATGGCTCCGGCGTTACTTCGTGGCCGAGATTTCCAGTATTTCGATGGAAATAACAGGATCGCAGGATTACACGAGATCTCGCGATGGAAAGTGTAGGCCTGCCTCGTGGGTCGAACGATTCGAGGTCTCGCGAGCTTCCATAGGCCCTAAGTTCTCGCTCGAAACTTCCACGGTAATTCTCACTTCGAAGTTGAATATAACTTTTTAAATAATTTTCTAATTTCGGAAATTCGAATCTGTCGAAACATTCAATTTTTTGGCAAGATGGCTCCGCTATAATTTTTCTGATTTAATTACGCAATAGTTTTTGGGATATTTATGATTAAAGCTTTATTATTCTTAATTAGAGATTACTTCCGAATAGTTATCGATAGTTATCAAGTGGAATTGTGGCCTAACGTCAACATCCAAAAATTGCCACAAATAATTTTTCAAATAATTTTTTAATTTAGGAAATTCGAATTTGTCGGAAGATTCAATTTTTTGGCAACATGGCTTCGCTCTAATTTTTCATACTCGTTTTTATAGGAGGGGCTCGGGTTAAAATTAAAAGAAGCTTCTTGTCTTACAAGGAGAGTGCAAGTTCTTCGTGTGATTGATTTAGTTGAAACTTTGCAGGTCATCCAGTTCAAGAAAATATATCATTATAAGGGCAGCTACAGTTTTCGAGATATTTATGATTAAAAATTTAATATTGCCTTAATTACAGATTTATTTCGAATAATTGTCAGGTGCCTTTGTGGTCTAATGGCGGTATCCATGCAGCACTTGACAATTATTCGAAAATTTAAATTAAATTTTTATAATGTTACATTATAATGGTACATTTAACACTTTGCACTCGAGAGGCGCCCTTCAGTCGCCATTTGATAAAATTTCGAAGCTCGATATTAATTAATATATCAAATTTAAAATAATGTAACAGTGTGCGAGATATCGAAATGAAATAATTCTACGTGTTAATTATTATACGATTTGTCATTTACTGTTCAAAAAACATCACCAGCTTTGTAGCAGAAAATTTTCCAACTCGTGCCCCTCTTTAGCCAAAAAATCGTCGAGCGCAAAGGGTTAATATAATGGTACCTTATAATATATAATATTGTATATAATATAATTAATAATATATAATATAATTTAATATAATGCTACCTTTATAATATATAATGTTATTTATAAATAAATATTATAATGCCCTTATAATGGTACATTTTCTTGAACTGGATTAAATCTGCAAATCTGCGAAGTTTCAACAAAATCAATGACCCGTAGGACTTGCACTCTCCTTGTTGGGTTTATTCTTCGCACATCGATCTCTTACTTTGTGTAGAGTCTTTTACGAACTGAGCTCGACGATTCCACACGCACTGGAGTCCTTCCTTTGTCGATGCTTCTCGCTCTCGATCGTCTCGTAACGATCGAGAGCCATCGCGAGCACAAAGCCGCCGCCATTCTTCTGTCGACGACCGCTTGGGCCCGATTGTCCTCGGTTTTCTGATATTTTATCGTCCTATCTATTGCCTAATCCCTGTACGTCTCTTCGCACACGGATAATACCAGGAAGTTAGGAATATCTGCGAGTTACGAATATCGATACGGAAATTGCCGGAAAGTCGGTGGGTTCTGTTAAATTCGACGCCTTCGCAAGGACGCGGATCGCGTGAATTTACAAATTCGCATTATGTTTTTTAAACGACATTACGCGCCGTTGGCCGTCTTACGATGCACCGGTGGCCGTGGACCAAGGAAAACCGGAATACACGCTCGGCATAAATTTTAAGAGCTGTTTGCCGGCCCGGCTCCGCCGGGAAATAAAAATATTTTAATTATGGGGTTGAGGAGAGGCGGCGGCTTTCGCTTGTTTTCCAACGAGCGTTGCATGTCGCTGTTTGTTGAAACACCGAAAGAGGTATTTACGTGCCCTGTCGCTTCGCGATTCCATACTTTGTAAACCTCGCTTGAATTTCAAAAACAGCCGTAAGCAAACAGATTTACGATTATTTAAATTCATCGCGATAATTAAACGCGTGTTTAGCCGTTTCGAAACTCCAAGGCGTAACTTCGGCTCGGCGAATCTATAACGCAAATGTTAACCTCGATTTCCGTCTTTCTTTCGCTCGATTTTAAGCTCGTTATTTTTCCAATTAATTTTCCGCAGATAAGCGTTCGTGCATTGTCTAGGTGAAAATTAATTTTTAACTACCCGGGGTGGATATTAACTTTGCGCGGACCCAAAAATTCGGAGTGGGCCCCTTTAGGAATTCACGTAAGCCTCGTTTCAAAGTTTCGGTTCAATTGTACAATTTTCGTACAGTCTAATACTATACCTTTGCTCGGTCCCAAAAATTCGGAGTGGGCCCTTTTAGGGGTTCACGTGGGCCTCGCTTCGAAATTTCGGTTCAGTTGTACAATTTTCGTACAGTGGAACACTATACCTTTGCGCAGTCCCAAAAATTCGGAGTGGGCCCTTTTAGGGGTTCACGTGGGCCTCGCTTCGTAATTTCGGTTCAGTTGTACAATTTTCGTACAGTGGAACACTATACCTTTGCGCAGTCCCAAAAATTCGGAGTGGGCCCTTTTAGGGGTTCACGTGGGCCTCGCTTCGAAATTTTGGTTCAATTGTACAATTTTCGTACAGATAAACACTACCTCCGTGCGGTTCTAAAAATTCGAAGTGGGCCCCTTTAGGGGTTCACGTGTTTCCACGCTTTGAAATTTTGGTTCAATTGTACAATTTTCATACAGTGGAATATTATACTTTTGCTGGGTCCCAAAAATTCGGAGTAGGTCCCTTTAGGGGTTCACGTGAACCCTCCTTCGAAATTTCGGTTCAATTGCACACTTTTCGTACAGTGGAACACTATACCTTTGCGCAGTCCCAAAAATTCGGAATAGGCCCATTTAGGGGTTCACGTGGTCCCCGCTTCGAAATTTCAATTCAGTTATACAATTTTCTTACAGTGGATCACTATAGTACAAATATCGACATATAATTGATACAGAAATATTGCACCCTTTTCCCAAACTTAGTTACAATCGTTTCACCTCACCGAATCTGGGCCTAAAATTTAAAGGCTACCTTTCTAAAATATCGTAAACCGTAAAATATCGATAAAAAGATTCGATTCTTTGTCTCGACGGAATAATACACGGTAATATAATTTTTACTAGCCCGCAAAATTGCTCCGGCAACGGGGCCTGGATACTGGGGCGATTGTTGGGTCATGTACCGTCTATCAAATTATAGCGAAGCATTCGGTAAACTCCGTTAGAGCCGACAGAAGGCGGTGGCTGCTGGCAGCTTGCATTTTTACGTTACTTACAGGGGAAAATAAAACAGGCATTTACTCTCCGGCGACTTTGTTTCGCAAGCGACGCTTGATCGAGAGGAGAGCAGGTGCGTTCCGTCGTAACATTTATTTTCGAGAAAAAGAGGTCATACTCCAGGTGTTTGATCGCCGTTGACGATCGAATAATGGCGAGGGCGGCAGGGGGCGGGGAAAATGGCAAGTTGCGAAAGTATCGCGCGCATTGTTGAGTTACGCTGGTGAAAAATGCAGCGTGACGGTCTGCCGGCGTGACTCACGCCGAGACCGTCTAACTCTCAACGGGGTCAGGAGTCTCGAATCGTTGACTTCGGGCCACGACATCCATTTATCCCGGCGTCGCAGCCTCGTGAATTTGTCTCCGGAATGCCGTGGAATCTCCACGGGCTATCGTGTCGCGCTGCGACCTATCGGCGTCGCGAAACTGCACTTCCGGTAGCCAAAATGGCCGACGTCTGACGAAATCGGCGCTCGACGTCTGTTCGAGGTCGACTTAACCACCGATTACACATCTATTATAGTCCTCCTGTAATCGTCCCTATAATATCCTATAGTCGATCGATACGTCGATTACACCGCACTATTATAATAACCGGAAGTGCGCGTTGCTGCTGTCGAGATCACTCCGAGGAAGTCGTTCGTTAAGGATCGTAGCCATCGACACAATCGCTTCGTCCAGATCCTCGTCCCATCGTCCTATCCATCAGCCAGTCACCGGCTACCGACTACCCTCGACCGCGTCGTCTTTTGGGCCCGTCGATTAACAGAAGCAATCGAATCCCGAGGCCGCAAGATTCCTGGCAGCAATAAACGCGGTGCACAGAGAGAGGACGCCGGCCGTGTGCACAGGTGGTGGTTGTTTGCAAAATGCCAAAGGCACGCCAAACAGATGGTGGTTGGCCGGCACAAAGGCGGACCGACATGGCCGCGGCAGTCTCTGCTCCTGCTGTTTTGCTCCACGCTCGAGACGAAAAAGCGACGCGAACGGGCTCGGTTCCCGTATTTCCGCGCGACTTCGCGACATCCCGCGTCCCTTCGCTTTCTTCCTTTTTCCTCTGCGACGTAAGAGCGGTCACCGGGAGATTGCTATTGACACAGGACACTGGAATCTCGTACGTGCTCGTTGGTGGTGAGGCGCACTCGGATGTGTTCCGTGGAAAAATAAGGCTGCGGCTGGGGAACCGATCGGCCATGCTGAATCGGCCGGTGTCGCGAGAAATTCCTCTACTACACCGGATAATCTGGCCAATGCGTTCTCCTTTTCGGACAAACAGGAACAAACTCGGCCCGGGACCGATTCCGCCATTCCACGACGCGACATCCTCCCGATGGATCGTGAAACTAGAGTATCGGTGTATTTGTCTGGCAAAGTGTGCTCGCTTTCCAATTTTCAGCCCCGGTTGCCGTACAACTGTTCTTCCTTTTCTTTCCATGCAACACCCTTCGAGATAGGATTCGATCTTGGTTCCCAGCGCCATCTTCGATATCTTCGTTTGCCAAACGTCGCTGGTGAATGTGCGTACTTCAATATCGTTGCACGTTGGATAGTCGGATCGATAGATCGGATCCGATCGGTGATCGCGTTGTCTTGTCAGGTAGAAGGACAGAGGGATTCCTTGGCTTGCCGTGATTGGATTATTAACACGAGGTAACGGAGCGAAGTCGAAGCTGGACCAAGGACGTCCTGGTTCTTCGCTGAGTTTCCACTTCGGCAAATCGCGGCCATATTGATTCATAAGTAATTTCCCGCGCCGGGTAAACGGGAAATACCGAGTACAGCGACTTCCAGGGATTTTCACGAATCACTTCGCTTCGGTGAAAACCATTTTCGCGAAATCGCGCGGAGAGAATGCTATATTTAGAGTCGAGATTCGCGTTATCCTTTGATCTCCGTGAAAAACTCGAGCTTTTAATCCGTTCTTCTAATATTCCTGATGCTTTGCGTTTATTTTTAATTTATACGGTGATCGTGAAATTTCTCGGAAGATCTCGGGTATGGAGAATAAAAATCTCGTAAACGTATGGAAGAGTCATCGGGTGGATCCTAAAACTCGGCATTGCGATCTCGATCCTCTCGTTTCTCGAATCGACGAGTCCTCTATCGTCGGAATATTCCTGGATGGTGTGGAATTTTGCACGAAACGATCCGAGAAGGTCCTCCAGAGCGCGAAACGCTACGAGCCGGCAGCCATCGCTGAGTTACGAAGGTGGCGCTGTCGGGCTGCCCGAGCAGCGTTCAAAGATGTCTCTTCCGGTTTACGAGCGTCTTTACGCAGTCCCACGGCTCGCAGTCACGGTGATTTGGATTTCTCGTGAGTCACCCGGCTGCTTCGTTTTCCAGCAGACTCCGCGCTACGCTTCCTGTTTCTACATTTACATTTTACGGCTTGCTCCGCTGCTAGCACGCGACTGTGCAGCAAAAGAGCATTCGCGTTTTTCACGAACGAGCGAAACGTGAGCCAGGGTTTTTCGAAACGAGACGGAAAGGTTCGATTCGTTGCGCCTTATTTACGCTTTGCGATATTCCTTGCGCCACGAAGACGAGCTCTTTTCTTTTCGCTCGTAGGGACTAGCAACTTTGCCTAACAAGGATTTAAATTTGGCGCGCTTGGGAGTCGTATTAATACTAGATAACGATATCACATAAACTTATTAAAAATTAGGATTCATTTTTGCAGTGATTATAGAAATTATTGTACATCTAAATTTGGAAAATGTGGTTGGTATACTCTGTTGATGAGAATAGGTAACTTTGAGGAGCGTGGATTTAAATTTGGCGCGCTTCGAATCGTATTTTTACTAGCTAACGATATCACGCAAACTTATTAAAAATTAGAATTCAATTTTGCAGTGATTATAGAAAGTATTGTACATTTGAATTTGTAGAATGTGGTATATTCTTCTGTTAGTGGAAATAGGTAACTTGAACAAACGTGGATTTAAATTTGGCGCGCTAAAAATCGTAGCGCCGAAAGTCGATAGCACTATATCTATTAAAAATTCGAATTTGATTCTGCGACGATTCTAAAATCCTCACGTGTCTAGATTTATAGAAGATAGGTTGCAGAAAATTAGTTATCCGACATATTTATAACACGACATCGTTACGTCGCCATTTTGTGATTCTTTAAAATTCCTTTTTCGTTTTCTTCCTTCTATTTTCTTTTCCTTTTTAATTTTCCCAAAGAAATCCGTGCTGTATTTTAAACGGAGTGAAAACTAAGGGCCGGGAAGAATCGTAAGAAGAACTGTGGAAGGTTCAAGTATGGATAGGTTAGATCCAAGATGGCGGCCGGTTCAATTGGGCGCAGTGAGAGGTAACGAGGCGGAAAGAACAGAGTGAACGTCCCGTGGTTATTTAACGAACGCATTGAAGGGTGGAGAATTGGGAATTACTTAACAACAGCATCGAGGAACAGGGAATTTTTAGATCGCGTGCATAGGTTAGTTTCGCTGTACGGTTGCACGCTGTTTCCTTCAAAAGCCGTTAAAAGCGGCGATCAAATTTTTTGTTCATATTTTACGAGCCGTTGAAGCTGCTCGTATAACACAGGGATAGTTCCCTTGCTAAATTTCCCAGGGGGTGAAGGGAGGTGCTTCTCCTCTGCTCTTAAATTGAAAAGCACATCAATTTCTGCACAGTCGGATAGCTTTTGAGCTCGATAATGTGTACCTGCCTTCTCCACGCTTTTCTTTTTCGAATTGAAAGAGTAAAGGAGCTACTGACGGAATAAGAATAACGAGATACCCCTGCTACAGCTCGCTCGAAATCAATTTACTCGTCGAGGCTACTACGGGACGTTCCCCCACCACCGCTCCGCTACTCCGCTTCCCCGAACGCTTCGGATATCCGATAGAATTATTCCGCGGGAAGACACTCGTGAAATTATTTACAAAGTTTCGAAACTCTCTCGAATTATTCAGGAGCGAACGATAGATTTACATTCGATGAAAAAATTGCAATTTTCCATCGATTCTTTCTTCTCCATAAAATATTCCCTTTAATTTACAGTTGAATCGATAATTTAGATTTTTGATCTATTTTCGAGCGAACGATATGCGACGAAATTGCGTTATTACGATCGCGTGGGGATAACGAAATTTGGGTCAGGTAATGCAGGCAACTGATTTACCGATCTAGCCGTTGATTAATTCGATATTTCGACGGATGAATGTCGTCGTCTCTAACACAGAGCGTAAAGCTCGACGTTGAACGACTATAAATCACCTTGCCATGCAACCATAGCGCAACGTTGGCCGATTGTAGTCAGCGTTATCAACGAAAGGATTAAACTGAGCTGCACCACTGCGAAATAAACAATCCCGGTGCTCCCTTAGAATTTCCACTAGAATGCAACCAGTTTCTTGCGATGCTCTAGACATTCTACCAGATATCCTACGGTCTAGAATGTCCCTAGGTTCTTGCGGTCGCCGGAGAATCGTGCGCGCAGTGCCGTCCCCAGTCCTACCGGCGCCCCGATCACCGCGTCGGGGTACCATCTTTCGGCCATTTCGGATCCCGTCAGTTACCCTTGTTTTCATCTCGACGTATCGGCGTAATTCGACAAGGGAAGGGCGGTGTACGCGCGAGCAAATACGAAAGCGTTGGCCGGGGCTGGTAGGACGAGCGGGGCGAAAGCGGGAGAGGAAATGGCCCATTCGACAGAACTCAAAAGGAATTCGATTGTGTCCGAACAATGCGTTCCATTCCGGCGGAACGGTTGCTATCTGGATACGCGTGAAACCGAGAAACCCAGGCGCCATTGTTCTCCAACTTTAATGGTGACAAATAACGCGCGGCTAAAAAGTCTCTCGTGTTTTCTACTGCTTTTTCTGTCACACTTTTCCTCGCTTTTTTTTCCTTCCTTTTCTTCTTTTTTTTTTTTTTTAACGAAGGTTTTTTCCTTTACCCCCGATTTTCCTTTTTCTCCTCGCTCTTTCCCCATTTCTCCTTTGGAAATCTATCCCGGGTCGAAAGTAAACGCGCTCTCCGCGACGCGAGCGGAAACGCAACCGCGCGTGGATTTTGCACGAGAGAGAAAGTCTCGCGGCGTTCTTACGAGTTCCGTGATCACCGGGCGGAAAACGGAAATGGAAAGTTCTGCTGTTAAACGAAGTACCGGTAGAGGGCTGCCGCGGGAGGAATTAACGAACGTCTTCTTCATCGATCACGTTTCGACGCTGCGAGCCCTCGAGTACGTCGTTTCTCGTGCTTTTGAATGGAAGCGCGCTGATTTTCGCCAGCCTCGAGAAATCGATGGAACTCGATGGTAATTTCGTGAGGAAATTCGGAAAACGGAAATACGAAATGCTAACGGTTAAATAATATCGCTGAATGCCAATACTTAAATTTAATTTACGATTGAAATTGTTAATGATCGAATTTTAGGATTGTATAAACGAATACAGAGAATTTTATAGTAATTCAATAAAAAATTATTGAATACTATTAATAATATACCAAATGGTATATAAACAATACAATTGACAGTATGTCAAGTTTAATTAACATTTAAAATAATTATTTTTGAAATGGTTAATGATCGAATTTTAGGATTGTATAAACGAATAGAAAGAATTTTATAGTAATTCAATAAAAAATTATTGAATACTATTAATAATATACCAAATGGTATATAAACAATACAATTGACAGTATGTCAAGTTTAATTAACATTTAAAATAATTATTTTTGAAATGGTTAATGACCGAATTTAAGGATTGTATAAACAAATAGAAAGAATTTTATAGTAATTAAATAAAAAATGATTAATTACTATTAATAATATACGAAATGGTATATAAACGATACGATTGGCTATATGACAAATTTAATTAACGTTCGAAATGATTAAAAATCGGATTTAACGATTGAAATTGTTAATGGCTGAATTTAAGGATTGTATAAACGAATAGAAAAGATTTTATATTAATAAAATAAAAAATTATTAAATAGTATTAATACTATACTAATTATCAACGATACGATTGACAGTATGCCAAGTTTAATTAACATTTACAATAATTATTTTTGAAATTGTTAATGACCTAATTTAAGGATTGTATAAACGAATAGAAAAGATTCTATAGTAATAAAATAAAAAATTATTAATTACTATTGATAATATATCAAATGGTATATCAACGATACTACTGACAGTATGCCAAGTTTAATTAACGTTTGAAATGATTAAAAATCGGATTTAACGATTGAAATTGTTAATGGACGAATTTAAGGATTGCATAAACGAATAGAAAGAATTCTATAGTAATTAAATAAAAAATGATTAAATACTATTAATAATATACCAAATGGTATATCAACGATACGATTGACAGTATGACAAACTTAATTAACGTCTAAATTGATTAAAAATCAAATTTAACGATTGGAAAAACAAATGGAAAAATATTCTGATATTATTTTTCTTTTTGTGTACAGAGAATTAAATATCTTTTCACGGATGTGAATTATTATCTTTTATTTCCCCAATGTAAAATATTAATTTAATGATATAATTTTATCAATGACATTACTAATAATATATCAAATAATATATTAATAAATACCATGTTAATCGTACCAAATTTAATTAACGCTTGTAGTTATTATCGAATTTAACGATTTCCAAAAACAAATAGAGAAAAATTCTATAATTATTAAAAAAAAGTTGTTGAAGGAATAAAAAAGTTGTTCAGATACGTTAAATATTTTCGACAAATGTCAGCCAGGAAAATTCCGTGTTCCCCCGTGAAACTGGCGCATCGATCAGGAAGATAACGTTTTTCCATACGATCCGATCGAGAAGCGTGGATCCCTGGGCTTGCATCCTCCACGCGTTATCCTATCTTCGATTTGTTCCGATGAATTCTCGGCAAACTTGACTGAGCTTGACGGAAGGCGAAGGAAACGAACCGGATTCTCAATCGGATCGGAGCTCGTTGAACGATGCCCGGTCTCGTCGCTCTTGGCGTTTCTTGTTCCCCGTTTTTCCGCACCGTCCGATCCGATCTCGAAATTGATCGCTCGAAAGCCCTTCTTCGTCCTGCGGTTATCGATTCCTCCCCGTGACTTCGTATTTCTTCATCGGAACACTCCGACGATCCCCAATAATTCGCCAATTCGACGAACCCAAACAAAAAGAAATATATCTATCTTAACCTAACCTCTGTTATTTTAAAACTTCCAACATTTTCAAATTAAAAGAAGAATCGTATTTTAAAAATTTCTTTAAACTCTTTAAATTCTTTAAGTTTTAAATAGTGTTAAAATATTATTAGTTATGTTGGAAACTTCGAAGCAGGAAGATCTGTGGGAAGTTTGCTACCCCAAAGTGGGAAAATGGACGTTGTCAATGCCTTCGAAGTCTCCATTTTTCCGCTCGATGATCCTTCCGTTTCCCGCGAATTTTCCAGCGCGAATTACACGTTTGAGAGGAGCGATACCCGACACCATCTGCACAAATTTAATTTAATAGGAAAACTGTTAATTAAGTCGAGGCTAATAGGCACGGGGGTAGCAGGCGGGGCTAAATATACCATGTACGTATAGATCGTGGGCCGGCGCGAGGCCTTTATGGCTCGCGAAGTTAATAAGGTCGTGCAATACGGCCAATATCGGAGGCAAGTCGCCTAACGGCCTCATGATACTGGCCTCCGTGGATCTAGCGGCGCTCTGAACCCTGCAAAATGTCATGCATAAAGGTGTCATGCCCTATGGAAGCGAAATAGCCTGTGTTGAACCCTGAAACCTTTCTTACCCTTACATTTTTTTTTATCAAACCTTCGATTTCCGTTCGATATTCCTCCAGCTTATACCTTTTTAACAGTGAAACTACCATATCTGTCAGAAACGACTTTGGAATTTTTATTTTTCCGGTTACCAAAGTGTGGGAACACTTTTGACAGAATTAATGTCAATTATGCTTATTTACTTTTTATTAAAGCTTCGATTTCGGTTCGATATTCCTTCAGCTTATACCTTTTTAACAGTAAAACTACCGTATCTGTCAGAAACGACTTTGGAATTTTTATTTTTCCGGTTACCAAAGTGTGGGAACACTTTTGACAGAATTAATGTCAATTATGCTTATTTACTTTTTATTAAAGCTTCGATTTCGGTTCGATATTCCTTCAGCTTATATGTTTTTAAGAGTAAAACTACCATATCTGTCTGAAACGACTTTGGAATTTTTATTTTTCTGTTTGCCAAAGTGTGGGAACACTTTTGACAGAATTAATGTCAATTATACTTATTTATTTTTTATCAAAGCTTCGATTTCGGATCGATATTTCTCCAGCTTATACCTCTTTAACAGTGAAACTACCATATCTATCAGAAACGACTTTGGAATTTTTATTTTTCCGGTTGCCAAAGTGTGGGAACACTTTTGACAGAATTAATGCCAATTATATTTATTTTTACTTTCCACGAGATTGCAGTTGTATAATCCGTTTAAAGTTGAGTGTCTACAGCTATTGGTATATTTTCTTGAACGAACTTTTAGAATTTGCACTGATCTATTGTCCTAAAAGGAAGTTCGTAATCATTGGGTCTAAGTACTGTCAAGTGGATCCCGATCTGTCACTCCTCACGGGTAGTAATCGCGCTGGGTATCTCATCTAGTTGAACTATAGCGTCAATCTAGGTCCCATTCGACTGAAGAACCACGAATTCGTTGAACACGTTAGCTGTTTGGGGTTAGTGTTCGTGCTCAAATGCATCGATGAAGATTCACGAGAGTCCGTGGACCAGGAGACGAACCACAAGACATTTCGATGTGCTTATAATTCGATCATCGTCTCACGAATCGCTGGAACTTGGCTCGTCTAGCATGCAGATTAAATCGTGCCTTTCTGTCAGAGTGTACCAGGTCAAGGAATACCATACCAGGGTATCCTTTCTTTCAAATCTCACCGGCAAGAAGTTTCGACCACTCCTTAGACTACTCCAATCTCTATTCGGATGACAGAAACGCGTTTGCCCTCTGGTCTGAAAATTGCGAAACGGCTTCTGTGAACTATCGCTAGGAAAGACAGCCGGTGATATGCAAAACGATGTCAACCTGTTCGTCTCTCGCGATACCTTAATTCGTGGAAGCTTCCGGGTATTCTTATCGAATGCTGTGGCTGAAATACTCGGAGGCTGCGGAATTAAACGTATAACCCCAAACCATGTTCCGGGATTCGAAATTCCCCGATGGTACCTCGAGTCCACCGCCTTCCGCTTCTGATAGGGATATCCGAGACTATCCTTGGACTCCAGCTGCTAACAGTCGGGGCTAGTAGACCACGGTCTACTCGATTTAAAAGCCTCTTCCTCTATTTAGAGTCGAAGGCTCGCAAATCGTCTTCGATTTAATAAGCAGAATGAGAGAGAGAGATGGAGACGATTGGAAGAAGAAGATTAAAGAAGCGAATACAGAGGGAAGAAGATGGAAATGCAGAGAAAAGAGGATGGAGACTAGATGAGGAATTGAGAAAGGAAGAGGAAGATATATTTGGAAGAAGCAGAGCAGAGAAGAAAATAAGTTGGTAGAGCAAATTGAGGACGAAGACACATTGTGAACAAGAAGAAGAAGAAGAAGAAGGTATTCGGCAGAGGAAAGGAAGGATGGAAGTACCGGAGAAGTTGTAATATCTAATCACAGGGAGAGAAGGACGATGCCACAGCGTGAAGAAGAAGAATATAAAACTAGAAAATAAATAAGCAAGGCAAAAGGAATACGAAAACACAATATGAAGAAGAAGAAGAAGAAGAAGACCATGGGAAAAAGTATCGAGTAGAGGAAAAAAAAGATGGAGGCATCAGAGAAGCTATAATACTTAATCACAGGAAGAGAAGGACGAAGTCACAGCGTGAAGAAGAAGAAAATAAAACAAGAAATTAAATAAGCAGGACAGAAGGAAGATGAAGACACAATATGAAGAAAAAGAAGACCAGGAAAGAAAGTATTCAGCAGAGGAAGAGAAAGATGGAAGTACCAGAGAAGCTAATACCTAATCACAGTGAGAGAAAACCAAAGTCACAGCGTGCAGAAGAAGATAAAACAATAAAATAAGTAAGCAGGGCAAAAGGAAGATGAAGACACAATATGAAGAAGAAGAAGACCAGGAAAGAAAGTATTCAGCAGAGGAAGAGAAAGATGGAAGTACCAGAGAAGCTAATACCTAATCACAGTGAGAGAAAACCAAAGTCACAGCGTGCAGAAGAAGATAAAACAATAAAATAAGTAAGCAGGGCAAAAGGAAGATGAAGACACAATATGAAGAAGAAGAAGACCAGGAAAGAAAGTATTCAGCAGAGGAAAGGAAAAATGGAAGTACAAGAAAAGCTAATACCTAATCACAGAGAGAGAAAACCAAAGACACAACACGCAGAAGAAGACCATAAAGAAAACAGGCGAACAGAGCGAAGCTCAGAAGCGAAGAGCAGGGACGCGAGCAACCGAAAGGCGAGAAAGGCGAAACCCGTTGGCCAAGAAGAGGACCAGGTAGGCGAGTAAGCAAAGCACAGGGTGAGGAAGCCGAGGACGGATCAGGAAGACGACGAGAGGACGGAGGACGAGCGAGGACGGGGAAAAGCGTGGAGGAGCAGGACAAAGAGTGGAGGAGGGTTGGTGGCGCTGGCTGGAGGACGGCGAAACGCGCGAGGGTTGGTAAAGGGAAAAAGTGGGGTGCACGGCGCGCAGGGTGAAAAGCACAGGCCGCGTACTCGTATTGAGATGTATCCCTGTATCTGTATCCCTATAGAGAAGGCCCGCGTCGTCATGGCGACCGTATCGATCCCCACGGCCGCAGAGATATGTACGAAACGATTCACAGTTAGCGAATTCTATCCCCGGGGCGTTAATGCGAGTAGGCTGCTGGCTCTCGCCAACGACACCATAGCGCCGCGTTCTTCGATCAAGGCACACGCTTGCACGGCTCCCTTGCGTGTGCAATTGCAGGGTGCAACCGCTGCAGCGGGGTGTTATTGGCCGGAGAAGTTGTCGGTCCCGTCTTTGTTCCTTCGCGAGACGGATGGGGCCGCGATGTTGGGGAACGCGCTTATGGGGTGGTCGGCTGTTTATTACTCGCCACCCTGCTACCAGTCCGTCCAGTTTTAACCCTTTTCCACTGCACGCGGCAGGCTTTTGGGTTAGGGCTTCGTTCCACTCTTCTTTCGGCCGATAGAACAAACGGAGTTGCGGAATTTAGGAGTTCGGGTTGGTAGACCGATTGATGGAGACGTGCTGGTACCGTAGAGGTACTTAGAACGTATAGAGTTAGGGTGGTCCATGCAATTTGTACACGTTTAATTCTTTGCCGTACAGGATTTCAGATTGTGAAGATTATTTCGGATCGTGATAAGTGGAGTGCAGTCCCAGGTTAAGTGGAGGACTGTTTTATTTCCTTATTGCCAGCGTCCCTTGATTCGTGTACACTCGTCATCACCTAGTCACCACTTGTGCGAACCTTAGCAAGGTGAATAAATCACCCTTAAGACGATAGGTATAAGGACCCAAATTATTTTCGAAGCTAACACACACCCCCAATATTATTCGCAATCAATAGGAAGACACACACACACACACACCTTTTGGTTCTAGTCTGGGCCGGTCCCTGGGCACCGACCGGGCCCGAACGGAAAGTCTAGCGCTGGGGGGGGGGGGGGGGGGGGGGGGGGGGCGATGCGCTCCCTTGGGGCGGAGGTGTGTATCTGTGTTAAATGCAACAAAATTTGTATATTTTTACTAATAAAGGAATCACATAATGTAAAAACATAAAAAAATAACATTCCATACATCAATAAACAATGAGTCTTTTTTCGAATGTACTTGTGCAAGGGAAGAATCTTCGATTAAATTTAATTGTGGCCCTTGCACAAGTATGATAGATAGATAGATAGATGTATAGTGATATATAGTGATATATATGGTGATAGATAGATAGATATATAGTGATATATATAGTCATAGATAGATAGATAAATATATAATGATATATATAGTGATAGATATATAGCGATATATAGTGATATATAGTGATATATATATAGTGATAAATAGATAGATACATAGTGATATATATAGTGATATATATATAGTGATAAATAGATAGATACATAGTGATATATATAGTGATAGATAGATAGATAGATATATAGTGATATATGTAGTGAGAGACAGATAGATAGATACATAGTGATATATAGTGATATATATAGAGATAGATAAATAGATATACAGTGATATATGTAGTGAGAGACAGATAGATAGATACATAGTGATATATAGTGATATATATAGAGATAGATAAATAGATATACAGTGATATATGTAGTGAGAGACAGATAGATAGATACATAGTGATTCAGTATAGTAATTCACGATATAGTACTAGATCTTTTGATGGGATCTGACAGAAAGTAGCTTTGGCATTTTTCGGGTACTCTGCAGTTGGAAGGTTTTAGCTTTTCCCTGGAGTCGAAGCTTCAGGGAAACTGAATAGAGTATAGTGTCTGTATTGTTGGAATTCGGAATAATTATGGACGGCAATGGGTAGAAGTTAGAAATTGATACGACTAGGTGATACAGAGGCAGAGTGAATTTCGCAACTAGAGAGATAGAAATCCGGAATTAATATGGCCGACCACTAGAAACGCGACGATACTCTAATAGCACGGATATTTACAATTATAATTATGCGAAGGACTTGGAAATTCGATCGATAGTGCTTAAATAATTTCGATCCGGGATGCATATAATTAACGATCGAATAATTAAGATTCCAAAAGAAAAGCGAGGACGTCGGCTATACAGCGAGGAACTTTTACCCGGGTTTCCTAGTACAAAGTAGGTAGAGTATAAAGTCTATACCGTTGGAATAATTATGAGCTGTGATGTGTTCGTACACACACGGGAAAGTAAGATCCGCGTAATTTGCATACGTAGCTTTGTAAATGCCAAGTCGCATGGCGTTGTTCGGAGGCTTAAGGGTGAAATTGTACCAGACGTTTAACGCGCGAAATGTCGCTTAGGAAAAACAGGGTACAGGGGAAAAAGAATTTTTCCAATTTTTCATTCGCTGTGGATATCGACCTGCATACTAATCACACGCTGCGAAGATATCGATACAATTCGAATTATCACATAACCTATAACCTATAAAACTTACTCCGTATACTATTTTCAAACTATTTTAATAATCGTTTCTATCGATTGTATAGAAAAATATACCCCGTACGAATATAAATAATCTTTACCAAATTTTTAATACCTTTTCTTTCAAAGATGAGTCATTTTAAGGGCGAAATTGCACCAGAAATGTCGCTTAGGAAAAATAGGGTACAGGGGAATAAGAATTTTTCCAATTTTTCATTCGCTGTGGATATCGACCTGCATACTAATCACACGCTGCGAAGATATCGATACAATTCGAATTATCACCTAATCTATAAAATAACCTATAACCTATAAAACTTACTCAGTACACTATTTTGAAACTATTTTAACCCTTTGCGCTCGACGATTATTTTGGCTAAAGAGGAGCACGAGTTGAAAAATTTGGTGGTATTAAGCTGATGATATTTTTTGAACTGTAAATAAGAAATCGTATAATAATTAACACGTTGAATTATTTAATCTCGATATCTCGTATTATTTTAAATTTGATATATTAATTAATATCCATCTTCGAAATTTTAGCAAATGGCGACTGAAGGGCGCCTCTCGAGTGCAAAGGGTTAATAATCATTTCTATCGATTTTAAAGAAAAATATACCCCATAAGAATATAAAGAATCCTCACCGAATTTTTAATACATTTTCTTTCAAAGATGAGTAATGTTAAGGGTGAAATTGTACGAGAAATGTCGCTTAGGAAAAACAGGGGTACAGAGGTATAATAATTTTCCCAATTTTTCATTCGCTGTGGATATATCCACACAATTGGAATTATCACCTAACCTATAACCTATAAAGTTCACTCTGTATACTATTTCGAAACTATTTTAATAATCATTTCTATCGATTTTATAGAAAAATATACCCCATAAGAGTATAAAGAATCCTCACCGAATTTTTAATACCTTTTCTTTCAAAGATGAGTAATGTTAAACTATGAAAAATCAAGGCTTCGTTGCCAGGTTTTATAATTAAACGCCCAAGGTTCCCCCGGAAATAGCACCCCCTAAAAATAAAATAAAGGAAGGTGCGACGATCAAGGTTGGAAGAATTATTTCACCGAGTGCAGTCGAAGATTCGGAGTTTTAATTTCGGGTATAGGCGGATAGAAAGCAGCGAGGCCAGCACCGTTCCAAAGTACGAACGGATTGATTCTCATGGGGATTCGGGGGTTGGCTCCCGATGGGCCGTTGCTCCAGCCCGACCATAGAAAGTCAGGAGAGGGTGAAACGCGGGCAGAGCGAAATGCACAGGCGTTTTGACGTTTCGGCTTTCCTTTTTCGTCGACGCAAGAACAACCTCGTAATCATACAAATGGACTGGCGAATTAATTTTCCCGATTAATCGCCGCTCC
>NW_016908280.1:590982-600467 GCF_001483705.2 Eufriesea mexicana | reverse complement strand
ATGGTCGCGTCTCGGGCCAAAGAATTTTCTAATTTCCTCTCTTCCTTAACCTTCCACTGCCTCGTCTCTTCGATATCGTTTCAGAATCGGGGCTCGAAATAAACGACATCGTTGTTCGATATAAATAAATGGCGTCCTCGCATTAACAAGCATATAAAGCTTATCGAGGGCGTGCAACAATAGCTTCATGAGATTTGCAGCTCATAGGTCGGGTACCCCGATGCATTTTACTGACCATGATTATGGACCTATCTTGCACAAATTGAATCTCATCCCGTTAACATCTAGGAAGACAGTTATGGATTTCCATTTTCTATACAAAATTTAAAATGGCGTGATTAACACTAGATTTACGCGCGCTATCTGTACACCTGTCAAATTGACAGGTAAAAGAAACCACGTGTCTTTGTTTTAATTTAAGAAGAATTATAATATTAACCCTTTGCACTCGAGAAGTGCCTCTAGGTCGCCATTTGATAAAATTTCGAAGCTCTGTATTAATTAATATATCGAATTTAAAATAATGTAACAGTGTGCGAGGTATCGAAATTGAATAATTCTACGTGTTAATTATTATACGATTTCTTATTTACTGCTCACAAAATAACAGCTGTTTTATGGAAGAAAATTTTTCAATTCGTACCCCTCTTTAACCAAAAAATCGTCAAGTGCAAAGGGTTAACAGTCTTACCCGTGAAGATAAATAAATAAAATAAATAAATAAACTCGTATTTTACATCTCTTTAACACTAGGTTTACGAACGCTATCTGTATACCTATTTCTAAGGACACCTGTCAAATTGACAGGTAAAGGAAATCACGTGCCTTTTTTTTTTTAACGATTACTTTAATTTAAAAACAATTATATATTATATTTACAGTCTTAATATAAGTTAACTAAATCTGTTACCATCGTATAATTGGTGTAACCCATCCGTCAAATTGACGAGTTCCGTAAATCTAGTGTTAAATGCCCTTCCTTACTTAATCCATTAACTGCTAAATTTTATTTTTTGAAAATTTTGGCGGGATAAGTTATATATATGTACAGAAGATTGTGTAACGTTATAATTATATTCAAATTATGTTTTGTTTTGAAAATATTTGATACTTTTGGAAAAGTCCCATAGTGGGCATCGTTATAAAATGACCGATAAAATCATTTTAGTAAAAATCAAAAGACTGAGTAAGTAACAGATCGTTACTATAACCTCTAAATTACATATTAGGTACGGTATTTCATTATAATATATAAACCAAACCAAAAATATAGTGCTTCAAACATGACAATTCTGTTCCGTTCAGTTTGCACACGGATTTCAAATTTGTTCGCTTGTTGTGTAGAAACGAAGCATAGAATACACAGTTTTTGCTGTATACAATATTGACTGATATATATAGAACGAAACTAAACTGTCAGGCGTACCAAATATATTTTTGGCGTCGAGTGGTGTACGTGAAATACCAAAATCCCCAAATGGGGATCCTGGCAGCTAATGGGTTAATGATATAAACCTTTATGTACCTCAAGCAGCATTTAGAACATCGCGTACATTCCGTACATTCTGTTACAAATCACGATTCCCAAATACCGATCCTATATGTCGAATCATTTCCTTAGTAAATAATAATAATCAAGCAATAGAACATTTTGGTGTTTCTCTGGATGTTTGTCGTAGTTCTATTTTAAGAAGCTTGGAAACTCCGTATGCGTTCATTTTCTTTGTATTTTAATGGGTTTTCGCGTGTAGTAAATAAGTAAATAAATAAATAAATCAAGAAAATCAGAATTTTCGGGGGTGATGGAAGTTGAGGAAAAACGGTGGCAAGTTTTCCGAAAGTCCGCGATTCTCTATTATTTCTTTGCACTCGTTCGACTCGATAGCAACCGGAACTTCCGTTTTTCCTGACTGCTGGACGGTTTTCGAAAGTTAACCCGCGGTGTGGTCGTACAAACTCACCCTCTTTTCGTCGCACCCCTGTCTCTGCGCTGCTTCCATCCCCTTTCTTTCGCGGTTTGCTCTGCTTTCCGAAAGGACAGCCGGATAACGTTGTTTCAAAAAGTTCCCTGTCCACCTCGGTGCTTCCTCGAAATAGAATATTTCTCGTGACGATAATTACACGGTAACTCGTTATATTAATACTCGTAATACGTGTATTACGAGTGCAATTCGTACGATTTGTACAGCGCAACTATCGTTAATTGAATCGTCGATTCGATTACTCCGAGGATTTACATTTTCATTTCGCGTTAATTTTCAGGGAATAGAAAACATTTCCCATTTCCAAGTTGAGATATTTCGTTAACTTTTTACCTGCTTTGCATTATAAGCGATTCTCTGTGCTAATCGGGTCGCGTGGAAAATGGCGAAGAACTGTCGACTTTCGTCATTTTCCGAATTAAAACGCTTAGTTGAATGATTGTGAGCCGGGACATTAGGTTAATTAGTGTACTCTGTATTCGAAGTCGCTTTCGTTGGAATCCTGCTCGAAGGGAAATTACACCGAACTGGTTATGGAATTACCATTTTCTAAAGCTGAGATACTCGGTTAACGATTAATATGTAAAAAATTATTTGATTTATTTATTGGCGGGAAGAAACTCATTAGTATTACACGATGTATGGTGTTTACAATAGGTTTCTTAACTGATTACGACATTTAATAATTAAGGAAGAAGATTAATTGAGGTACAATTTCGCTCGAAGGGAAATTGCACCGAACTGGTTATCGAATTACCATTTCCTATGCTAAGATACCTAGTTAACGATTAATACGTGAAAAATTATTTTATTTATTTATTGACGGGAAGAGACTTATTAGTATGTTTAATAGGTTTCTTAACTGATTAGGGAAAATATTAATTAAGGTACAATAATCGTTTGCTAGAGTGGTAATTCTACTTATGGGATCGGAATACAAATATGCGAATTATAAACTAAGGACTGGAACGAATGAGAAAACCTGAGTGCTTTTGAAGGAATATAGAAGTTAAATATAAATTTGTTATTTTAAATACAAGTAATTGAACCTTAATTTTGACTTTGGTCAGTTGGAGTTTTGGTCTTTCATTCTAGCTCGTGAACGGTCCATAATTTGTAATAATTAGAAACCATTTTGTATAGAATCACATTTTCCAAGGCGACGTACCCGATTGATGGGATCAGAATACAAATATGCGAATTATAAACTAAGGGTTGGAACGAATGAGAAAACCTGAGTGATTTTGAAGGAATATAGAAGTTAAATATAAATTTGTTATTTTAAATATAAGCAATTGGGCGTCAATTTTGACTATAGCCAGTTAGAGTTTTCTGGCTCGTGAACGATCCATATTTTATAATAATTAGAAGCCATTTTGTATAGAATCACATTTTGCAAGGCGAAGTACCCGATTGATGGAATCAGAATACGAATATACTAATTATAAACTAAGGGCTGGAGCGAATGAGGAAACCTGAGTGCTTTTGAAGGAATATAGAAGTTAAATATAAATTTATTATTTTAAATATAAATAATTGAACGTCAATTTTGACTTTGGCCATTTGGAGTTTTGGTTTTGCATTCTGGCTCGTGAACGGTCCATATTTTGTTATAATTAGAAGCGATTTTGTATAGAATCACATTTTGCAAGGCGAAGTACCCGATTGTCCACAATTACTAGAGAGGAATATTCCACGTCATAAATCACTTTTGACATAATCTTGCTTCCAAAAACTAGCCCGGACTAGTGGTCTCCCTGACCCTTGGTAAAATACTTATCCAACGATTAATGTATTCCAGGTTATAGACCGATTTGGACATAATCGTGCCGCAAGTAAAATTGCAGAGAAAGGAACGGGTGATTGTTTAACCAGGCTATAATAAGCGAGATAAAGTGTATAATTGTAAGCGAGGGCGCTGGTTAGGCTGAGATTATAGTCTTCCCGGGCTGATTTGCCGGCATCACCGCGACAAATCTAGTTCATAGTTCGTTTCATGCCCGGCAACACAGGATCGGGGGCCCTTGGTCGCGGAGGGCGTGCACACCGGCTTCTATAAAATAGACGTTCGCTCGCGTGGGGTATATTTATACGGCTGAGAAAACATAAGCGTTCCTCTGCACGCGAGCCAGCCAGCTCGAGATATTTCTTACGTCCTCGGTGTTCGTCTGGGAATGAGCCTCGAGTAAGCGTGCGAGGCTCCTGAAAATTAAGATCACCTCGCGGATAAGCTGTCGACCGATCGCTTAGATCGTTTGGCCAAGGATGTGGGTATTGGAACGATCGTTTAAGGGACGATACGCTGCCGGGAGTGTGTAATTAAGAGGTTCGCGATCAACAGTCTCAATCGTGCTGAAGAAGTTTCGAGTTAGAGCCTCGAGTGGCCTCTCAAGTGCCATTTATGGTCGTATGTAAGATTTTATTCGGGTGCTTAGCGAGGATTGCGAGCTGGTAATTTGGTTATAGAGAGGCTCTTGCATTTCTTTTGGTTGATGAGTTAAACTTGAGGTAGAGGCTGCATTGGTGGTGTCAGACTTTGGCGGTGCCATTTATAGTCATATATAACATTTTAGTCGCGTGCTTAGGATTGGAAGCTGGGAATTTGGTCATCGAGGGGTTCTTGCATTTCTTTTGGATGACGAGTTAAATTTTAAGTAGAGAGAGGAAAAGTCAGTGGTATCAGTCTTTGCAGTGCCATTTATGGTTGTATGTGGTCGTATGTAAGATTTTATTCGGGTGCTTAGCGAGGACTGGGAGCTGGTAATTTGGTTATAGAGAGGCTCTTGCATTTCTTTTAGTCGATGAATTAAATTTTAATTAGAAGCTGCATCAGTGGTATCGTAGACTTTGAAGTGCCATTTATTGTCAGATATGATATTCTATTCATTTATTTAATAACTAAATTATTAATTTTGTCATCGGGAGATTTTCTTGTATTTCTTTCACCTATTGAATTAAATTTTCCATGGAGGCTGCATCGATTATTGGTATCAGACTTTGTATTCCTATTTATGTAACATCCCATTTCTGTGTTTAAGGATCAGACTGTTTCTTCTATCTATTGAACTAAATTTTCGATAAAGTCGAAGATAAACAGCCTTAATCAAAGAAATATAAAATAAACTTCGATACCAAACTGATCATCTATTTATTAGTTATCAACTTCTTCTAAATCCGCGAGATCGAGCGATCCAGCAACTGCAAGGATTAATGCGTGTCTCGCGTGTGGATTGGTATTCATAAGCGTCACGCTTCTACAGATGCTATATATTCCACTCGATCACGAAGATGCTTCGGATCATCCGGTTGAGGACGGGTGGTGGTATCTCTCGCAGGTTAAATATCACTCGCCGAGGTGCGTGGGAGGATGGGTGACCGCTAGGGGTAATTTTTCAACGAAGCTTCGAATCCACCTGCTTTTCCTATTCTTCAATTTTCCGTCAAATTTCGAGTGTCCGACAATGGTTAATCCATTCTGTGGGACTATCCTTTGGCCCCCGACTAGCTGTGCCCTGGAGTCCATCAAGAGTGGCCAATTCCGATAGTCACACACACACCACCACCTAATGTGTGTGTAGAATCGGCTCTGATGCCACCTGTGACTATCCGTGGAGTCTTCTGAGGACCTCAATCCGGTTCCCCAAGTATTTCTCGACCGAGCCCAGTGTATAGTTCTGGTTTATTCGGTGGCCATTTAATGGTCACTTTCTCGTTCTGTCGTTCTACGCGAAGGACCCATCCGACTATTGTTGAGATGTTTTCTCTGGTTCTGTCTGCTTCTCCCTAGACTAGACAGCGGTCCATTCCTGGTCATCCATTGGTCCCTTTCAACAAAATCATTTATGCCGATTACCTGACTACTATGCACGTTTCTGATCCTTCTCTTCCGCTTGTCTAACCACTCTCATAGGCAGTGTGTTTATCCTGAATCAATAATGGGAGAAAATCTATCACTTCCGCGAGACTTAGCATCTTCCTTGGACATATCCACGATGCAATTGAATCTCAAGAAAAATTCCAGCAACGCCAAGAAAACACCATATTAAATATACCAAAGAAAAGGTGTTATTACAAAGATAAAAAGGAGAGTAACGTTAAGGGTACCAAAAAACTGAGTTAGTTGTAGTATCAAGGGAAAAGCACGGTAAGATAAAAATAAAGAGGGTTAAAAACTGGGCTAGAATTACAAGCAAACCAGATTTAATTACGAGGAAAGGATCAAAAAATGACTCGAGGAGTTGCAACGACGAAAAAATCGACACGAATCTTTTAAAAGAGCAAATTGCAACAAGGAAAAACTCTGCATATCATTAGCAACAGACAGAAGGATTACAATACCAAAGAAAAATGTCGGTCATAAAAAGGAAGAGAAGAAAGGGCTTAAAATCTTAGCAAGCCTTAAAACCAGAAGAAAAAGAGGAAAAAGGTCTACGAAGTAAGAGGTACATATAAAAACAAGGTATCTTCGAATCTAAATGATATTCAAATTCTCAGACTCCCAAGGGCCACATTGCTGGGATCTCAAGACGCCAGTATCAGGTATTCAGGTAGCCTGAAGAGTAAACCCTCAAAGTTTTCCAACGTAGAAACGTAGCTTACCCACTGTACCTGCAAACCGTATACATCTAGTCACCTCTTTGCGAGTACTTCGCTGTAGGAGATCGGCGTGGAGAAAATAATTAATCAGCCCTGCAATTAATCAACGGCCTGTCCGAGCTTCAG
This sequence comes from Eufriesea mexicana, assembly GCF_001483705.2. Taxonomy (NCBI): domain Eukaryota; kingdom Metazoa; phylum Arthropoda; class Insecta; order Hymenoptera; family Apidae; genus Eufriesea; species Eufriesea mexicana. The sequence goes on along the minus strand of NW_016908280.1, from coordinate 593,763 downwards.
AAAGAAGCTCGACGCGGAGGATTCTTCAGCGTGCTGTCCGAACCCCGTGACGAAGAGGAAACGGTGATAGTCGAAGATTCGTCGGACCGTGAGAATCGTCGGGACGAAATTGCGAGGCCTGATAGACGCGACAGCTGATCGAGCTCGCTTGGAAGTCCGATTCGATCGTCTCAGCTGGCTCGGAGACGCCAAGGCCGCTTCGCTGCCCCAGGTGCGAAACGCTCGATTATGGCCGTAGACGAAACAAACGCTCCTCCTTTGTTCCTTGACCCTTATTTACCAATCGATTCCTCGGGGGAATATCTTCCAGAGAAAGGAAACAGAGGGTGTGCATAGCTTTCGAGCTGATCCTGCTGGCAATGACAGCTCAGCGTTGCTTCTGCGCAGGCTCGAGGACTATATCCTACCGTTTCCTTATTTCTCTGATAAATCCTGTCGAACAGGTTCCTACAGAAACGTAGATCTTCGTGATATTACTGGGATCGATTGAATCTTTTTAAAAATCCCTAGGAACCGATTTACTTTATAAAAATCGCGCAGAAGTCATAATCCTTCAGTCAGTCTTATAGAAGAGGGCTCAGATGAATTAATTAACGCAAGATTAACCCCTTCGCTATGGCGAGTGTCGCTGTGAAGTCTCTCTCGTAGAACGAGGTGTCGTGCCAATGATGGAAATATTACGATCGTACAATCTTTAGTATTCGATCTTTTAACGCAAATCTTTCGAAGAAAAGAGGAAAAGGAAAAGCTAACCACCACAATAGAACGTGCAATTCTTTGCGAAGAGAGCTAAGAGGAACGGTAGCACTTTTAATTTTTTACTCCATTTTTGTGGCCAGTGACTATAGTCACCCGTAGTAGCTGGAAAGAGTTGAAACACGTATTTTGGAAAACGAGGAACCTGTTTCTGCGTTTCGTATACGAGTACAGGTCATACAGGTCGAATTGAAATTTGAATAATCGCACCGGAATTATTAGAGTGACTCAGGATACATACACAATCTTTGGGATCTATAAATCGCAGGTTTGGCCGGTTTTCATCCGCAGGAAAGGCTCCGGGATTTTAAAACGAGACGTCTGGTGTGCGACACGAGACACAGTCAAGGAGACTGATACCAGCCGAGTCGATATCTCGTTCGTGTATGCGAAAGGGTTAAATCCGTAGAGGTCAATGGCTAATATAAGCAAACTGCCAATCGACGGATGTATCGGCTATGCCAGTGATTGTCACGGGCGTGCAGAAATCTGCCGGTCAACCGTGGCCGCATATACGTCACGGGCGTGTGCATTAAGTGGTTAAAACGGAGCAGGAAGTGCTTCATAATCCTCGTACACGTATACGGTATAAGTCTGGCCTGGAGAGCGAAGCTATCCGTATTTTGACCACGCGAGCAGCCAGGCCAGCCTGCGGTCTCGTATCAACTCGTGCAAGATCATTATCTACCCGCTACGGGATAAACGTGCACCGTAGGATCCCCTTTCTGTGTCTAAATAACAGATGGAAAGGGTGATGCTCTCGGCTGAGAAGAGGCCAGCAATGGCCATAACAACCGTGAAATGGCTCCAAGGATAGCGCGATTCCGAGGAATGGCCATCGGAACGAACAAAGCGAGCCCAGGTTGGGAATCCCGTGTATTTTCGTCAATCCATCAACCGTGTTCTTCGCGATTTTTGGACGAGGCTGAAATTTGGAAAAATTTCGAGGAATTACGCAAAGAATCACGTGGACGAGCTAGAAGGTGTCAAAAGACGGATTCCGCAGGAACGAAGAGTAGAATCGTACACAAAGCTGCAACAACAGCTATACCTCTCGCAATCATCCTAACAACCACTAGACTACCAGACGGTTATTATGAAATTTCCCACGAAGTCCTTCCACTAACCCTCAATCTCGCAACCCAGGGATAACCCTTTGACAGCGGAGCACTGCAGACTTAAACGCTTCCTCGAGATGGGACATGAATACTTTCCCACTTACCTCTAACCAACGTATGAGTACTAATTCAACGTTGTCGTGTTAAAATTTGTCATTTATTACACGACGAGTAGCTTTGCTTTCCCCGAAGTGGAATAATTTATTTGCCTCGCACGATATCTCGCGGTACCAATCTTCTGTCACACGCTGTGTACACGTTTTACGATAATGGCTTCCATTTGACGAATATACTCGTTCATAGTCCACGTTGAGAGCTTCCATTGACGGGATATAAACCTGCGTGGTAGTCAAAGGATCAAACACGGTTTCGCCATTGAATTGTACCTAGGACTGGTCACGGTTCGAGCTTGCGATTCATGACAGAAGTCTGGTTCGATCGCGCAACACGCGGGGTTAAGAGGCGAGCGACGCGTTCCTGTTCTGTTAGCTGGCCCATAACAGTTGTTACACGCGAGTGGGTTAAAATTGGAATTAATCGAGGGGATGGGAGAATGAGAAACTGGATGTGTTGCGGCGAGCGCGTTGAAGACGCGCGGAATGAAACGGGGAATGTTGTTCGCGCAGCGGTTACGTTGTACCAGTTCGACTTGTTCGCGCGGCTCGACAAAGGTCCCCGGACAATGGGTTATATAAGGCCTGAGGCTGAAACCAGTATTTTCGCGAATGGACGAACGACCTTGCGATTCGTTTAACGGCGCCGCCTCCGGGGGCTGACCGCTCCGTGTAATCTCGCTGGATCGTTTCCTTCGGCTTACAAGCCCGTTTTTCTTCCGCTGCATTGTGCCTCTCAGTGACACGGAAAAGTTGAAAAAATATAGGGAAGCTTAAGAATGAAAGTTCCGAGT
>NW_016908280.1:578042-590873 GCF_001483705.2 Eufriesea mexicana | reverse complement strand
GGGGGGGGGGGGGGGGGGATAATAAAAGCTTGCGCGTGAAGGATGGGGATCTTTAGATTTTTCCAGGAATAACAGCCAGCGTCGTTTCGATTTATTTTCGGATCAGGATTTCGGTGTCGTGCGAGGTAGATTTATACCCGCGCGTGGATATAGTCGAGAACGTTTACGTCTGCTGTTTCTAAAAAATATGCGAGGGATGTCGTAGTCGATATAGCAAATGTATTTTCCTATCGAAGATCGATTCCGAGTGAAGCCACTGGCAGCATAGCAAGCAAGGTTAGAATGTAATTCGACACGTATAGCATTTGCGTGTACGCAAAAATATTACATAAATAACGTCTATATATAATATTAGTCGGAGAGAGTATTGGTTAGAAAATACTAGCCTTAAGGCGATTTGCCGCGCAACTCACTAGCGCCACCACGACCCGTATCTCCAATCAGCGCGCCACGAGTATCGTATATATCTCTGAATGTTTTAAACTTCCTATTTCTTGAAATTCCACTTATCGAACTTGGACTGGCAGTAAAATTTGGAATAGATAGAATGGTCTAGTTATGGTCTCGACATAATCAACCTAAGACCAGGTCGCAAATCCAAAGACGTGTCAAGATGATATAATTCTTTTTCGTCAGTTCCGATTTCGCATCGATCGATCGACCATTCGACTGCTCTTAATCTCGAGATTCGAAATCGAAGGTGTAAATGGAGTCGTACACCGACTCTGGTCCATGTCAAGATCCCATACTCTCCGCGGCAATGGCCTTTTCGGCGCGGGTACACGACCTAAATTTCTCCCGGTCTCTCGGAGGAAGCACCCGAAGCAAAAAGTGCAATATCGATTCTGGCCTTTCGACTTGCAAAAGTTCAACCATCCCTCCAGGACCGTGTACCTTGAAACGACCTTCTGCTCTGACAGAAGGTCCACTTTTCTTCTCCTATTCTTCCCCATCTCTCTGCCATCTCTCCACCGTCCTCGAGTCGCGTACCTGCTGGTCAAATATTTGCGAATCTTTCGTTATGGCGCATCTTCTATTCCCGATTCCATTAACGCACGCTGGGAAGTTGTTTCCCGCCGGTTGGACCGGTAGAAAAACCGCAGCGTGTTTTTGGAGGGATTTCGGAGGGTTCGTTAGCGGGTACTCGATAATTAGCGTTCGCCGTGAGGGAGAGTTGCACTTTGTTTGGAAGTTGAGGTTCGTTAAAACGTTGGTCGGTTCGCTGTATCAGGATTTTCTTGACACGGCTGACGAAAGTTCGCAGCGAACGAGCCCGACGAGCTTTTGAAAGTTACACACCGGAAGAGGTGCTCGGGTCGGCTGCCATGGTACCCCGGCGTGCTGCATTCCCTTCCAGCGAGAGTGTCTCGCGCAGATCTCGCCGTTACTCTTCCCCGTGCTCTTTCGTAACAGATAACGTGACTCACTCGCCGTGGCGCGTGTGTCATTCGGTTAATCTGCTATGCATGAATCAAAAGTTAACCCCGGTGTCGATTCGGAATACGCCGCGGGAACAAGTTCCTAGAAAGCAGCTTGCGAATTACTCCGCTCGGTCGAACTATAGCGACTGTAACAACGCCGATGAATTGTTGATTACATCCTTGGCAGATATTAAGCGGTTTATAGCCGCATGAGACTTGCTTCTCGTGACTTAGAAAGGGTGAAGAATTGCAGCTTGATAAAAGGATAGATCGATCTTTATTATAGTCGCGGGCTCATTTTTCAGTAAACTGGTCCGGTGGTATATGAAGTGGAAAATTGATGGAAATGCTATTACCATTGAAATATTATCACGACGTATTACAATTGCTATCTTGGTAAAAATAGAAGTAATAAATATTCCGGTTTTGAGAATTTTTCGAACTTTTGCGCTAGGTAATTCCGTTTGACAGGAATCCTGTGCACTGTCAAGCCATCTTAAGAAAGAGGAATTCACTGATCGCATCAGAGTGATCTAATCCCTTAAATTAATGACGAGACTTTAGGTACCATCGGATTAGGATACTTCACATGCAACGACTAAGATTAGGATCATGGTACAGTTGGTCATTGAACTTTCTTGCGAATCTTGATCCAGTATAAACAATAAAATTTTCAATTTTTATTTATAAATTGATAAATTGATTTTTCGAATATCTATTAAGTTATCATATAGATTGACACGCAAGAGATAAATAAAAATAAATAAATAAATGAATGAATGAAATGGAAACAAAGTATCGAGAAATTCGACATAGCACCCAAAGGTCACCGTCACCCACGTGTCACCGTTACCCACGTGTCACCGTCACCCACGTGTCACCGTCACCCACGTGTCACCGTCACCCAAGCATCACCGTCATCCAAGCATCATCGTCCCCGTCATCCAAGCGTCACAGTTACCGTCACACAGGCGCTACCGTCATCGTCACCGTCACCCAAGCATCATCGTTACCGTCACTCGAGCGTCACAGTTACCGTCACACAAGCGCCACCGTCACCTAAGCATCACCGTCACCGTCACCGTCACCGTCACCGTCACCGTCACCGTCACCGTCACTCAAGCGTCACAGTTACCGTCACACAAGCGTCACCGTCACCGTCACCGTCATCCAAGCGTCACCATCACCCAAGCGTCACCATCACCGTCACCGTCACCCGAGCATCATCGTCACGGTCATCATCATCCAAGTGTCACTGTCACCGTCACCGTTACCGTCATCCAAGCATCACCAATCGAACCCTGTGATTCCCGAAACGACAGCGAGGGAACGATTTGCGTGCATAATCGAATGAAAGCCCGGTGTCCATCTTTAATTTGCTAAAAGTCGGTCGTTGCACGGCTGATTTCGCGCGATTCACCGCGGGTCGAATGGCGAACGGGTGAAAGAGGGAAAAGGCCAGACGGAGCGCGTCTTTTCCCCGCGATTCTTTGACCGGTTGTCGGCTTTCCGAACGTGGAAGCGCAAACAGCGTGAAAGCAGACCCGGCGTACCTTTCGACTTCGACTGAAAGGGAGAACGAGCGAACGGTAAAAATTAGCGTACGGCCATGGTCCGTGACAAAGTTGCAACTGAAACCGGTCGTCCATTTAAGATAAGCCCGACGCGAGGAGGCCGCCATTCAGCCAACAGCCACGGGCTCCTCTTTGCGCTCGCCCGGCCCTGTCCGCGGTTTTTCCGCGTCGAACCAATAGTAGAAATTGCAGGGATTCTCTGCGTTTGTAATTCGAGCTGGAATATCTCGGTCCAGAAGTTCTCCCGTTTTTCTCGTCAACCCTCTGATGGATTATCGCCGCGGGACGTAGCCGCTTCGGGGATGAAAGTAGTCCTTCAGATTAATTCGCCAAGTCGAATTTTGCCCTTTCAATCTTCGGTTAATTTCGTCCAATTTCATCCCGAACCTAGTCGAAATGAATTTAAGCCAGTTTTTCTATCGCGTTCTGCTGAATAGCCCGGTGCAAACCTGCGAGCTACCGTCATGAACCACCCTTGCGTTGCAACCCTCTGCAGACGGGTGTAAATAGTCGTCCGAGGTTCAAGGAATTTTTATATCTCAGTTAACATACTCTAAAACGTTTATTCTTGCAATAAGGAACAATTTCGTTGACGTAAACTATAGTTTTTACCACATAGTTCTTATATTCCCACTTTCTGCGCAGGATTAAATCTCTGAAGCCCAGGATTTTAAAGAAAATAAAAATTCACGCTGCACGGATTGTTATGTAATATAAAAAGTATGGGAAGAAGAATTCCTTCCGGTTATTTAACATAAAATATTACTCAACTTCTCGAGGTGGGTTGAAATACATACATCCCACCATGCATAAAGAGCTAAGTAAAAGACAGAACAGTTGAGCGCACCTAACCTCAAAGAACTATTACTAAACCTGGCACAGTCTAATCATTTCCAAATTTTCTATTAAAAATTCTGCAGTATCAGTGTTACCACTTTTGTCTGCCGATATCTTTTCTCGTTTTCCCATCTAGTGGTCATTTAACCGGTCAGGATGGGTTAGGTTAGGTTTGGTTTGAAAATGCACGAAACAGTGTTACCAAGTATGTATCAGGTCTTCGAGGACATAAACGGAGAAGCGATTCCCTATAACGGCTCCGTCTGGAAAACTCCCTAGGACGGTGGTTATCAAGGGAGATTCCTGGGGACGATCGGTCGATGGCACAGTTGCACGCTTCTCGTCTCGATCGCCTTTCGTAGTAAATTTAACGAAACAAGCGTGCTGACCTAAAACACGAGCCGTCGACCCTGGCCGTGTTTCCGAGGCGTTCTCGGTGTGTAGGGATCGGTAATGGATACGCTTTCCACGCGGCTAACAGGGTTACCTGCTGCCTTTCGTGGCGGCTCGATCGATCGATCCGCTCCGTCTACATCAATGGAGGAGCCCGCTGGATACGTCGTCGTCATCGACGACGACCGGCCGACTAATGGCTTCGAGTTCAATGGCTGGAGAACGCGTCACCTCGTTATCGAGAAACACGTTTCATAATTAAGCGTAATAGCGTCTGCTAGATTGCCGCGGTGCCGGCGCGTGGAAACTGACACGACGCGCCTCGCGACGGTAATTAAAATCGGGGAGAAAGTTTATTTATCCACCGACGCCATTTCCCAGTTCCTACAGTATCACTCATAATGCTGTATTTTCGTTTGGAACAAAATTCCTCCAATTTTCTGTCCTTTTCTTCTCAAAATAATCCCCTGGAAACTGACACGATGCGCCTCGCTATGGTGATTAAAATCGGGAGAGAAATTTTGTTTATATATCGACGTTACTTCCCAGTTCTTACAATTTATCCGATAGTAGTATATTTTCGACGACTTTTGGTATAAAATTCCTGCTATATTCTATCTTTTTCTTTTTAAAATTCTCCCCTTGTAAAAATTTCGATTCTTTGCCTCCGACGGGGTTAGAAATTTCGCCGTGCAAGGCTTTAGGTGTGGAAATTCGAATGGTCTAAAGTCGGTCGGTCGTGGAAGCTCGCGGAGATGGTCGGAAGGCTCCGTTGGCGTGCGCCCGGGAGTGGGCGTGATTTATCGCGCGGCGCGTGGTGGGGGAAGCGACCTCCGCGCGTCGACTAGTTCCACGCAGACTGTAGGAGACTCGGATCCGCAACGTCGCCCGGTTAAGACGGCCCGGCCGCGCGGGTCGATTAATTTCCCGGAAATATGTAGACGGCTGGAACGGTGTTTCCGAATTAAAGATACAAAGCGATCAATCGTACAACCGCCGTATCCAATTAAAATCCCCTCCATGGGCGTCGAGTGTACCCAGTCTCTCGGAGGCTTCCCTCGCGTATCTGGAACATCGCCAGACTGGAAGTCCCTCGTTTTCCGGGAAAATCGGACGCGGAACGCGCGAACACCTTCGACTAATTGCAGCTCGGCCAGCGTTTAATCTTCCCAATCAAATCCACGTTTCATCCGCGCCATTTCGTCTCCGTTTATCGGGCTCCTCTCACGGCGTTGTATTCTTTCCGTCCAGGTAAGCGTGCAGGGTAGAAACGTTTGAATTATGCACGATGTTAATTGCAGCGCGGTAGAAAGCAACGTTTACGCGACTCTCGACGAAGACACGTATTAATTAGCGTCCCGTGCAGAATTAAACGTTGCAGCGTATGCAAAGCAGCGCGGGTTACCTTCGTCTGGTCTTAGGTCAGTCTGGAAAGGGAAAGAAAGATTCAGATGCAAGACGCTCTTTGTCCTGTCCGTGATTAATCCGCTTAACGCAGTGTTTTCGCCGAGTCACCCTCGACGGATTTTATTTTACAGATTGCTACAATCACTGACACTATAGCTTCCTACGGTATCGAATATCTTCGATTTCCAAGAACGCTTATCACGCGCCAAATTAATATTGCGTGACTAGTTGCGATAATAAGGATCCAGAATGTGCGTGGTCAAAAGAGAGTGTTTATTTACAGAAAAGTGTAGAATAGTTATAATGTAGACGTTGAACGGAGTACCGTTTCGAACACGCGTTTGTATGTGTAATTGAGATGTTTTAAGGATCGGTGCCGGAGACGAACTGACTTCTCGATTTTGCTCTATGTCCTGTCTCGTCGTGTTCTGTCCGGTGTTTTCTCTAGTTTAGTTCTGATTGGGTAAAATAGATGTTGGTGGTGGAAAGGTAAAGAGTTTTAATTGGACAGAGGGTGTGACACAAGGACCTTTGGCTAAGGAGTAGGAAACTGTCAAGGAGCCGATTTCTGATGGTCAATGACGTGATTTATAAGTGCTGTCCGTCCGTCGCTTGTTGGGTCTGTCACAAGTGGGTCCCATCTGTCGCGTCTGGTACTAGTAAAATTCCTAATTTTGCTTTACCTTTATAAGCTTAATCCGCTAGAACGGCGTTGAGGCACATCGAACCTCCGGAATTGCAGTCGCGGTATAAAATATAAAATAAACCGTTAGGTCTGTTAAAAGTGTAAGCCCTAGAATAAAATTATGTTATAAACACGCTCTTCGGGACGGAACACACACTTATTAGAGATTTTATATAAAATCGAACTACATTTGTGAATCGATCAAGTTGACGTAAGTTGCTTACGGTTGGAACTTTCTCCATAGTACATTGACATAAATTTATTTTTATTTGACCCATTCGCTATTCGCACGCGATGTGAAAATAATATAAATCGTGTTTCTTTATGCATCTTGTGATAAATTTTCCTACATTAAGCGGGGAAAAAGTCAGAACATTTTTGTGTGCACACACCCTAATTTTATTTAACAGCGAGAGGGTTGAAATGCGCTAAATATTTAACTACGCACGAATGAAATCGTATCTCTCAGATTTTATCGGTATTATTGCGCACAATTGCAAATCGATAGAAAATAAAATGCGATAATAAAGAAAATATAAATTAACTTCGACAGCCGCTTCATCAAAGATAATCAAACATTCAAAGACTCGAGAACAGCTGCGTCTACCCGATGAATTTTCCAAGCCGACTCTTTAAAAAAAAGAAAAAGAAGAAAAAAAGAAAAAGAGAAAAAGAAGCGAACGCTACATTCCGTCCATTTTCCCCCTCGCGGAATCAGCCGCTTTTGAAACGCGCGATCAATTATGAAGCAGCCTGTATATTTCCTTTCATCCCGCGGTCTTGTCCCCTCGCGTCTATCAGTCCCCATTTTGTATCCGTTCCTATTTATCTTCCTCTCCATTCGTTCCTCCGGTTCTTTCTCCGCGCGGATACACGAGCCCGATGGAAGCCGCACGAAGTTTCCAGCCCCGGAGAGAAGAGGCAGATAATTGAATTCGAACAGCGCGGTACGTGGCCGAATTGAGCGCGTTTTCCGTGGAAACGTTGCCTCGGCCGGGCCGTTTATTGCATAACGCCGCATAATGGGAACGCCGTTTCGCGTTATCAGCCGGCTTCCTCCTCGACCGAACAATTAACGCGAGACTGCAGCCGGCCAGATAGCGCGTTAATAGAAATAAAATCCTTTGTCCACGCGCCGCCGTTTGAATTCCGCGCCATCTTAGACGGGACTGCGCGCGCGGGCTCCGCGCCGCTGCACCCTCCGACGCGTATTTAGCGAGATACGACTCGTTCTGCGAGCATTCAATGTCCGGATAGAACGCGATAGAACGTTTAATAGGGTCGATGAAGGTATTTTATATCGGAGATCCTCCATTGGGGAAGGTTCGTAGGGTTCGCGCTTGAATACGTTTTTAATATTATCGAATTACCGAATGGGGAAGAATGACGGATTTTAGATTACTTTTGTACACTCGCGAGGTTGATTAACCAGTTTAATAGGAATTTCTCAAAGCAATATGGCAGGTAGTAAGAAGAAAATTGCAATAGCGGTAAAGTTATAGGATATTTACTATGAGACGTAGATATGAGCCGTGGTGGCGCTAGTGAGTTAAATGGAAATCGTCGTATTTATTAACACTAGGTTTACGGACCTATTTCTACGGACACCTGTCAAATTTACAGGTAAAGGAAACCACGTATCTTTTCTATTTTTAACGATTAGTTTAATTTATAAACAATTACAATATTAACAGTCTTAATATAAGATAACTAAATCTGTTACCATCGTATAATTTGAGCAATCCATCCATCAAATTGACGGGTTTCGTAAATCTAGTGTTAAGCATCGAAGTGGTTGATATATTATTCGCTGTAACTCTGTTTGGTTCAAACGAAACGATTATAATGATCATACTAATAACACGAAAATTATTTTTTCCTCAACCTAACACTTAACCCTTTGCACTCGACGATTGTTTGGCTAGAGTAGAGTAGAAATTCGAAGATTCTCTGTTAAAAAACTGACGATACTTTTTTGAGCAGTAAATAAAGAATTGTATAATAATAGAATTATAGAATTATTTGATTTCGATACCGGGCACACTGTTACATTAAATTAAATTTGATATATTAATTAATATCGATCTTCCAAATTTTATGAAATGCTGACTGGAGCTCACCTCTCGAGTGCAAAGGGAAGATTTTCTGCCACAAAGTCAACGATATTTTTAAATCGGTAAATAAGCAATCGTATGCAAATTAAGACGTAGAATTATTTTACTTCGGTATTCCACGCATCGTCGGATAATTGTAAATTTAATATATCAATTAACGTCCATCTTTAGAATCTGTTTAAATGGTGACTGAGAGGCGCCTCTCGAGTGCAAAGGGTTAATAGTTTATTAAGCAAATAGTGAATTATTTTAACGCGTAGTCTTTTCCCGTGTTTATCATCCGCTTCTATCATCTTTTAATTAGCGCACGATTTTTATTTATTCGCACAGGGTAACCGGGCAAGTCATCGCGGAAAATTGGTAAATTTCGCGGAAACAGTGGAAGCCTCGTGGTCGAATTTTCTCCTCGTGGTATTCGGACTTGCGGATTTCGTAGACGGCGAAGGGAAGGCTCGGGTCGATGCGGAGGCGAGTCGAAATAATTCTTCAAAGGAGCGAACGCGGCTACCGGATAAAAGGGAGAATTTATGGGATGGTCGCGAAATGAAATTCTCTTGACGACTCGTGCCGCGAATTACGCTATGTGTTCGCCATGCTTTTTTCCCAACCACTGACAACGCGCGCCGGTCGTTTCGTTCTTTAACCAGCACCGGCGGCGGTACGCGAGCACGCGACCAGCCGTTTAATCCTTCGACGATACGAGGCTTTATCCCAATCTCTGCCCCCCTCTCCCCGCCGCCTTTTTTCTCCTGTTTCCCTTTGCAACCAGTTCAGAATTCGCAAGATTTTATTTCCAGATTACCCCGGGCCCGCAATTCCCCTCGAAATTGCAGCCATTTCTCGCGCAAACGAGCCATTATGCAGGCAAAGCCCGCGTGTAAGCACTTTATATTTCAACCGGCTGCTTTCCCATTCGAAATGCTCGAATCGGACCGGAGTTTCTGATCCTCGCGTTCCTCTATGCACCGTGCTGCTGATTTCCTTATTTCCGTGCCAGCCGAATTCTAGATCATTAGAATCCTCCGCATTCTTGTACACTCCTCTGTGTCTTCTGTGCGTCATAGAACGACGAAGAAGTTCCTGTTATATTTTGTCGAATTACGGATCGAAGTTCGCGAAATTTCGGAAATTTTATTCCGAATTACTGATTCGTCGAATTAACTATTCAAGGATGAAGTAATCCTTTAACACGTTAATTGTTCTGTCCCAAGCGGCGCGATCGCGCTGTTCAGATTTCATGTCGAGGAGACCCAGCACATTTCGAGCGTTCTCCACAGCTGACGGTAGGTCACCAATTGTCGAAGTCGAAACGCTATCGCGCCACTTGGCCATTCATCGCCATAATATAAACGAAGCGCTATCGCGCCGCTTGGGATATGTGGACATAAAATAAAAGAAGCGCTATTGCGTTGCTTGGGTCTTGTCGTACCCACTTAGGGGCGGCGCGATCGCGCTGCTTGGGATTCCTGGACAGTGTGTTTTCAAAATTCTCTGGGTCTGAAACGGCTAAACGCCACGCCGATCCCTAGGCACCGGTGGTAGACTTTCCGATCGGGCCTCACGGGTCCGTACGGCCCGAAAGGGTCCCGCATGACGGTTAACTGTGATGTGAACGGGACGGCACGTAAAATCGGTGTGACGTTTAACGTATTAACACATTCTGGATCAGACATTTTATTGTTAACAGTACCCAGTGACCGGCTATTTTTCTGCGTCAAATATTTTCAAATTAGTGCTGATTTGTTAGTAGTTAAAAATCACTGTCACGTGAAATATTTATTTTCAACAACAACTTTAAAAATGAATGATTTTATAATATTTTTCAATCTGTAAAAATTGGAAGAAACAATTTTTCATTACCCTATTTACCATATTTCAGGGCTTGAAATAATTAATTCGCAATACGAATTACCAAAAACTGCCCTTGACTATCACGTAGCAATTATGCGATATCTTGTCAATGGTCCCGAACAACAAAATATGTAAGACGAGATATCTCGTCAACGACCTCTAACGACGAAATATGCAAAGATGACGAGATATCTCGTCTTTCCTATTTTATCTTTAAGGGTCATCGACGAGATATTTCGTCATCCGTTCGCAATGTGTTAAGGATCCTTCATGCTTCTAATTTCCTTCCATATGATCGTTATCCTGCGCGATATAGATTTCCAGGATGAATCGAGATTAGACGAAGCTTTTACACGAAATATTCGAATATATCTAATATTTTTAATTAGATAACCGTGTCTTCATTTGACACGTGGGTCCCGGAATATTTCGATAGGTGTCTATGTAGAACAAAGGCGGCAGATTCCAATCCTCGATTTTTGGAGTCGATTTTTGTAGAAATCTGGCCTGAAAGAGACCCCCGATGCCGTTATTAAAAAGCGTCTCTGGATCAAGGGACAATTAACTCGATCGTAGATGCGATCGAGGAAGATTTCACGCGGGTGTTGAGCTCTGTAGCACTTCTCCGTCGGTTAAATGGTCGAATTCATTGTTCGCGGACGAGGAAGAGGATGATGAACAGAGGGTTGATGGCTCGACTAAAGGAGATTAGATAGAGGACGTAGGGAGAGGTCTTAGTCAGCATCTCTCGGCTTCTTTCTTTCCTCGCGACGGTCTGAAATGAAATATCGAGTAGATTTGCTTGCTGGCAGGCTGCGGCGGAAAAAATCGCCGGAAAAATGGGGAAATCGGGGGAAAAACGTACGTTTAAACGACGTCGGACGCGTCTCTGCTGTCGGACACCATCGAACGTAACCGATAACCCTGCGCGGACCGACGAATTAAAATATAACGAGATTTCGAGATTTCCCATTTCGTATTCCTCTTTGCCGCGAACGCTGAAAAATCACGTTTTCTCCGGCGATTTTCCTCTTACTCCGCCGTCAACGGGCCAGACCCGTGGGATTATCTTTCTATTTTGCCAGTTCGAGGATGAAAAAGGTAAAATTGACGCGAACTCCCTCGGCGACTTGTTACGGTTTGTGTTCGAGATTAGACCGGCATCAGCCGCTCCTCCATCCTCTTCATCCCCTAGAAAAATCGCCTTTCACCGAGTCCCGGAAACGCTACGAAAGCAATCGTATTTCCCGCCATCGAATGACCTGGAATATCCTTCCACCGACGTCTTTTTTATTCCACGAATCCGGCGCTTTTCGCCCTTAATTCCTCATACTCTCCCTTCAAGGATCTCCCTTTTTCAACGGATTCCAAACCACCCCCGCTTTCTCTTAAAAATCTAATCCAAACTTAACTCGGGGAAGCCAATGCTACCCTGTCACAGGGTGCAGCGATATTTCTCGATGAATTTCTCTTCGTTATTTGGTCACCACCTACGTTTGTCCTTTCTCGTGCCCTATATATAGGGTGTCCCATCAACGATCGTACAGCCGTAACATCACTACCTACGTTTGTCCTTTCTCGTGCCCTATATATAGGGCGTCCCAGCAACGATCGTACAGTCGTAACAAATATATACTAGCATAAGAAATCGTGAAAAATAAATCTTTTATTAAGAAATTTGATTTACAATTGTTTATTTGCAATGTTTTCATAGGCGAAAAATGAATACAAAATAAAAAATAGATTGAAAAATAATCCAACTGGAGACGGGAATCGAATCCCGGACCCAGTATCATAGAAATTTTTGGGTGTCGTTGTTAGACCACAATGCCAATTGAAAACCATTGGAAATAAATCTGTAGTTATAAAAGTAATAAAATTTTAATCGTAAATATCTCAAAAATTATTGAGTAGTAGCGGCTATGATGATATATATATTCTTGAACTGCATGACGAAATCTACAAACCCACAAAGTTTCAATTAAATCGGTGACCCGAAAGACTTGCACTCTCCTTGTAAGTTATAGTTAAGTGCACGCGTACTCGGTGAGTATTCAAAGTCGATTTCCTCGACAACGAAGCTTCGAATGAAAAAATTTTATTCCTTATTATTCATTTGTTCTTTCATGTAGAATCCTGACCCTTCTCGGTTATATCACCAATACTGGTGTATCAATGAATTATCCACCTAAGCCATAGTTAAGTGCACGCGTACTCGGTGGGTATTCAAAGTCGATTTCCTCGACAACGAAGCTTCTAATCAAAAAATTTTATTCTTCATTTTCGATGCGTTTGTTCAAAGAGAATTACCCTTTCCTTGATTGTATCACCATTATTGGTGTATCAATGAATTATCCACCTAAGCCATAGTTAAGTGCTCGCGTACTCGGTGAGTATTCAAAGTCGATTTCCTCGACAACGAAGCTTCTAATCAAAAAATTTTATTCTTCATTTTCGATGCGTTTGTTCAAAGAGAATTACCCTTTCCTTGATTGTATCACCAATATTGGTGTATCAATGAATTATCCACCTAAGCCATAGTTAAGTGC
>NW_016908280.1:551776-577950 GCF_001483705.2 Eufriesea mexicana | reverse complement strand
ACCTACGTTTGTCCTTTCTCGTGCCCTATATATAGGGCGTCCCAGCAACGATCGTACAGTCGTAACAAATATATACTAGCATAAGAAATCGTGAAAAATAAATCTTTTATTAAGAAATTTGATTTACAATTGTTTATTTGCAATGTTTTCATAGGCGAAAAATGAATACAAAATAAAAAATAGATTGAAAAATAATCCAACTGGAGACGGGAATCGAATCCCGGACCCAGTATCATAGAAATTTTTGGGTGTCGTTGTTAGACCACAATGCCAATTGAAAACCATTGGAAATAAATCTGTAGTTATAAAAGTAATAAAATTTTAATCGTAAATATCTCAAAAATTATTGAGTAGTAGCGGCTATGATGATATATATATTCTTGAACTGCATGACGAAATCTACAAACCCACAAAGTTTCAATTAAATCGGTGACCCGAAAGACTTGCACTCTCCTTGTAAGTTATAGTTAAGTGCACGCGTACTCGGTGAGTATTCAAAGTCGATTTCCTCGACAACGAAGCTTCGAATGAAAAAATTTTATTCCTTATTATTCATTTGTTCTTTCATGTAGAATCCTGACCCTTCTCGGTTATATCACCAATACTGGTGTATCAATGAATTATCCACCTAAGCCATAGTTAAGTGCACGCGTACTCGGTGGGTATTCAAAGTCGATTTCCTCGTCAACGAAGCTTCTAATCAAAAAATTTTATTCTTCATTTTCGATTCGTTTGTTCACCTAGAATTTGTTCGTGTAAAACCTTCCCGGTTGTACTTCCGATTGTTAAGACACCCTATATACATTGCACGTTCGCTGGAATTAAAATAGTCCCATCTGAGAATTATTTTCCATCGCGATCATGTCCCTACCCCTGCGAGACTGTTCAACTAAGAAATGACCAGGTTAATCGGTTAATTGGAACCAGGTGTTCGATCAATATCGTCCTGCAGCCGCTCCGGAGGAAGCGTTCAGGAGCGACTCGGACGTTGCACTGATCGCGATCCCGGGGAGCGATTTTCGAGGAAGTTGCCGGGATTTTGTCGTTCCTTGGACGAATACGGGCGTAATAGGATGCTCTTGTCGGGACTAATGGCCCGTGAACGCATACACAATCCCAGGGGAGGCTGCTGGGCGCGCGAGAGCCCGCGGGGATGATGGCGGTGGTCGACAAAAGGGACCGAAGGAAAACTCGGCTCTCTGGACGATGCACAGGTGGAATTAATCGGGCCCCTGAATCGATTCGCGGCTCACCGGGAAATTCTATTTCTCCGCCGGCTGTCGATGTTATCGTTAACGCGGAAATATTGTGCAGTCAGCTTTCGTGCACGGGCTGAAACGATTCTGTTACACGCGATACACCGTGAATATCCCTGCTGATGTCTGTGAACGATGTTTGGGTGCAGGAATGGGTGCTGACTGCTCGCCTGTCGATTCAGTCGGAGGGACGTAACTTGCGCGTTGGATCATGCTCCGGGGGGTTGTAGGTCATCCGGGGTGGCTGTCGCGTGATTGCAACTGTGCAGAATTTGTGAATATATTTTCTCCACTTTGCTTATTTTATTTCTATTTTATTTTATTTTTTTTCTCTAATAGAACGTGTTTGTTTTATTAGAATTTATTAGTTGAAATGGTTCTTTGCGGAGATGGTTGAAAGACATAATACACGAAGATCAAATATATTTAATTTTTAATCAAATAAATCTTGCAGGAGTGGAGATAGATAATATTTGTGGGTTTCTGAATTTGGAAAATTTTAGGGAAAGTAGAAAGTTACCAAGTGGTACGGGGGTTGTAGGTCATCCGGGGTGGCTGTCGCGTGATTGCAACTGTGCAGAATTTGTGCATATATTCTCTCCACTTTGCTTATTTTATTTCTATTTTATTTTATTTTTTTTTTTTAATGGAACGTGTTTGTTTTATTAGAATTTATTAGTTGAAATGGTTCTTCGGGGAGACGAAATGAGTTTGACGTTGGAAGAATTCTTATTCTAGGATTTATTTTGATATTTAATTTTTGTGGAGATAGTTGAAAGATATAATATACGGATATTAAATATATTTAATATTTAATAGAATTAATCTTGCAGGGATGCGGATAGAAAATATCAGATTTTTGAATTTGGAAAATTTTAGAGAAAGTAGAAGGTTACCAAGTGGTACGGGGGTTGTAGGTCATCCGAGATAGCTGGCACGTGATTACAACTGTGGAGAATTTGTGGATATATTCTCTCCACTTTGGCTATTTTATTTCTATTTTATTTTTTTGTTTAATGAAACGTATTTGGTGGAAGTTGAAATGATTGATGAGAGATTGATGAGACGACTCATACTTGGATTTATTTTGATATTTAATTTTTGCGGATATGGTTAGAAGATATAATATACTGGGATTAAATATATTCAATATTTAATACAGTAAATCCTGCAGGGGTGGAGGTAAAAAATATTTGTGGGTTTCTGAATTTGGAAAATTTTAGGAATTTTCAAAATTTCTAAATGTATTTTCTCCCCTCAGGCTATTTCATTTCCATTTTCTTTACTTTTGTTGTCTAATAAATGATGTTTCTTGGAAGTTGAAATGGTTCTTCAGGGAGACAACGTGAGTTTAAGATGGGACGTCTCTCATACGTGGATTTATTTTAATATTAAAAATTCAATTTATAACATTGGTAAAATTAGAAATTTATAATTTATGAGTTTGGAATATTTGGTATAGCAATTAAAAGGATGTCCTAGAGAAAATGGATTACAAAAGGGTACAATTTTTATTCACCATATATGTAGACTAGAAAAGCGTTTTAAGGGGGACAAGTAGAATTTGTGTTCTTTGCCGCATTTCGCGTAGGAATTCGGGATTATTTCCATTTACGCGGGACTATTTATACGTACATCTGTTATGCCAGCGGGAAAAAGTCTTGAAAATATTTCCCCCGCGATTATATCACCGCGGAGTTATTCCGTGTATCGCGTGCCACGATAATCTCGCATTGTTAAGTTTGTTAAGCCGCTAACGTTATTTACCGTTTCCACGAGAGGACTCTGGTTTCGGACAGGTAGAAAAGTGGCAGTGTCTCGGTTTGAAATTGTGAAATTGCCTTAATGGCCACTCCGCGGAAGAGAGTGTTATTATCGTTGTCGGGCTAATAGGTATAAATACATCTATTAGGAGCTGCTACGAAATGTATCAATTATTATGATGGGAGAATAATCGAATGCGTTTATCGAGGCTAATGACCTGTAACTGTGCACGTAGCCCCTTTAACGTCTGCACGTTGGTACTCCTTAAAGATCGACCGTCCATAAGTTAGTCACCGGCAAAGAACATGGCGGAAACGAAGAAACTTATACCCACGGTGTCCCTCGAGTCTCTGTATAAAACTTTTGTCAGCTAGCTTCGCGGATAAAAATAAAACGGAAACGTCGTACAGATATCGGCCTATAAATGCTTCGTTAAAAACTTTTAAAAAGGCATCGAACGCAAAGAACGAAACAGGAGAAAGTTCCGCGAAGTTCTGTATTTTCAGCGCCATTTTCTCTCCCCCCCCCCCACAACGATTTAAAAGCTTTTTATCTACGCCACGTTCTGCCAACGAAATTTGCACGCAAATCTGCGAGACACCGAGTATATACGTACGTGCACACATACAGGGGTGGAAATAGAACGAGACGCGTAAAAGGGGTGTATTTAATTATCGCGATATTTCGCCCGGGAATATTTCTTCTAACACGCGAGCCTCGGAATATTTTAATTTGACAAGGAAGTATATGCTCCTGGCAACTCAAAGGAAGAATAATACCGAACAGAAAGGGCTCATTGAACGCGGGTTGAACATATTAAAAGCGCACTTGATTAAATTCCCCTCGCCCGAACGCTCGTCTACTTCACTACGCAATTTCGTTCGAATGTTTTTCACTCGATATATTATCGCTGTAAAATCCTTTGGCCCCGCGAAGGATATTAAAGCGCGGCCTGCCTCAACCTCTCCTTTGCAATATCTCAGTTCCGCGTTATCGTTCCCGGCGTCTTGGTCACGATGTCTTTGAATTCTCCACGGCAAACAAATCACGGAATCCGCGATATTCGTATAATTTACCTCCGCGAACTATACAAGCGCACGATTCTCTCGCTAATGAACCTAATTATCCCCGGGTAATTCGAATTTTGCGTTACCATCATCTCGAAAATAAATTTCCTTTAGGATAACAATAGGAAAAATTGCTGTAGCTCTTTCTTGACACAATTTAGATCGGTTAAAGCATATTTGTTATGAGGAATGAATATCTGGGAGAAAGTATAATAAATTGTACATTTTTACATTATAGTGGAATAGTATGTGAGGTATAATACTGATCAGAGATGAATGAAAAAGAAAATTCAATTTTAAATGTTTCTAAATAGGATTTGACAGATTTTGGCAAAAATCTTCGCAATTCTTATCCAAAAATAAAAAGAAAATAAAGCTATGACAAGTATCTGTAAATGGTAACGTGTAATAATAAAAAATTTGTGATGCTACATGTTGGAAATTAAATAACACGTGCTTCTAGTATACCGAGGAATTATTAATCTAAATTGATCTAAATTATTAACCTAACTATCTCCAGATAATTCGAATTTTGCATTACGGCTACCGCGAAAATAAATTTCCTTTACTGTAATAATAGGATAAATATTTATAGCACTTTCTTGACACAATGTAGATCATTATTAGATCATACTTGTTATGAGAAATGAATATCTAGGAGAAAGATTTTGGCAGAAATCTTCGCAATTTGCATCTAAAAATAAAAGGTATCTGTGACTGGTAACGTGTAATATTAAAAAATTCGCGATACTATAATTTTCCAACATGGCGGCGGCGATTCGGGCCGGAAGCGAGCCCCAAAGCGGAGTCCGGGCACCCCTTTCGGAATTTTCCGATTTGCGTCATCCGCTTTTCAGTCACGCGTGTTCACGTACTAAAAATAAGCGGTGGTAAAGTTAAACTACCCCTAACGATCGGCGTCTCGGTGCACCCTTTGCCTCGCGTATCGAGTGAACCGGTCGCGACGAAATCAAGTTACCGTCATCAAAGACGTCTCTGGACGCGTCCGTGGTTGGAATGATCCTCGCGTGCATTCGCGTCCGTCGGCTATCGCCGGATTGTTCTTCTGGACGCGTCCGTGGTTGGAATGATCCTCGCGTGCATTCGCGTCCGTCGGCTATCGCCGGATCGTGGCTTTCTCCGCGAACGATCCTCACGTTCGATACCCCGTTCGTCCGACGAAGACAAATGTCAAGGCAACGGTAATAACGTAGCCTGTCCCGGGTTTCCATGGAACCTACGGCAGGCTCCGTGCACTCGTGCCCGACCATATTTCATATCCGTGACCAATGGGAGAATCGCAAACGGGGCTTCATCGATTCCGCGCCGATGTACAGGGTGGTTCACCTGCGGTGGGCCCTCGTCGGCCGTTCCTCTAACTTCTTCGTGGCGATCCTCCGTGTCGAATTTCGGGTGAATATCGTCGTATAGCTTGTCGTGAAGGATTTTAGCAAAGGAAATAGTATTAACCCTTTGCGAACGACCGTACCACGTGCCAGGCCCGTGATAGTCAATTTCGACCCGATCGATGTACCACGTGCCAGGCCCGTGATAGTCAATTTCGACCCAATCGATGCATCACGGGCCACGCTCGTGATAACCAATTTTGGCTCGAAAACCCGACCACGAGTCTCACACGTGGTTGTAGGCCAAAGGATTAAGAACGAAGATGAGATATTTATGTCGAGTGCAAATAACGAATGAAAGTCTAAGAACGCGTGCAGTCGAGTCATAGCGAGTAGAGAATCGAAACACAGTGTAATATTTTAGTTTAAATAAATCTGTTTTGTAAGATTATTGCTAGATTAATCCTATGTGAACAGAACTGTGCATCTCATAGACAATGACTCCTTTTTGATAACAAAACAGATTTATTTAACTAAAATATTACACCAGGTTCCTCTCGACTCTAACTCTCAAACACGCGATCTTGTATTCACTACGTCCTGACTATACACATTCTACCTCGCTATCACTCAATACTATTTCCTTTGTTAGCGTCCTTCGCTGCTTGCAATACCATCGTTTGTCATTAAAAAGGAGTCGTTTATTAACCAAACAGATCTCTGTCTGCGTAGAATTTATCTAGTATTAATCCTACAATGTCCATGTCGAGGATATTCTTCCAGTGGTTGCTTCTTTCAGAGATCCATGCGTGTTCTTCTTCAGAGTAGGTGGACTGCGAGAGTCCCGAGGTTATCAGCATCCACGGACACGTTTTGTTCCTGTTCTGGTTCGAGTTTGGGTTAGCTAGGTCGCGAGGATCCGAGGGTTATCGGGATCAAGCTTTCTCAGGGCTCGAGAGGTCCGTCCCAGGTCGGATGACACGTTGACACTGCGAGTCGTGGTGGCCTGGTTGACTGATATTCCGCGTAACGCATGTAGGAAGCGTTTGGACTGCAGATGATCGCAGGGTTATCGCAATCGGAGCTTTTGGCTGCGCGATATGTCCTTTGGAAGAAGTTTATCGGAGGTCGAGTGACACGCTGATACCGTGAATCAGTTCCTGATGAAACATCTTTGGATACTTGTCGTCCAATAGTTAACGGACACTGCGTTACGTGTTTCGAGATACGCGCAGCGTCCAAGTGGTTTCTGGGGTATCAGGGTCGTTGGAGCTTTTGGTTGCGAGATGTGTCGCGCTGAAAGAGGTCTGTCAGGGGTCGACTGACACGTTGATACCGTGTTGCTGAAACACGGAGATACTTGTCGCCGGTAATTAACCGATGTTTTGCGTTTCCAGCCTCGTGATATCTCTGGCAAGCGTCCTCGAGCGTATTCGAGGCTGGGAGCATTAAACATCCCCAATCTGAAAAACCCAGACCCGGTTCTCGGACAGGCTCTGTGAAATCCAAGTGTCTATGTTATTGTAGCGACCATCGTTCTCATTTTGGCCGCTAGATGGATTCCAACTTGAAGGAGGTTCGAAGACTTTCTCGCAAGTACTCTGTGAATCCTCGATTTCCATAAATACAAGTTCCTATGCCACCTAAGTATCCCCGTTTAACCCTTTCGCTTGGGCAGTTCAGTCTGCTTATGCACCGTCCCTGAACTGAACGGAAGCGCGTGCCAGAAATATGCACAGTGCGCGTGGTCTCTGTATATACGTTTCCCTAAGCCTTTATTAATTATTTATATTATTATATTATTTATTAATTATAGGTAATAGAGGCATTTAGATATTTACAGAATTTTGCAATAAAATGTTTAATATGATTAATAACGAAACGCGAATTAGTTATTTGGATGCCGGATATATGGGGTGCTTGTACCCAGAAGTGGCCGCCACCCATATGCGGTGATCGTATTCACAAGTTATCTCGTGGTGCCACCTGTAAGCGGCGCTCGAAGCGAAAGGGTTAAGGCAGGGCCTGCTGGAAAAGCCTTACTGACGAGTCCACTAGTAGCAGACCCGAAACGAAACGCATCCCTTCCTTATTTTTCGTCCTTCTACCTGCTACCCTATCATATCACAAGCACCAAGTGGATACCAATCGGCAGCACCGTAGGCACTACAGTCAACATCGCAACCACGTGAGAGGAGTCCTCACAGACTATCTTATTATCTAACTCTAGCTACTCCTGAGCAAGTACCACGTGTACCTCGGAAGAAAACGTGTCTAAAATGAGACAAACCCCTAATACTCTGACCTATTGCACCTGTATTCCTTAGAATGGACTCCTTGCGAGGCAGACACAGTATTTAAATTCAATTCATAGGTCACTAGCAATGGCTTCGAGCAGTCTGTTAGAAAGCCTCACCGAGGAGTCCACTAGCAGGCCCAGGACGAAACGCAGGCACCCTAGGAACCACAAGAACACAGCAAAACTTAGGGGATCCCCACATATCCATGCACACTAATAGCAAACGGAACAACGAGCCGTTATCATCGGACGCAGAGTTTAAAAGCTCGTGAAAAGCTCGCGACCATTGATGCCCTGAAATCCTCGCCTTCCTGTCTCCTTTAAAGAGATATTTCGCGTCGAAAGTGGAATCCCGTGGCAGGATTAAATCGGTGACACAGAAAAGCCTGCTTCTTCTACCTCCTCCTCCACTTGGTCCTCCTCCTCTTCTTCTTTTTCTGCCTCTTCTTCACTACCACCCCCGCGACGTGATGTATCGTGTTACGGTAAAATGCCTCTTTGTCCTGATTTTCGTGTGGCCAGGGGTGGTTGCAGGCTCCCTTTCACGGCTGCAGAAAGGGATTCTGAAATATGAGCAACGGTCGTGCCAGGAAGGTCCTCCATCGCGTTTATATACGCGTGGACCGCCTTTTGTCGATGGCTAACACCCTAGCTACAATCCCGATGATTCCGAGAAAGATCCTGGGACTATTGGGCCCCGGCATTTCGACGGAAACGCGTGAAACGTGTGCTTATTTGGAATCCACGAAGGGGTGTACCACCCTTTCTTTTAGGTTACCTTTGAAAAGCGGTGTGTATCTGTTTGGGGTATCGCGAGTCGTCGGTTTAACTCTTTGGGCCACACTGTGATTAATAGCGTCCCACCTCTTTGATGCACCGTAATGCATTCTGGGACATTTTTAGTCCCACCTCGAAATATTGCAATAACTGCATGCGCATGGGTTTATATTTCGTTTTATTTACGTAAAGCAGTTGGTAGTGAAGATATACCAATTTTGTTTCATTTAAAAAGGCAATAAAATTTCTCTGCAACACGGGCCTGTTTTATTATTTGAAATCCTGTGCCGCGAAGAGTTAACCCTTTGCACTCCGCGACTATTTCGTTCCAGAAAAATAGTAATTCGAAGACTTCCTGCCATAAAGTAAGACGATATTTTTAGAACGGTAAATAGGAAATCGTATGCACATTAAGAGGTAGAATTATTTTATTTCGATATCCCACGCATTGTTGGGTAATTTTAAGTATAACGTATTAATTAACATCGATCTTTAGAATCTGATTAAATGGCGACTGAGACTCGTCTCTCGAGTGCAAAGGGTTAAGATACAACACTTTTCCCTGTGTCCTTTGATTAAGCAATTATTCTCGTATTTTTTCTTGTTATTTAATATTTCGCACATTGTCAAGAATATTTAAAAATGGCAGTGTTCCGTTAACACTAGAAGTACCGATTTTTAGTGGGCACCTAACTATAACGTGCACAGATTATAGTAATTTCAGCGGGTACGACGAATATGAGTGAATATATTGATTACAGTTCTTTCTTAATACGAGGTGATACCAATTTTATTCTTAAAACAGGTGTATTTGTTCGGTGATTGCAAAAAGGAAAATTCTGGGACCAGTCATTTTCACTGGGTTGGTAGTTCTAGTGTTAAGGCTAGCGTTTTCCTGATATTTGATAATGTAATTATAATTTGAAATCCTCTGCCAGAAAGAGTTAAGATACAACACTTTTCCCTGTGTCCTTTGATTAAGCAATTATTCTGGTATTTTTCCTTGTTACTTTATTTAATATTTCGCACATAAAATGGCGATGTTTCGCTAAGGATAGCGTTTTCCTGATATTCGATAATGATCTAATTATAATTTGAAATCCCTTGCCAAATAAAGTTAAGATACAACACGTTTCTCTGACTTGTCCTCTGATCGAGCGATTATTCTTGTATTTTTCCTTGTAATTTAATATTTTGCACATTGACGAGGGTATTTTAAAATGGCGGTGTTTCGTTAAGGGTAGCGTTTTCCTGATATTGGATAACGGGGTAATTTCGACGTATTTCTATTTACCATTTAATATCCCGTAGATCAAGGAAGATCTTATTCCTCGACCTCCCTGGTGATCATCCCAAGTACCTATCTGTTCCCACGGTACCAGAAAAGAGACCATTATCCTCTCCGCCGAGGAAAACAGCGATCGTCGGAGGAACGTCCTTTACGATACGTCGTAAAAGTGTTCGTGGTATGAAAAATCCGGGTATCAAGCTTGCTCGATAACACCGGTACAAATGTCATTAATGCGCTCTTTCTAATTTCATTTTGCTCTAATAACACGAACGATTTCTTTAAAATTCTGCTAGATAGAGGGATGTTTCGGGAGGCGGATAGAACGGCTTATTAAAGCATTTGTCATTTCACGCTTTAATAGCCGTGCTCTTATTAGGTTGTTAAGGCTGAATTTGCTACCGTTATGCTCTCCCTCGTCGTTAGGGGCGAGCTTTCACGGAGGCTGCCCGAGCGTACCGGAATAAAATGAGAAATAAGCGAACGGGGAACGCTTTAAGCTCTGTATCTCGATGGAACAGTCCTCGATTAATGCTCGAACATCTTTCCTTATCTATTTATCCAACTAAAATTCTTCCCTTTAAATTCCATCCCGTCTTTCTTGCGTTACCCTCGCATTGGAAGCTGAAGCTCCAGGTCTTCGTCAGTTTCTTCGTTGACCCTTTCGCTGGGACAGGTCTCGCTGTGGAGGACCTCCCTGCTAGGAAAGGAAGGAAAGGTCCATGCCAAAGGTGGAATGGAAGCATTAGACACGCATTTTGCGTCTTTAGTATTTGGGACCAAGTCTTTTGAAAATAGAATAAAAAGAAAAAGAAAAATAGAAAAGATAAACTCACCATCGCAATAACGCTTGCAATTCTTTACGAAGACAGCTAAGCGCAGTTGTCTTAATTTTTGGGACCAGTGATTATTATAGTTACCCGTTGTATATAGGTGGCATCTCATAGCCGGTGCGTATAGTTACCCGAAGCGAGGACGTTCTAGGAAAGGATCGCGAATTTTTCTTGCTGCTCGAATTCCGTATTCGCGAACGGTCCCATCGGAAGATTTATTTCCACGACAGCCTCCCATGGCGGACACTTTAAAAATCAATCGGCCCGGCCTGCCAGCCACTCCATTCGGTTTCCGCAACACGGTCTTATTTCCATAATGCCCGGAGGATTCGCCACCGCATCCGAAGCGACCTGTCACGATCGAAAATTCCCTGTAACTATCCCGGTAAACCCGATCGCCAAAAAATCCGAATTTCCAATCGGAATTCCCAACATCATCTCTAATTTCCCGAAAATTTCGAATAAAGGGCAGAAATTCGTCCAAACTCGCAGAATTTAGAACAGAAATTTTAACATTTAACATTTTCACTGTCGCGAATTTTTGTTACGGTTTACCCTTGCACGGTGCCATTAAAAATGTCAACTTTCGTCGAAAAATCCTAATTTTCAATCAAAATTCCCAACGTCGTTTCTAATTTCTCGAAAATTTCGAAGAAGGGATAGAAATTCGAGCAAACTACAAGAGCTTAGAACATAAAATTTTAACATTTGACGTTTTCACTGTCGCGAATTTTTATTACTGTATACCCCTGCACGGTGTCATTAAAAATTTCAACTTTCGCTGGAAAATCCGAATTTTCAATCAGAATTCCCAACGTCGTCTCTAATTTCCCGAAAATTTCGAATAACGGGCAGAAATTCGTCCAAACTTGCAGAATTTAGAACAGAAATTTTAACATTTAACATTTTCACTGTCGCGAATTTTTGTTATGGTTTACCCTTGCACGGTGCCATTAAAAATGTCAACTTTCGTCGAAAAATCCTAATTTTCAATCAAAATTCCCAACGTCGTTTCTAATTTCTCGAAAATTTCGAAGAAGGGATAGAAATTCGAGCAAACTACAAGAGCTTAGAACATAAATTTTAACATTTGACGTTTTCACTGTCGCGAATTTTTATTACTGTATACCCCTGCACGGTGTCATTAAACATTTCAACTTTCGCTGGAAAATCCGAATTTCCAATCAGAATTCTCAACGTCGTTTCTAATTTCCCGAAAATTTCGAACAAGGAGCAGAAATTCGACCAAACTGTAAGAATTTAAAATAGAAATTTTAACATTTAACACCTCCACTGTCGCAAATTTTTGTTAAAGTATACCCTAGCACAGTGTCATTAAAGATGTCAACTTAATCACTTAAAAAGCCTTTTGCTTTTCGAGCTCGTCCATAGAAGAAACTCTAATCACTATTGATGAACGTGATATCGTAGTCGACGAGTTCGGCTATATAAAAATTCGATTCGAAGGATGATAAAAGCTACGATAAAGGTCGCCTATAACACGGCGAATCGAATCGAAATAAATATTCTATTTATAAAGAAACGGAGGAATTACACGAAGTATAGGCCGAGTATAGTTGGTGCATGAAATTGGCGAGGGGAAAACAATCAGGCCGCGTTGGTAGGGAATAGAACAACGCCAGTGTGCATCAACAGGTACATCGCGAGAGGCTGGCACGGTATCAGGAGCAGATTGTACGTGGCGAAGAAAGAGGTATCAGTTTTTGAAAATCGTTAGCGTGGGTGGCGGTCAAAACGAGCGTGGAACGTGCCAAATGGCGTTTCAGCCGCGATATTTCTCTCTCGTCGGAAGTATTCCAGCTTCCGTGGAAACAATCACGGGAAACGATATTTCGCCTTTCCGCCGATTTTCGACTCTGTAATTAATCATGGGATTACACCGCGTTTTCTATGGATCGAAGTTTAAGGCTTCCTCCCTTGCCCCCTCCCCTCCGCTTTCTCCATCGTTGCGGATGGAAAGTAATATTTCCGTATTGGAAGAATCGCCTTTGTGTCCTCTCTTCTCCGAAGTTCGCAATGGGAAACGAAACGCGGTCGACGCGGGTTTCCCGTGGTTTTGTTTCCTTTCGTTTCCCTCCGTTTCCTCCTCCGCTTCCGCCCCCCTCCCCCCGCCCAATTAAAACTTGCACGGTTAACGTGGCCGCGGTTCGATTGCCGATGGAGCACCCAAGACGGAGCCGTACTCATGGATAATGCGTTAAAATCGATCCGGCACTCTGTGGCCATTGTTTTAGAAGGTTTACGTATTGCCACTATTCCCACGAGGGCGAATATTCGAGCGAAGCTATGGGCACGTCGGATAAACAGCGCTGCAAAGCAAATATTAATAAACGCGTTAACTCTGACGTATCTGAAAAAGCGAGAAAGGAATAATTAACGGACAGTGTATCCACTAACAATTCATTAAACACGGGATACTGGAATAACCGTTAAATCGTTATGGCGGAAGCAAACACACGGGTATACACAGCGTTGACGAATTATTCCCGAAAATGAATATACGTCTCACTTTTATCGCGATAAGATTCGATAGCAATTTGTAAAAGCAACATTTCCCAACTGGTGCACGAAGCCTGATTGACGTGTCAATGATATATGTCCATCTCTGATTCTGGTCTCTAGGAATTGGTTAAAAATCGCAGGAAAGTTAGGGGGAGGTAGAAAAGGGTGCAACGCGGTGTGAACTGTGTATTATTTTCCGTGAAAAACGGAGAAACGATCGCGACGAGGTCGAAGAGTGGGCGAAAATTGCGGCAACTCGGTTTCTGGAGCGCCCTCCAGCGCCGCGACCTCGGCTCATGGCGGCGCTTCCGGTCGGGGTTGGTCCACGGCGGAGGAACCAGCGAGGAGCGATTGCTGGCCCGCCTCGCCTAGGAATAAACAATTTTTCCGGCTAGCAGGGGGTAGAAATTGAAAGCTGCCGGGTGAACGTTCCCGCGTGCTCGTCGGCGCGGCGTTCGCGAGCGTCGGCGAGCGTCGGCGAGCGGAGGAGGATATCGATCGGCCGCGGGGTCGATGCACCGTCGCGTTTCGCTACGTGAAATTCATTTTCAGCCAGCCCCCGGGGAGACATTCTGAAAATTCACGACCATTAAACGGGCCGAAACAAAAGTGTATCTGGACGAACTGGAGGGACAAAAAGGAAAAGGAACAGGGGCGGAGAAAGGGAAAAAAATATGGAGGAGAAACGAGGGAGAGTGAGAGAGAGAGAGAGAGAGAATACGGGATTGGGGAGCGAGGCTGGTTGCTAGGCGAATTTCGGGGACGCCGCGTTTCGTTTCCCGCTGCTTTCTTCCCTCGCTGGATGGAACTCGCTTCGTGGCCATTTTTCCTCGGTTCGACGCTTGTTTCGCGAGAGAGGAAGAGATAGAGAGAGAGAGAGTGAGAGAGGATGGGTGAAAAACGAGGATGTGGGTGGTTGCTGGAAAAATCGGTTCCTGGCTGACCGTGGCGTGGAAATGGCGGGAGAATCGATCTGGGCCATCTTCGATCGATTAGTCAACCGGGAAGCAAAATGGCGGCGGTCATGGACACCCGTGACATCTTCACCGGTGTTTCTATACCCCTTCAACGAGAATTCACAGGAAATATAAACAGTTTCGCTTGGAGGATGCTTGATCGGATCAAGATGTAGACGCAAGCTTCGAATTTTTACACGTTGGGAAGTAGAAGGGGGCTTGTGTGCCAACAAAAGTCCCCCCCGAGCGCCGAGGTTCAGAAGCCGCGCTTATCTGCGGCCGCAGCCTTGATCTCGTGAGCGTTTTGTTTCTACTTCCTGTCAATTCTTGTCAAGCGAAATATTTACGTATTCCATGATTACTTCTAATGTACGAACACTGAAAAGGGGAGCTTAGGAAGACCATCTGGTTAGGATACGCGAGAATTATTTCAACTCGACATAGTCTAGTCGTATCGCCCTGGAGGAATAGTCGATAATAACGGAACAGGGAAGCGGAGCCGTAACGATCTGGTTCTTCTCCTAAACCCATAACCTATTTAAACCCTCCTCGCGATTCGCTCCTGTCTCACGGGTTTGTATTCGCGCGTCGATCGCGAGCACTTCCGGAACGAGCCTCGAAACTCGCGGCGAGTAGCAAGTTTCGAGGCGAATCGGTCAACCGACAGCTCTCCGGAAGTCTCCGCATCCATCCTCGTCGTCGGAGGATCTCCGATCGATCCTGCTCTGCCGCGGGAAAGGAGAGGCGAGCGGATCCAGGGCGGAGTAAAGAGGAAAACGGAAGATGAACTGCGGCGTATTCAGTGGCGCGACGATTTATCCGGTCGTAGCGAAGCTCGAGCGATAAACGCGAGCAAGTGTATCGTTCGTTTCATTTTCCGTCGCATTCTTTGTCTCTTCCGTTGCTTTTCCTTTGCCTTTCCTTTTTCCGTCTCCTCTCCCGGCTCGCTGTTCGTTCTACCGCTTTACAATGCATTATTGTGGCAGCTTTATGCGTCAGCCCCCGGGAGTCCCACGTGTGTTTACAAGCGGACCGCATTGTGATATTATGTAGCCGGCGTGCTCACGTGTGCTGTTGCACCGATGGAACGCCGTTGCAACGGCGGGTATAGAGTTACGTTTTATGCACTACTTCCTGACGCGAGTGCACACACCGGTAGCGCGTAGCCGACGTCCCGTTAATTTCCACGCGAAACGGCCCGCGATCGCGCCGCTTTGTCTGCCCTCGCCACTCGCACGCCGATAAGTAACACGCGTAATCGCCGACCGGCCAACGCGGTCTACTTCCATCATTTTAATCGGCCACGATGACGTTTCGAGTTCACCGTTTTCGCTCCCTCGATTCCGATACTGCGCAGTCTTCGATCGATCCTCGTCGCTCCGATTAATCTTCCCATCCGCCATCTATTTATTTCCAATCTATTTAATCCTCGCCATTTCTTTATTTGAAAATCTTTTTAATCCCCGCCGTTTCTTCATTTCCAATCTTTCTAGTCCTCGCCATTTCTTTATTTCCAATCTTCTTAATCCTCGCGTACGCCCTTGTACTCGCGCGCGTGTCAGGTTAGTTAGTAACGAGGAAAGCCACCATTTTGGATATTTCGCGCGAACACAGAAATTTTCCGACATTTCGAGGATCCGTGTCATCTTTAGCAGGGAGGAAACTTTCTCGTTGGAGTTTCGATCGATCCTCGTGGCTCCGATTAATCTTCCCATCCGCCATCTTTTTATTTCCAATCTTTTTAATAGTCGCCATTTCTTCATTTCCAATCTTTTTAGTTCCCACCATTTCGTTATTTCCAATCTGTTTAATCTTCGCATACGCCCCTGTACTCGCGCGCGTTAGATCAGTACGCGTTTTAGGTTAGTTAGTCACGAGGAAAGCCACCATTTTGGATATTTCGCGCGAACACAGAAATTTTCCGACATTTCGAGGATCCGTGTCATCTTTAGCAGGGAGGAAACTTTCTCGTTGGAGTTTCGATCGATCCTCGTGGCTCCGATTAATCTTCCCATCCGCCATCTTTTTATTTCCAATCTTTTTAATCCCCGCCATTTCTTTATTTTCGACCTTTTTAGTCTCCGCCATTTCTTTATTCAAAATCTTCTTAATCCTCGCCATTTCTTTATTTCCAATCTTTCTAATCCTCGCCATTTCTTTATTTCCAATCTTCTTAATCCTCGCGTACGCCACTGTACCCGCGCGCGCGTTAGGTTAGGTAGTCACGAGGAAAGCCGCCATTTTGGATACTTCGCGCGAACACAGAAATTTTCAAACGTTTCGAGGATCCGTGCTATCTTTAGCAGAGACGAAACTTTCTCGGTAGAGTTTCGATCGCGATCTAGCTCCCTACCGAGGATCATTGCGGGGTGCTCGTAGCGAGATCTATTTTCGAGGATTATTCGAATCGTGGTCTCGTTAAGATCGCGCTCTCGCGTTTCTCGCGGTCGTCTGCGTGAGGTTCGTGCACGCTGGAGCATGTATGGGGAAACTTGGGGTAATTGGAAGCGGCGAAGATTGCTCCAAGTTCGAAGAAGTAGTTGGAGCGAAGTGTCAGCCATTTTTCCAACGACACGCGCGAGGATCGCACGAGCTAGAATTTCCTTCGGCTGTTTCTAGGTATACCGATAGTAATTGCAGGGTTTTACGAACCGCTTGTTAGAATTTGCCCCTGTTTCGAATCAGAGGAAATGGCGACCGTGTTAGGTCTAAGTTCTGTCTATGCATCGCGATTGATGCAAGGTTCAGCGAAACTCTTGCCATTCGTCCCAGTTCCGATCGGAAAAAAGCGGAGACGAAACGTTTACTCGATAAAGCAGTTGTATTATTACTTTCTCCGTTCCTTTTTGCTCGATATTACACGTCTGGCTGTCCGCGAAGTTTACGTGCCCTCTTTAACGGGTTTCTGACCACGTGGCGCGAGTATTATCTATTTACCTCTCCTGTATTTCTTCCTTTGCTCGAAACTTGGCGTTCCCGAGGCAAAGAATAGGTGAGACACGATACCGGACTGGAATCGTAAGGTTTGTTAGAAAACGAGCCAGAACTAATTAAATCTAACGAGATATTTGCTCGAACTTGCGGCGGCAGCCACCGGGTGCATTAAGTGGCTTAATTAAACACCGAATTCAGCTGAAGTATCGCGTATTATCTCCTCTGTAAGCACCTGTGTAATTGCCCTCCCTTGCAGCCAGGTTGTCCGAAATAAAAATTACAAATTGCGCGATTAAAAATGTTACGCGAGTTCTCGGGACTTCCCCCTCCCTCGAGCATCCGGCCCACACGCGGCCCAGACCGAAGAAGCTCGCAGTTCGAATGGCGAACACGTTCACTCGTCGCGAGCAAGTTGCGAAAATTGAAAACGATTGCGTGCGCCATCCTCGTAACTCTGTTACGCTCGACGCCTCTGTTGCGCTCGCTAAATTCGATGGAAAGGCAGATAAAAAGGGAGAAGAGGAAGAGAGAGAGAGAGAGAGAGAGAGAGAGAGAGAGAGAAGATCGAGATGTCGCGAAAATAGGAAACGATTGCAAACTTTCCCGTTCGACTCCGTGCGCCTTTATTACATTCGAATCCCTCTCTCGCAATCGAAATTTCCACGCTTCTACCTCTGATGTAGTTAGAAAATTGGAAAACCGACCAAATCGTCC
The DNA here is from genome assembly GCF_001483705.2 of Eufriesea mexicana. Classification (NCBI taxonomy): domain Eukaryota; kingdom Metazoa; phylum Arthropoda; class Insecta; order Hymenoptera; family Apidae; genus Eufriesea; species Eufriesea mexicana. The sequence goes on along the minus strand of NW_016908280.1, from coordinate 560,193 downwards.
TTCTCTATTCCATTCGTCGCGTCATCCGTTTCGAATTTTATCTATAAGTCCTTGAATTCGCGACAATAATCGCTGGCGACGTAATTATTGCTACGACGAATAAATAATTAAGCAGTAATTATCGAGGAGAAATGCAATCATAAATCGCTGGAAAGTGCGCACTTATAGCGAAGAAATTTCGCGTCAAAGTCGAATACTTGCGAATCCAAGATGGCCGCCGTCGGTGACAACATGGCGCGCGGTTTACGTCTCCGTCTACGTCCTATCTTGATAGTTTATAATTGGTTTTAACGGGTTAACTATGTCATGAATCGTATTTTAGTTGACAGCATAGTCCACGAAACAATACCACGAATAATAGTTTCGCTCCGTCGCGAAATTTTTGCCACTCTGCAAGATGGCTCCGCGCGCACGCGATAGCGCGGGTTATTTGAAACGCGAAGTGAAACACAACGCGGGGAATCGGCGTTCGCAGTTATAGGGAAGAAATTTCGCGGTAAAGTCGAGTTCCTTCGAATCCAAGATGGCCGCCAGCCGTGACAACATGGCGCGCGGTCTATATCTCCGTTTACGTCTTACCGTGAACATTTTTAACGAGTTTCAACGGGCTAACTATGTCGTGAATCGTATTTTAATTTATGGCATAGCCCACGGAACAATAGCACGAATAACAGTTCCGCTCTCTCGCGAAATTTTTGCCACTCCGCAAGATGGCTGCGCGCGCACGCGATAGCGCGGGTTATTTGAAACGCGAAATAAAGCGCGACGCGGAATATCGGCGTTCGTTCTCGTCACAGTGGAAACCACGTAGAGAAAAATGGGCCCCGTTTGCCTTTTTCTCTTCTCCACCGGGTTAAATAACTACGTCGCACGAAAAGAGCGTTTGTCTCGTTACGATGGAAATAATAGCGGTTTTTAAAGAGCGGAACGAATTTAAACGTCGTCAAACGCGATATCGCGGGATTTTTATAATCCATCGCAGGTGTATGGAATTTTTTACAGCAGCTGCAAAGTTTAACGGTGCCGCCTTTAACGAGACGGTAAGCGGGTGATCGAATTAAATTAATTTTTTCGCGAAAACGAAACAACGGTTGGAAACAGTGGGATGTGGGAAAAACGCGAGTGAAGAGCGGGGGAAGGGGCACGAAATGTTAGAGGGAACGAGCCAGCGAGCAGCAAGGTACTCGCGTTAAAACGGCGCTCGCCGTCCGCAACCGGAAGTTGCGGAAATTGTTGCGGCGGAAGGACCAGGTCGCTGAATAATTCACACTCTGAGAATTTTACACCGACTGAAATTCTCTGTTCTCGTCAAATTCTCTGCTCTATCCTCTAAAACGTTTATCATTTTTACACCGGCCTCCCGAAAATCAACCCTCCACGTCGTCCACCGATCTAAACCGGAATAATTTCTCAGGAAAATTTAAATCTCCAGAGAAACACCACTAGTAGTCCTTCCTGCTTTTATTCCGTTTATTTATTTCATTTCCGTACCTTCGACTTCACCCTTTACCTCGCCGGGGGTAATTTTTTCAAGAAATTTATCACTCCTTTGCTTTGCTTTTATCGAATTAAATTAGAACACGTAGAGCTGCATTTCCTGTATAAAAATTGGGAACACGGATAACGCGGTGTGCCAGAGGGAACACTGTGCTGCGATCGATCAATCACCCATCGATACATCCACACGCTTCTCGACTTTTATTTTATACGCCGTCGCGCGTTCGATCACTCGTTTATAAGGATTATCACTAGCCACCCTTTCCCGCGAGCGGAAATCCAGTTACGAAGAATTAAATTCAATCGCTGCGGAGGTTCGGCGGACGTTTCTCGATGAATCGATGAATCGCGAGGAATCGGGGAACCCCCAGGTCCGACCCGGGACGTCGACGAAGTAATTCCTTGGACTTTTCACGAAATACCAGGCCGCGAGGGTGGGTTGGCCGGGGCACGAGGGTGGCCGCGCGCACGGGGATGATTTCTTCAATCGAGGTCAAGTTGCCTCGCTCCGCAGGGGTAGCAGAGGCCATTTACACGTAGATGGAGAGTCATGCGCGTGAACGTTAACGCTCGCGTGAAAGCACTCGATTGCTTCAACGTTGCCCTATCCGACGATTGTCTTCCAAGCTTTTCACGATCCTGATCGACGATCCTGATGAACGAGCTGTCCGCTGGGAACGTTTCAATGTGCGAAATTCGCCGGCGCGAATTTCCACGGAAATTTCGGTAATAATTCTTTTTCGAATTTCCTTGCATCGCTAATTAATCGTCTAGCTTCTGATCGTTAAGGAGTACTAGGTGTAGCTAATTTGCATATTATCCGAATGAGGTAGGAGAGTGATTAACCCCTTATAGCGCAACGAGTTCAACTCGATAAGCCCCATAGAGACGAATTAGACTAGCGTTGGAGTAAAATTATATTTAACGCGTTTTTAATGCGAATTTATGAGAAATTTTTATAATTTCGTTGCAAGTGAGGCGGGTATATAGTGAAGCTAATTGGAACGAAGTAATTTTCAAATGTATAGTTTCTCGTAATTAAATCGCAGTGCAAGATCGAGGGTATTATTCTTGCAGGAAAAATCAATTCTGTCGAGAAATTTATTAACGAAATTGCAAATTCCAGTTGAGGGGTTGTGAAGTTGTAAAGAATTGGTTCTAAAAGAAGTACGTGAAAGAGGAGGATTATGAGATGATAAAGAAGGTGCGTTAAATTTAATTAAGCTGTGATTTAATTATCTTCTTGTTCTCCGGTTTGCCTCTTCTTTATTTTATTTTAGGCTTGTCTGATTTTGCGATGATCATTGATCGTTTAGGAAAATTGATGATTCTTCAAATCGACGGGAATTTTTGACTTACTTATACACCCTGATTGTTATCCTTAGAAAATGGGCCGGAAAATTTGATACATTAGATCGACGTGAATTTTGGTGGATTTTCATTTAATTATTTATATAGGCTTATTGTTATCCTTAGAAAATGGTCCGGAAAATTTACGGTTCTTCGTATCACCGTGAATTTTGGTCGATTTTTCTTCAATTATTTGTACACTTCGATTGTTATCCTTAGAAAATGGGCCGGAAAATTAATGATTCTTCAGATCGACGTAAATTAGAAAATTGGCCGAAAAATTAATGATTCTTCAAATCAACGTGAATTTTGGTCACTTTTCGTTCAATTTTTTGTATTGTCCGATTATTATACTTAGAAAATGGGCCAGAAAATTTGGTACTTTAAATTGACGTGAATTTTAATCGATTTTCGTTGATTTTTTGTACACTCCGATTGTTATCCTTAGAAAATGGGCCGGAAAATTAATGATTCTTCAGATCCACGTCAATTTTGCTCGATTTTCTTTCAATTATTTGCATACTCCGATTGTTATCATAAAATGGGCCGGAAAATTTGATACTTTAGATCGACGTGAATTTTGGTCGATTTTCGTTTAATTATTTATATAGGCTTATTGTTATCCTTAGAAAATAGGCCGGAAAATTTACGGTTCTTCACATCACCGTGAATTTTGGTCGATTTTCCTTCAATTATTTGTACACTTCGATTGTTATCCTTAGAAAATGGGCCGGAAAATTAATGATTCTTCAGATCGACGTAAATTAGAAAATTGGCCGGAAAATTAATGATTCTTCAAATCAACGTGAATTTTGGTCACTTTTCGTTCAATTTTTTGTATTATCCGATTATTATACTTAGAAAATGGGCCAGAAAATTTGGTACTTTAAATTGACGTGAATTTTAATCGATTTTCGTTGAATTTTTTGTACACTCCGATTGTTATCATTAGAAAATGGGCCGGAAAATTAATGATTCTTCAGATCCACGTCAATTTTGCTCGATTTTCCTTCAATTATTTACTCCGATTTTTATCCTTATAAAATGGGCCTGAAAATTTGATACTTCAGATCAACGTGAACTTTGGTGGATTTTCGTTCAATTTTTTGCGCACTCCGATTGTTATCGATTCGGAAAAGTTTGTGATTCGATCTCGCGCGGAAATTCTGCAACAACATGTCGTCCCAACTTCGTTACCGCGTAAAGTCTGTCTCTGACGGGAAGTTGCGGCTTCGATCGTCGGGAAACGAACCGAAATTACAGTTTATCAAAGCAGAAAGCCGCGCAATCTGGCAGCGACGCGAGCCAGCCAAGTTTCGATCGTGGTTGCAAGGTATTTCCCTCGTTTCCCTGTCGCGGAAACTTCTCCAGTAATTTGTACCTTTCGGCTGGATGAAAAATTTCGCTGGGCCCGGTTCGACACCCTTCTTCGACTACCGGAAAACCTGCTTGTCCTGACATCGAGAACCTAAACGTCGAGAAGAGGTATGAAATATTCCCAACGTCGATAAAGGATCGAATCCTTTATACATAAATCGCCAGAGTTGGATAAATTTCATTTTTTCAGTGTTATCTACTCGATACGATTTTTATTTTTCCAACGTTTTCCACTCGACGCGATTTTTATTCGACGTCCGAATAGGTCAGAATTTTCGAAATGTCCGAATAATCGGGGAAACTAGGTTACTCTGTGCAAGGATGGTTCGACGAGCTCGATAGGAATTTGTTTGCCAGGAAAAATCGGATGGAAAGACGTGGTTTTCCAGAGTTGACGGGAGAATGGAGGAAAGTTGGCGCGCAGGGCAGTAAGAATGGCCGATGGCCGCGATGAAGTGGTTAGCGGGAAGATATTCGAGGGGGTTGCAGCGAGTCGAAGGCACACACTCGGCCCGAGTGCAATTTCATCCGGCGCCGGAGGAGGCAGCGAGACAGCGAGAACTTCCTTTATTACGTTAAAAGTTTTTACGAGCACACCCCATGGGTGCCGCTATCGTGCAACGATGGCCGCGTTTCCGTCACGCCTGGCTCGAATTAAAATCGGGGCCCGCCGACTGCAGTCCGTCGAACCTGCATCAGATTTCCCATGGAAATTCGTCCGGGTTCCACTCGCGTCCAAACGGAGGTTCTACTGTTCGCCATGACTCCCCTTGGCATGAGTATTCGCGTCATTTTTAAGTTCGAGGAGAATTTAGAAAAATTGTGGTTTATTTATTATAGTGTTTGGGTATTAATTACTCTTTTATTATTTTCTATGCATTTTATTTTTAATAACCGAAGAAGGGCCCTTCTTTTATTTTATTTTTAATAATCGAAGAAAGGTCTTTTTTTTATTTTATTTCTAATAATCGAAGGACACTTCTTTTATCTTATTTTTAATAACCGATGAAGGGTCCCCCTTTTATTTTATTTTTATTAACTGAAGAAGGGTCCTTCTTTTATTTTATTTTTAATAATCCAAGACGGGGCCCTTCTTTTATTTTATTTTTAATAACCGAAGAAGGGTCCCCCTTTTATTTTATTTTTAATAACCGAAGAAGACCCCTTCTTTTATTTTATTTTTAGTAACCGAAAAAGTGTCTCCCTTTTATTTTATTTTGAATAACCGAAGAAGGACCCTTCTCTTATTTTATTTTCAACAGTCGAAGATTTCTTTCAAAGAATGGCCCTTTTTTCGATTATCTTATTTTTATAGTAATATACTATTCCATAAAATTGCCGATTTTCTCAGGGAAATCCTCCTTTCGAACAACTGCTCGATGTCAAAAAATTTGATCTCGTGGTGCAATAGGAATTTTTATTTATTATCGGTCGCTCTACGTGAATATTTTAGTGACGAAAATGGCGGCCAGAGCTACGAATCGCGGGGTTAAAGGAGGAATTGTAAAAAATGGTCTGTGAAAGGAACATTGTATGGGATTATAACGTCAGGAATTATAGCATGGGACTCTTGAACGTGTGAAGAATCGCAGAAATCGTCGATAAGATCGAGACTTTATTGTGTTACTCGTGCATCTGCGAGCGGGATCTAATCTTAATCTCTAATCCCCATGCAGGCAGGGCAGATGTTTCTTTATCGAGAAGAAAGGTACCCGCATCCGTGTCCAACAGCATTTTTATCGCGGAATTAAGCAAGAAGAAAATTCATACAGCGGCGAATAAATTTCATACATAGGTAAATCCTTTCATTACGAGACATCAGCTTCTTCATGCCCGCCTCCATTCATCCAAGATTTATTTGCCAATTAGCAACAAATACAACCTCCTCGCCGATTCCGAAAGCTACCGAATATAGAAGCCTCGAGTCATCCGAATAAATTGAAAATACGATAAAATTCCCAATAATAAATCCACGATAGAAATAAAAATTATTCTTCTAATAAGTGTTTCGTTAATTTCAAAAAGTGTCAAATATTGACATAAAATAAAACTTCGCTCTTGACAGTCTAAACGAATTCACCCTTTGCGCTCGAGAGGCGCTCTTCAGTCACCATTTGATAAAATTTCGAAGCACGATATTCATAAATATGTCAAATTTCAGATAATGTAACGGTGTGCGAGGTATCGAAATCAAATAATTCTACGTGCTAATTATCATACGATTTCTTATTCCTGCTCAGAAAAATATTGTCAACCTTGTAACAGAAAATCTTTGCACTCCTATGCTTCTTTGGCCAAAAAATCGTCGAGTACAAAGGGTTAAAAATATTTTAAATTTGAATTTTAAAAATTAAATTCGCGTAATAGAAATAACGACTCGTGGAAATAATCCGCGTATTTCTCTGCATTTCTAAAAAGGCTCAAAAATCGAAATAAAATGTAGATATTTGAAATTGAAATTCCAGAGGAGTCGATATAAATATCGACCGAGCAGTGGAGTACTTATCGAAAGGATCAACGCGTCTTTCGCCGAAGGACCTACCAGACATGGTACCCTCAGTGGTCCAAGTAAAGCGAAAATGCCGCAACTTGAAATCCACGAGAGATAATAAAAATAAGCAAGTATCCGAGCACTTACAAGATGGATCACGGCATATTTTCCTTAAACTTTTACAACGTCGAGCTTTCCTTATTCCCCTGAAATAACGTAGCGGATCGTTCACGTGACGACCATCCTCAAGCAGGATTTATCAAGCGTCGACGACCAAGATTTTCAAGGATCATCCCCGGCGAGTTTCGAAAGATTCGAGCTAATGCGAAATTTACTGGAGAGACGTGCGCCTATTTCGGTGATTTCGATGCTCGCAGGGCGGATCGTCGCATGGCGACTCGTAATTCTCCGTTTCTCGTTGTGGAATCGGTTTATCGCAAAATAGGTTGATATGTAACATACGGGGAACTCGCGTGTATAGGCGTATAGTGAAAAATAAAATGACGGGGATGAAAAAATTTGATGCTATGGATGAGACGACAGTGACAAGTGTGGCCTGCGACTCTGGGGTTGGAACAAGACTTAAATAAAAGCCCTCGTTCGGAACATGGGCGACCCCTGCATAAAATATCGATCCAAGGTACCTAAAATGGAAGAACATCGGCCTAAGATACCCTAAAACGGGGGAATATCAGTCCAGGATATCTAAAACAGAAGAATATTGGACCAAGGTCCATAAAATAGAGGAATATTTGCCCAAGGTATCTAAAATAGAAGAATACCGGGCCCAAGGTACCTAAAATAGAAGAATACTTGGCCCAAAGTACCTAAAATAAAAGAATATCGGATCCGAAGTACCTAAAACAGAAGAATATCGACTCAGGGTACCTAAAGTGGAAGTATATCGGACCAAGGTACCTGAAACGGGTAGGATATTGATCAACTGTACCTAAAACGGAAGAATATCGATACAGGGGCCCTAAAAGGGAAAAATATCGATCCAAGGTACCTAAAACAGAAAATTGTCGGCTCAAGGTACCAAAAACGGGAAGAATATCGGATCGAGGTACCTAAAACGGAAGAATATCGATCCAAGGACTCTAAAAGGGAAAACTATCGATCCAAGGCACCTAAAACAAAAAAATGTCAGCTCAAGGTACCAAAAACGGAAGAATATCGATCCAAGATACCTAAAACAGAAAAATATCGATCCTAGGACCCCAAAACGGGAAAATATCGATCCAAGGTACTCGAAACAGAGAAATATCAACCCAAGGTACCTGAAACAGTAGAATATCAGCCACGAGCCATCGATGCTCGGCACACGCGTCATCATCCTTGCATTATCACCCCCCTCGTTACCCCTTAACGAGGGGGTCAAACGACAGACTCTAGTCCTCGTACGAATTTGCTTCTCTTCTTTCTCCCTTCTTCTTTTCTCCCTCGTTTCACGAGTAAGAATTCAACGCGGGGGCGGTTTCCTCGGGTGGTTTTCGTAGGGGGAATAATTGGAAAAGGGGGGCGAAGAACGTGGACCGGCGACAAAGTTATCCGAAGAATCCCGAGAAGGAGATTCGGTGCTCGCGGTGTTCGATCGGAATTTTTCGGATCGGGAATATTCCCCGATATTGGACACATGGCGGACTGATTCTCGTTTGCTTCCTTTTAATTAAATTCTGCTACGCGTGGAACAGTATTCTCC
>NW_016908280.1:534839-551723 GCF_001483705.2 Eufriesea mexicana | reverse complement strand
AAATATATATATATTATAATAAAATTATATTATATAATATATGATAATAAAATTATATTATATATATGGTCTTTATTTAAATACGAGTACAACGTCTTTTTCGAATATCAAGGGAAGAATTGCAGTCCCTTGGACTAATATATTAATATACAGGGTGGTTGTAAATTCTTCAGAAGTTATTTTGAAGAATTTATTTAATATAAATTAAGCGTCATCTAGAGGGTTTCGTCGAATTCTCGTCATTTATGAAAAAGAATGTCGATTCCTTCGATAATTATGAAAATAATCAAGTAGCTCGAGTTTGGTGGCTCAGTCTATACATATAGAGTGTTCAAAAAATGAAAATAAATGAAAGTATTTAATATAAATTAAGCGCCGTCTCGAAGGTTTCGTCGAATTCTCGTCATTTATGAAAAAGAATGTGGATTCCTTCGATAATTATGAAAATAATCGAGTAGCTCGAGTTTGGTAGCTTATCCTGTACATATAGAGTGTTCAAAAAATGAAAATAAATAAAAGTGTGTGCGAAAGTAGAATGTGCAAAAGTCGAAGGCCCACTGTAATCATCCCTTAATTTTAAACTTTAGCCACCTTATATACCCTTATCCTTGAACAACGTTCCTTTCCACTCCTTTCCACGTCATTCTTAGTTCCTAGATTACACGTATATATCGATTCGTAAAAATTAAAGACATTTTTGTACGACCTTGCGACGTAAACTTCGAAATAGAGTCCTCTGAAGTAGATCCTCAATGGCGTCCTCATTTCCGCTACCCGGAATCCACCGATTCCAACAAAACTGTGCAGCCAAACTACGAATTCGCTTTCCCTCTGGGTTCAGAAGAAAGCAAACTGCAAATGCTTCGTATCTGACACCGAAAATAGGCAAAAACCCGTTTCGGCAACCCCGTGCCCAATTTACAAGCCCGGGTTGGCCAGAAATGATTCGCGCCGGACGTGGAAAAAGGCGATTGCAGCACAGGCCAGCGAGGCGGCTGCACGCGTAAACGGAAAATTCCTACGGGGTAAGCAGGATTAACGGGATCCTTAAGGGCGGTCGTGCAACGCGTTCTATCGTTTTAATCCCATTTGCCGGATCCGCGCGGGAACACACCGCCACCGCCTCTATCCTCTGCCAAGACAAAAGCTTTATCGTGCTCGCGCGCGCCTGCCAAGCTCGCTCAATATGCCCGGAAATCGCGTTACCACGCTGCGGCCTATTATTAATGGAAATTCAATTTCTATTTGATTAGCGAGCATCCGCAGGCCAGAAACCGACGACCGTCGCCGGCGCCGTTCTTCCACTCCGCGCCGCGAGCTTCCACCGACCGGATGTCGCTCTCCATCCAGAGCCTCGTGTTCCTCCGCGGTCGCTTCCAGTCAACACCGGTTCCCTTTCCCCCCGAAATTTCTTTTCGGGCCTATCATTGCCTAAATCAATATTTTTTAACGTTTCGAGGTACTTTTTAACGAGGTTGTTCGATGTTTCAGTGTAGGTATAATCGATTTTTTAGTGTTCTTGTTTATTGCAATTTTTGTGAAAGCAAAGTCCGCTGTTTTCAGCCGTTTGTCAATTTTCCTTTGACGATGAACCTACCATGGCCCAAATCACTATTTTTTAACGTTTTAATGGTGTTATCCGATGTTTTAGTCTAGGTATGATCGATTTTTTAGTATTTTTGTCTATTTAAATTTTTGTGAGAGTCTCTTTTTTCAAATGTTCGTCAATTTTCGTTTAATGATAAATCTACCACTGTCTAAATGACTATTTTGTAACGTTTTAATGTATTTTTTAAGGTTGTTATCCGATGTTTACTATAGGTATAATCGATTTCTTAATGTTCTTGCTTATTCCAATTTTTGTGGAAGCCTTTTTCTCCTTTTTCAGCCATTTGTCAATTTTCCTGTGATGATGAACCTACCATGGTCTAAATCATTATTTTTTAACGTTTTAATGTATTTTTTAAGGTTGTTATCCGATGTTTAGTATAGGTATAATCGATTTCTTAATGTTCTCGTTTATTCCAATTTTCTTGGGAGTCTTCTTCTCCTTTTTCAGTCATTTGTCAATTTTCCTTTGATGATGAATATCTCACTGTTTAAATGACTATTTTTTAACGTTTCAATGTATTTTTTAAGGTTGTTATCCAATGTTTTAGTACAGGTATAATTGATTTTTTAATATTTGTGCTTACTTCAACTTTTGTGGGAGTTTTCTCCTTTTTCAGCCATTTGTCAATTTTCCTTTGATGATGAACCTACCACTGTCTTTATGTTAAATATAAATATAATAATAAAATATAAAATAAAATAATAATAAAAATATAATAATATTCCTAATATGTCTAAATGTAATATTTCATCTTATTCTATGTTTCTTTTTTTTTTTTTAGACTGTCTTCTTTCCCTGTTTCATCCACCAGTCAATTTGCAAATCGGCTGTGGTAGATTAACGTTAAATCGTCCGTGCTTCGTTTCGTCCATTTCTCCGAGATTTATTCCACATTTTTTCCAGTTTTCCTTTTTCCCCGCTTCTCCTATCTCTCTTGCAGGATATAATCTACGAGATTTTCTCGTATTCTTGATTCATCTGCTCTACTTTTTAGTGATTTAGTAGAGGTAGTACGATTTTGCTCGATCGTTTTATCCCTTTCTTGGGAATTGGACATTTTTCATGTCCCTGTGAAATTAAACAAAATGGCGCTAAATTGTATCACAATTATACAAATATAATATCTACTATCTTCATTTTCACTAATTAATCGGTGACTTTCCAGTATCTTATTTCTCTTTCCTCCCTTTCAAATTTAGGAATCTTGATAATTAATTTTCTCCCATCCCAGTGAAATTCATCGATATTAGATTATTATGGGGTTATTATAAATACCTTTGTCGTATTTATCGTAAAATAATATTTCAAGCAACGTTGATTTTTCCATTTTCCATTTTCCATTTTTCATTATTTAAGTACGTAATCGAGGACTCTGCGCGAAAGGTCTGTTCGATTTTTCCAAGATGGCGGGCTGATGTAAAATATCGTAAGCCACGAAAGTTACGGTTCGGCTCGAACGTTTAGGTTAACGGGGGTTGTCTGGCGGCACGCGTTGCGGAACGTTTTCGCGATCGATCGGCCAAACATTTGCAGGAAAAACAAAGGGGAAGAGTAATGGAAATTTTTGCAAAGTGCCGGAATATTGACGCGACTCGGCTGAGCCGGGGCGATCGGCAGAATTTTTAGTCCAGCCTTCCGTGGAAAATCTAGCCCGGAAGAATCACTGGGCCGGGCTCGTTTCGCGATGGATCGGGAAAAATAATGGATCGGTATTTTCTTAGAAATCTCGCGACTTTCACCCTCGATTTATCATTCTCTTTCTCCGTTCCCGTTCGTTAAAAATATCCAAATATTTGCCCCGAATCTCGCTATTTTCCCATCGAATTTCATATTCCTCTGAAACGAAACGCGTTGGCATGTCAATTTACAACACACGTATTTCTACTGTAACGTTTTTCGAAACAGGGACCACAATTTGCAATTATAAAATCCCAAAACTTCCCCAATTAACACCAACAATGTTAACTCTGCTAAAGTAACACGCTTCAAAATTTTTCTCAAAAACATACAGCTAGTCTTATCAATAAAATTGACATTGAATTTTATTTATTAAATGGAAATTTTCGTTATCGGTATTTTAACACTAGAACTACCGAGAGGGTTAGAATGGCTCATTTCGGATATTTTATTTTTATAATTTTTGAGAACATGTAAACTCCTCTGGACAAAATTTATGCCTACTTTATTTGGATCGAAAGATAATTGTTTTCTGTATCACTACAATCGTCTTTGTTTGGTGTTATATATGTAGTCGCTCATTATGGATCTGTAGTTCTAGTGTTAATCGATTCTCTATAGTTTGAATCGTATTCTACATGTACCCCTTATGATTATGTACTTCTACCCAAAGTTTCTCTCCATTTTATTTTCTTCTAGCCAACGATGTCTCTACATCTGTCAAACTTCTTTCAAACGTCTGTCAAACTTCTATCAAACTTCGGTCAAACTTCTGTCAAACTTCTATCAAATTTTTGTCAAACATCTGTCAAACCTCTGTCAAATTTCTGTCAGACTTCTGTCAAACTTCTATCAAATTTCTGTCAAACATGTGTCAAACTACTATCAAACTTCTATCAAGCTTCTGTCAAACTTCTGTCAAGTTAAGCATCTCCCATACCAAAAGCCGAAGTAAATAGCTTAAAATAGCTCGAGTCCACCCCAAAAGGGTATAAATATTATCACATTCGCTTTATTTGGCTACGCATTAGTCGTCTCTAATTCTGGCATCAAATGGAACGATAAAAATCCCGTATTGCATCGGTGGTGAACAAACAACCCCGTCCGGGGTGTTTAAGAAACAATCGCAACTACAACGGCTCGCAATCTTCTCCCCAAGGATTCTCTCCGCAACGCGAGGTTTACGACGGAATAAAACAGAACGGTCGTGGAATCTTCCTTATTCCGAGTTAACCAAATTGAACACCGCACGAGCCGTTTTATTCGCCGGGATCGCGATCAATCGCGGACTCGTTTCGCCTGGATCGCGTATCCCGTGGCGTGAACGCGACGTTGAAACGGGCGCGCAGTGTCGGTCGGACGATAAATTGCTGGTGCATCGATTTGTCGCTCTTATTTTTGCCGAGGGGAATAGCGAGCGGCCACACGCGGCCTTCCTCGATGCTCAAACTTACACCTACGCCGACAGGGAAAATCAATATGGGGTCGGTCGCGTTCCCCAGACTCTGTTGCGTGCGACCGCAAAAAACCGTCTCGCGGCTCCCACGAAAGTTCCAACCGCGTCGCGATTAGCTTCGCAGATACTTGCTTTGGTTCTCTAGCGATAGGTCGATAGATCGAGTCGCTGGCAACGTCTTTCCAGCGATTTTCGCGTTGTTTCTGGGGCCGAGTCGGTCGTTGGGACTTAATCGCGTTGATCCTTGCAGGGTTTTAATAGGATAGAGGTTAGGTGCAAGCTAGACTTGTCTGGCACACTTGGAATGTCATTTGACCGATTTTTATTTCCTTCCTAGGGTTCATAACGCGATGAATTGCTCGCTGGGACTTAATCGCGTTAATTCTTGCAGGGTCCTATCAGGATAGAGGCTAGGTGCAAGGTAGACCTGTTTATCACACTTGGAACAACATTTGACCGATTTTTATTTCGTTGTCAGGGTTTAGAAGGCGATGAATTGCTCGCAGAGACTTAATCGCGCCTATCTTTGCAGGATTCGAACAGGATAAAGATTAGGTGCAAGCTAGACTTGTCTGTCACACTTGGAATGTCATTTGACCGATTTTTATTTCCTTCCTAGGGTCCATAACGCGATGAATTGCTCGCTGGGACTTAATCGCGTCAATTCTTGCAGGGTCCTATCAGGATAGAGGCTAGGTGCAAACTAGACCTCTTTGTTACACTTGGAACATCATTTGACCGATTTTTATTTCGTTCCCAAGGTTCATAACGCGATGAATTGCTCGCTGGGACTTAATCGCGTTAATTCTTGCAGGGTCCTATCAAAATAGAGGCTAGGTGCAAGGTAGACCTGTTTATCACACTTGGAACAACATTTGACCGATTTTTATTTCGTTGTCAGGGTTTAGAAGGCGATGAATTGCTCGCAGAGACTTAATCGCGCCTATCTTTGCAGGATTCGAACAGGATAAAGATTAGGTGCAAGCTAGACTTGTCTGTCACACTTGGAATGTCATTTGACCGATTTTTATTTCCTTCCTAGGGTCCATAACGCGATGAATTGCTCGCTGGGACTTAATCGCGTCAATTCTTGCAGGGTCCTATCAGGATAGAGGCTAGGTGCAAATTAGACCTCTTTGTCACACTTGGAACATCATTTGACCTATTTTTATTTCGTTCCCAAGGTTCATAACGCGATGAATTGCTCGCTGGGACTTAATCGCGTTAATTCTTGCAGGGTCCTATCAGGATAGAGGCTAGGTGCAAGGTAGACCTGTTTATCACACTTGGAACAACATTTGACCGATTTTTATTTCGTTGTCAGGGTTTAGAAGGCGATGAATTGCTCGCAGAGACTTAATCGCGCCTATCTTTGCAGGATTCGAACAGGATAAAGATTAGGTGCAAGCTAGACTTGTCTGGCACACTTGGAATGTCATTTGACCGATTTTTATTTCCTTCCTAGGGTCCATAACGCGATGAATTGCTCGCTGGGACTTAATCGCGTCAATTCTTGCAGGGTCCTATCAGGATAGAGGCTAGATGCAAACTAGACCTCTTTGTTACACTTGGAACATCATTTGACCTATTTTTATTTCGTTCCCAAGGTTCATAACGCGATGAATTGCTCGCTGGGACTTAATCGTGTCGATCCTTGCAGGGCCCTATCAGAATAGTGATTAGGTGCACGCTAGACCTGTCTGTCACACTTGGAATATCATTTGACCGACTTCTATTTCGAGCCCAAGTCTAGATAGAAGCTAGACATAGGTTGAATGCTCCCTCAGCGAATGCTGTATGTGTGAAAGAGTTTAGCAGTTCGTCAGAGTTCCTTTCGACCAACTAAAAGTGCATTTTTCAGAGTACCGATTCGATCCCTGATCCTGAGGAACGTTCGAAGGTCCAAGAGTTCGAACGATCGGTGGTCCATGAGTTCGAGTCACGTCACTCGGGGTCGCTAGTCTTTTGTACGTGATTCTCGCTAGGTTGTAGCAGACTTTGATGAATACACGACAGACTTCCGTCTTTCCACTTCTCACGTGATGCACGACCGCAGCGACCAAGTACTGCTGTCACGTGAGAGGTGACTCACGACCGATCAGGGTTAATTTCCTCGTCTCTGTCAGCGTTGCATCCTCCACGGTGCTCGGAAAATTCGATCAGCTGTTTTATTCGGTTCTTCGGAACCTTTTGCTACCCCTTGCTCGACACGCGAGCTAACTCGATGCGCGAGACGATGCAGAAAGTTTCCATCGGAGCGCCGCTACGACCAATTTACGACGCTCCAGGGTACGATTCGAACCGGAAGATACCGGTGTCGCTGGGGATGGGGTTAATTCGAATTAGCTTCGTTTACGGGGCGCGTTGTTGCCGACACGGATCGGCGGAATCGAATCTGCCGGATGAAGGATTTCGTTGAATATTCCCGTATAGGGGTAAGTCATTAAAACGCGCGCTGAACGCGCCGAAGCTGACCCGAACCGGCCGACCAGCGCAATTATGTAACGCCGTTTGAAATTGTTAACGAGTCGCTTTCATTATCGCGCTCATTAAGGCTACGACCGCGGTTATTGTCGCGGTTGCAACGAACAGGGGGTGGAAAAAAGGAGAGACGCTTGGACGGACAGGCTGTCGCTCACCGAGTCACAAATCGATTCTAATTGAATACAATTTAACCGTGAAATTAACGGGAACGCGAAACCGTCCACTGACGGCTTCCACGAGATCTATCGGCGCTCGCTGCGCCATCTATCTCGCCGCCATTGCCGATTGTTCCGATTCCGTGCACAGCGACCGTGCAACTGTTCTCGCAAACGACGCCGCTGAAAAGGATCCATTCGATTTTAGGATCTCGTAACAGTGATATAATCAGATTAACCCCTAGCACGCTGTTGTCATTTTCAAGTATGCTAATAGCTCCTTTGTCGTAGCGGAGGTATAATAAAATATATTTTTGAAACGTATACACTTTCTTTTTCGAATGACAAAGTAAGATTTTCAATCTTCCATAGAGGTCCGCTGGAGGTATATTGTAAAGTAAAATTTGCTAAAATTACTTTGAGTTAGTGTATATTCCGATTCCGTACACAGTGATTATCTAACTGTTCTTACAGAGGGCGTTGTTGGAAAGGGTCCACTCAATTTTAGGATCTCGTAACAGTGATATAATCAGATTAATCCCTAGCTCTCCGTTGTCATTGTTAAGTATGCTAATAGCTCCTTTGTCATCGCAGCGGAGATATAATAAAATATATTTTTAAAACGTATACGAACGCACTATCATTTTTTAATGACAAAGTAAGATCTTTGATCTTCCACCGAAGTGCGTTGGCGCCATTTTAAATAGTCCCAGAATGGCTGATAGCCCATAGTAAAAATTATTTTGGGTTTGTGTTAGGTCGTGTTAAAAATTGCACGGAGTGTAAAAGGTTGATAAAATTAATATGACGAAGGTTATAAATAAATTGGATATATAAATATAGGGGGATACTTTGGTGAACGGGAAGATGATAGCAAAGACAGGTTATGCAAGGAAACATCTGGCTGACGTTGAAGAGGTTGTCTAGATGAGTCTAAATGTCTGAGAAAGAACGTTTATATAAACGGTAGATAAGAATTGGTGGTTTGGGAAAACTAAACCTATTGTTAAACCTAGGGAAACTCTAGAAGTTAGATATAACTTCCTTGTGTAATACAAGAATCGAAAAGAAAATTATACATATCGTGGTTATTTTATAATTATTAACCCATAATCTCAATACATGCTTTTCTAACCCTTTGCACTCCGAATTATTTTTCAGTTTTATTGCTAATGACTTCCTATTATTTTAAGTAGTTTCTTTCAATTTTTATTTTCTCGACTGTTATTTATTTTAAAAAATTTCGTTTACTGATTATATTAAATATAGCCCTCAAACATCCTTGTAATTTATATTTTGAATTTAAGTAATTCGAGTTGTTACTTATTTTCTGTTTTCTTGTTCAATAAATAGAAAATTAGAAAACGTCGAGTGCAATTCGACATAGGAGTTCTTGTGATAAAAATTGATATCGAGTCAGGCTCTATAGAGGAGTGCAAAGGGTTAACAGATCTCGGTATCGGTACTGGGAAACGTGGTAAAATTGATAGAATCGTTAAATCGGAGTCAGAGTTTAATATACGAGTTACCGCTGCGATTTGCCGAAGAATCCAGGTGCAAATATCACGTTAAAATCGTGATTTTTGACCGTGCAGTGCAAATCTTCGTGTAACACGTATGTTTATTCTAGGCTTACCTTTATAGTCGTTCGTTTACATTTCCCGTTGTTTGTTTACAATTCGGGCTTATCCGTTTATGGTTTGATCTCCTGCTCAACGGAACACATTGTCGAAATTTTTCACTACGATCTCACGGGGACAAAACGCGACAGAGCATCCTCTCTCGCTCTTCGTCAAGTTTTTAGCATTTATCAATTTATAGCCGCTTTTATTCCGCTTCTATGCTTCTCAAAATTACCAGCGCACAACGAGACTCGTAAAAGTATCCATGGGAGACCTGTTGGATATCGATAAAATCATGAACAATCGGTGAATGACGACGTTTATTAGGAAAATTGATCATTCTAACTGAGCAATTCACAGTGGAGCAACGTGACAGTCTATTCTTTCGCATTTTTCGTCAAATTTTTACCATTTATCGATTGATATCCGCTTCTATTTCGCTTGTTTTCCGCTTCTACTCTTCTCAAGATGGCTCCAACAAAAGGATTCGCAAAGGTACTCGTGGGAGACCAGTTAGATGTCAATAAAATCATCAACAATCTATCAACAACGACATATATTAGAAAAATCGGCCACTCTAACTGAACAGTGCACAGTGGAACAACATGACAGTCTATTCTCTCGCATTATTCGCCAAATTTTTACCATTTATCGATTGGTATCCGCTTCTATTCTGCTTCTACTCTTCTCAAGGTAGCTCCCACAAAAGGATTCGTAGAGATACTCATAGAAGACTTGTTGGATGTCAATAAAATCATCAACATTCTGTCAACAACGACATATATTAGAAAAATCGGCCACTCTAAGTGCACAGTGCACAGTGGAACAACGTGACAGTCTGTTCTCTCGCATTATTCGCCAAATTTTTACCATTTATCGACCAGCATTCCCTTATATTCCTCTTTTACTCTTCTCAAAATGGCTTCCACAAGAAGATTCGCGAAGGTATCCATGGCAGACCTGTTGAATGTCAATAAAATCATCAACAATCTGTCAACAACGACATATATTAGAAAAATCGGCCACTCTAAGTGCACAGTGCACAGTGGAACAACGTGACAGTCTGTTCTCTCGCATTATTCGTCAAATTTTTACCATTTCTCGACTAAAATTCCTTTCTAATCCGCTTCTGTTCCGCTTCTACTCTTCCCAAGATGAAGCCCACAAGAAGATTCACCAGGGTATCCATGGCAGACCTGTTGGGTATCCATAAAATCATCAACAATCTGTCAACACAGACGTTTGTTAGAAAAATTGGCTCCTCTAAACCGAACATTTCGCACTGGAACAACGCGACAGGCTATTCCCCATCGTTCTTCGCCAACTTTTTACCATTTATCGATTTGTACCCGCTTTTATCCCGCTTCTATTCCGCCTCTTCTCGCACCCCGCTTTCGTGGACCGCGACGCTTCCGGTCTGCGGTCGCGGCCCCGCGATAAAAATGCTGTCCCCTCGACGCCGTTTAGCCTTTTTCTCCTCCGTCCTTTCTTCCATTCTCGTCCTCTCGCGTTGTTCTCGCGAGAGGAAGAGTCGAGGCTGCGATTCCAGGCGTCTCCGTAACGCGAAACGGATGGCCGGAAGAGAAAAAAATGACCGATTATTTTTGCATCGACGATCCCGAGGCCTCACCCTCCTCCCCCTTCTCACTCCCCTCCCTTTCCCTTCGTTTTCTTCTCCCCATTCCGGGAAAGGAGATTACATATAAGAATTCGCCGTGGAATTCGCTTCATCGATACATCCAGCTCTCCGAGTTCGAGTAATGGCTTCCAGAAGAAGTTTCCTCTTTCTCTCTGAGCGTTTCTTGGGCATGATTCGGGCAGCTTGTCAGGCAAAATGCGTTATGCGTTCGATGAGCTGATCGTGATACAGAGGTACGAAGAGTAACGAGATAGAGGAAAAGACGGGGTGGGAAATGCGAAGGGAGGAGGTGGTGAAAAATGTGACAGAAGAAATTGGGATATAAAAATAGCAATGGGCGTGAGTCGAAGGGGGAGCATCTCGGGAAATATTTTTGCCGAAAGATCGAATCGATTTGGCGAAACCTATGATACCTGAAATATCGGTGTGCTATATTATAATTGTCCGTATCGTCTCATAAATAAGTAACCAGTCAGATCGAACCGTCGTCTGCTATTATTTCGGTTGTTCCAATTATATATAACATTTTTTCATGAAATCGACTGAAAAATACCGATGAAATCTAGCTCTCTGTATTACGACGAGTAATATAGTAACATAGTAATATAGTAATATAGTAAAATATATTAAAGCAAGTAATCGGATTTTTGGAACAACTGGGACAATTTTCTCGCTTCGATAGCTTGGATAATTAATCTCATTCTCGGAATAAAAATTGAAAAAGAGGTGTATAAATATGTACGACGAGTTGCAGAGATTTTTAACTGACCAAATATTTTTTTCTTTACAATGGTCAAGCAGTGCCAACGCTCTGCGAACTCGCTGCACGATGCGTCGCCGCCCACATCCCGTTCGAGCTGGTGGAGCACGTTTATCCACCGGTCCCGGAGCAGCTGCAGCTCAGGATAGCCTTCTGGAGCTTTCCGGACAACGAGGAGGACATCAGGCTCTATTCCTGCCTGGCGAACGGCAGCGCGGACGAATTCCAGCGTGGAGAAAACTATTTCCGGTCCATGAGTGTTCAAGACGCCCTGCAGATCGGTGAGTGGTCCGCAAATTCGAACATAACCTCTTAGGTACGCCTCGATTTACCCCGCAGCTGTTGTTCCAATCACCCTGATCAATGCAGCACTGCAATTTGCGTCTTTTAGTGCTCCTTGCAAAGCTGTAAATTAGAATACGTATAATTACATATAATTTTTGATAAATTATAATTTTCTTTTTTATTTAAGATTATTATAAGATAATATAAACACGTGTGTTTTAATAATTAATGATGTACAGCTCAGTATGATGTATTTTAAAGCACAGTGCAACGCATCGTTGCGTGCCCAAGGCAATGCGAAGTGAAGCAAATGTAAATGATAACTTACGTGGTTCTGCCGACAGAGTGAGCCACTGCAGCGGCGCATCGCGTTTCAAAATGGCACCCACGAAAGCCATTATAATGACGTAGTACCGAGGTTAATCAGAATTTGCTAATTCTAATTTCATCCAACCATCTTTCCACAAGTTCGCTGTATAGAATATAATAAATAGTTTTACTTCGTAATGGAGGAATTTCGATATTTTGATACAAATACGATACTAACCCTTTGACTACTGTAGGTGCTCAGAAAACTTGCACTTGTGATACTGTGATACCTAAAAGCGCCCAAAAGTTCCGGTTCCTGTTAAATTTTATACGTGCAGTAACAATTTACTGCAGAATACAAAGAAGCAAACAATATGGTTTTAACGTAATATGGAATATTTTAATTATTATTTGTATATACGTCACTTTCTCATAAATGCACACCTAACGAAAAGTTGCACCGTTCTCGAAGTACATTGCAAATGGATCCCTCTGCGTTTCAAAGTCTGCCATAGTCAAAGGTGTGCTGAATACAAAGAAACAAATAATGTTATTTTAACGTAATATGGAATATTTTAATTATTATTTGAATATACGACACTTTCTCAGAAATGCACACCTAACGAAAAGTTGCACCGTTCTCGGAGTACATTGCAAATGGATCCCTCTGCGTTTCAAAGTCTGCCATAGTCAAAAGGTTAAATGTCAGAGAATCAAAATAATTTCTCTTATTCTCTCGGGATGAATTAACGCTGAAATAGCGATCGAACTGACCAGTTTTAGATTTCCCGCGCGTTAAGATGCAAATGTTAAAACACGCGGATATTTTCAGCGAGATTTACGATGACATTTATGTAGACAGAAACGTAATTATACGTCTACTTATTTCCATTATCCCGCTGTAATTATTACCTATACCATTTTGAGAAAGAGCTTCCGCAATAATTCTCGTGAAATCCAATATGCAAGTAAATATCGGTGCACAAATTTTCCTCCGACTCGCAGCGAACGTGTGATTTAGTATCGTTATTTAACCCGGTATCGGAGGGAAATCTCGTTTTCTCTAATAGATTTTTATTGCGACTTTCGTCAACTTTTTCTCTCAACTTAAGACTTCTAAAGTGAAATTAGAGTGCTTCTCGTCTCGTTGGGGTCGCAGTTCCATCGGATCGACGCAATCGTAATCGCGCTACTGGATGTCCGTTCGTTTCCGTCTCATACTACTGCATCGCTACTGTCGTGCTATGAAAATCGACTTTAGCTCCATCTCGGTCCTTCCCTCACCCCATCGATCGTAGCTGCTACACCAAATATCGTGAAATATCGATTCTTCTCATCACCTGACCTAAAAATGAAATCCAGAAAAATGTGGAAAAATAAAATAAAAATAAATAACCGAATAAAATCGCGAAAAAAATCGGAAACCTAAATAAAATAAAATAAATAGATAGATAAACGAGGGAGCAAGTTAGTGGCGATTAACACTAGGTTTACGGACGCTATCTGTATACCTATTTTTAAGGACACCTGTCAAATTGACAGGTAAAGGAAACCACGTGCCTTTTTTTTTAACGATTAGTTTAATTTAAAAACAATTATATATTATATTAACAGTCTTAATATAAGTTAACCCTTTGCACTCGAGAGGTGACTCTCAGTCACCGTTTGCTTCAATGCTATAACTAAAATAACGAATGATGATAATTATATTAACAACTACGCGCAAAATATCGAAATAAAATAATTCTATTCGTTCATTTCTCACACAAATGCATGATTTTCTTCTTTTATTTTGGCATAAAGAGTATCAGCGAACTTATGAAAATCTAAGAAAAGCTTCGAATTGCTGTTTACGACGAAAAAGTCTTCGAGTCCAAAGGATTAGGTAAGGTATCGAATAATGGTAAGATGATTAAAATCAACAGTACCAATTCCACGTTTAACGTGGTAGGAAATTCAATTAATCGTTCAAATTATTATCCCTGTGCACTGGAAAATTTCCTCGTTATGAAGATATAACAATTCGAAGTTTTTCTTATATTTTTCTTACCTCAGTGAGAATTACCATTTATGTTAAAATAAAAAGAGAAAATCACGTGTATTTCATTTCAATATTTCATGTGGAGTTATTTTTAATCTGGTAATATCTCATACTCGTTACTCAGGCTTCCAGGTATTGAAACAAACGGTGACTGACAACGAGAGTTACCTCTCGAGTGCAAAGGGTTAACTAAATCTGTTACCATCGTATAATTGGAACAGCCCTTTCGTCAAATTGACGGGTTCCGTAAATCTAGCGTTTAAACAAGAGAGTAAGAAAGTTGGAAAGACCTAGAAGGCCAGGAAGAAGTGATAATTGTAGGAGCGAAATATATTTCGTCGTTAATTGATCCTATTAAGCTGGCGAGCTGTCGGAAGTGCTTCCCTCATCGATCCACGGCGTGCGTTACACTCGTTTCAGCGTCAGCTTACGGAGTGGAGATTCCGCGACACTATTTCGGACAGGGAAACGTCAGGGTCAAGTTTCCAATTACGTCTATCCAGTCTTGCTCCCGGTCTAAAAGGGAAGCCTTCGGGCAAAGCTACGCCCGCTGGATGAAGAACTTTACATAATGCCCCTTTCGTTCGTCGAATAAAGAAGCTGGTCAACTTTCAGACGCCTGAATCGCGATACCCTGTCAGCCCGTGGACCCGTTCCGAGTTATCGGTCTAATAACCATGGACGTCCAAACGCGAGCACCACGATCGTCAGAGTGCCTCTGTTCATCCTCTTCTTCTCCGCTGTCTCGTCTGTTCCTTCCTGTAACGACGGTAGACGCGAGTAGAGAACTCGGCAGACATGTCAGGCGGCTGTGATTGGTAACCGATCGCTGTGTCAGCCTAATCGCGTGGATACGCGATTATTGGGGCACTGGAAGCCTTTTCTAATTAGTCTGACATTCGCTGTCGCTTATTCGAAAGTTAGCTGTGACAACGTACGAAGAAAAATTGAAGAGAGACGCTTCCGTCTATTTTCTTGACCTGACCGACTTTTAATGGCGACGTGTGACGAAGAAAAGCTATTTTCTTGATCGGACCAACTTCTAATGGCGACGTGTGACGAAGGAAAGGTATTTTCTCGACCTGACCGACTTCTAATGAAGATATGTGACGAAGAAAAGCTATTTTCTTAATCTGACTGACTTGTAATGACGATGTGTGACGAAGGAAAACTATTTTCTCGATCTGACCGAGTTCTAATGACGATATATGACGAACAAAAGCTATTTTGTCGACCTGACCGACTTCTAATGATGACGCGTGACGAAGAAAATCTATTTTCTCCACCTGATCCACTTCTAATGACGACGCGTGACGAAAGAAAGCTATTTTCTCGATCTGACCGACTTCTAATGACAACGTGTGACGAAGAAAAGCTATTTTCTCGATCTGACCGAGTTCTAATGACGATATATGACGAAGAAAAGCTATTTTGTCGACCTGACCGACTTCTAATGATGACGCGTGACGAAGAAAATCTATTTTCTCCACTTGATCCACTTCTAATGACGACGCGTGACGAAAGAAAGCTATTTTCTCGATCTGACCGACTTCTAATGACGACGTGTGACAAAGAAAAGCTATTTTCTCCACCTGACCCACTTCTAATGACGATATATGACGAAGAAAAGCTATTTTCTCGACCTGACCGAGTTCTAATGACGATATATGACGAAAGAAAGCTATTTTCTCGACCTGGCCGACTTCTAATGGCGACGTGTGACGAAGGAAAGTTATTTTCTCGATTTGGCCGACTTCTAATGACGACGTGTGACGAAGAAAAACTATTTTCTCGACCTGACCGACTTCTAAGTTCTTCATAGTATCTTCATAGATACGAACGTCCGAATGATCTTCCGCGTTGGTGAAAAATCGTGGAGACACGGGAGGCTATTTATAAATCTATTTATAAGTCTGAACTGCTGCCTCGAATTCGAAGTCGAACTGCGAAGGTTTAATTGCAGCCCGATTATCGTCGGAGTTTAATGGCTGTTCTCGCAAGTTCCCAGCAGTTTAACCATGACGAGTGGAAAATTCGTCAAAGAACAGGGTGTTCCGAGTAGTTCTCCAGCTACTTCCGTTGAAGCACCGTTTCATCCCTTATTCCATTCGCAAAATAATCTCGCAAACAGCGAGATAGCTTTAAGAAGCTCCTGTTCGACTGGCGAATCGACGTTTGCCAAGTAGGAAGGCGCGTTCGCTAGGATCCACGAGTGGAAGCGTTGAAATTTAATCCTTAATTTCATTGTTTGACCGAGCTGTTCCTGGTTGGTTAATTTCCTCGAGCTAATTTGCGCTGCGCTCCAGATACAGGCCGGCGTCTTCCTCTTTGTGTTCCGTTTGTTGGCTATCCATGGCCCCGGGCGTTGTTTCTTAATGCGCTACAAACGACGTCTTTATCTCTCTTAGCAAGCTTCGCTCGGAAAGCTCTTCTACCCACTTCCTGTCGCTCTCTCGTCCTCGTCCTCACGAGAGGCTCGTCCCTTTTAATACCGATTTCTTCTTCGAATCGGGACGATGTCGCGAATTGGCGAATTAGTGAATTGACGAATTCACGAATTAGCGAATTCACGAATTGGCGAATTAGTGAATTCACGAATTAGCGAACTCACGAATTGGCGAATTGACGGATTGGCGAATTCACGAATTGGCGAATTCACGAATTGGCGAATGTACGAATTGGCGAATTCACGAATTGGCGAATTCACGAATTGGCGAATGTACGAATTGGCGAATTCGCGAATTGGCGAATTGACGGATTGGCGAATTGGCGAATTTGTAAATTGGCGAGGAAATTCGTTACATACTCGTCGCGTCCCGCTTAATATTTTGAAGAAACAAGCGA
>NW_016908280.1:508248-533821 GCF_001483705.2 Eufriesea mexicana | reverse complement strand
CAGGAATGGTGCCTCTGACAAGTAGGCAAGCGTACACCGTTGACACGTAAACTGGACCTCTCTGTTTTCGATGGTATGAATTTGATATATTTGTTTTATATGTTTCAGCGATGTTAATTACCTGAGCACCACTGCGCCTCCTGCAGCTGCCGAGTGGTCCTCGTTGCTGCGACCGTTGCGTGGTCGTGAACCGGAAGGGATGTGGAACTTGCTGTCAATCGTGCGTGAGATGTTCAAGAGGACCGATCGCAACGCTATACCATTGTTGGAGATCATCACAGAGGAGTGCATGGCCTGCGAGCAGATCCTCGTCTGGTGGTTCAACACTAAGGTAGCTTTGTTGAACGGGACCGGATACGGTGGTAAGCACAACATGAACAGCAACGTGCACGCCTCGCAGCACGCCTGTTCCTCCCTCTTGAATCCTGGATTATCGCCTGATGAACGGGAGATGCTTCATGGCCAGTTTACTGCCTGGCATATGAAGGTCATCGATAAGGTATATGCACTTGTATAATTAGGGTCGTAAACGGTAATTTATGGCCTCGCTCGGTGTGGTCTGCTTCGTCTAACTTCGAATCTCCAGTCGAGGTCTTTGTGGGAGGTCTTATGGTTAATTCGAAAGAACTAGGGTATCGTTGAACCTGCTGTCTAGATGGTCGTGTAGATTTGAAACGAATCGCGAGATTGGACGAATTCTATGTAATTCCTGCATCGAGGTTATCATTGTTAGAAATTTGTCGATTTATCTGTAGGTATATTAACCCTTTGCACTCGAGAGCCGCCATTTTCAGTCACCGTTTGATAAAATTTCGAAGATCGATATTAATTAATATATGAAATGTAAGATAATGTAACGGTGTGCGAGGTATCGAAATCAAATAATTCTACAATTCTATTATTACGCTATTCTTTATTTACTGCTGAGAAAAGTATCGTCAGCTTTATAGCAGGAAATCTTCCAACTCTTGCTCTTCTTTAGCCAAAAAATCGCCGAGTGCAAAGGGTTAATTCTGATCCAAGGTGCGTGTCTTTGGATGTAAACAGACGTTGATAGGTTCCGCCATTTTGTCCTGCAGGTGATGAAAAGTCGAGTGAGCTCAGTGACGCACAACTCACACAACTCACACAACAGGAACAACAGTGGTGGTCACAAGGATTCATTGAAGAACGATGTGGCCGTGTTCACCGGCTTCAAATCGGCGCTCGAGGCATGCTATCTGGATTGGGAGGAGTACACCTTGCCGGGTATAACATACACCGCCGGAAGCAATCCCATGTATCATTGTCCATTCACGTGCTTCCGGCATGTTGGCGATACCAGGACCGAGGTGAACCAGGTCAGTTCATTAGTAAGCCCCGTTTTCTCGGATTAGTCAACTTTTATGATAGAGAGTAAAGCAGATTCGTGAGAAAAGTTTGCTTCTAGCAGGCTCCATTTGACTCCAAAAATGATGCTCGATTTGTCAGTGATAGATGGATTTGTTTGATCTTCCAGGTCAATTCGAGTGCAGCCGTTTTAAATTGTCAGCCGCCCATTTCCCATCATCATGGTCGAAGACCTCTGAGCTTAGGCTTGGTAGCGTTTAGTTACATGGACAGAAGACGACTGAACCCGCGAGAGTGTTCAGGATTGTGTTCACGAAGCGGCGGCGGCGGCGACGGGAATCGAAGCAGCGTCAGCTCCGAAGGTTTCTGCGAGAACGAGACCGACATACCTGATATTTCCGAGCCCCAAGTAGTTCTCGTTAGACGATCTTGCACTCATTTAAATAGTTGCGGGGACACAGACTCGCAGGTTGGTTTAAGAACGATTTAGCCTCGTATGATTTGTTTGTATTACGCCTGTTTGTAGTAGGGTTCATGAAAGGTACCGTTGTTAAAAATTGCAGGAGGGTGGTGGCAGCGAATCGTCCTCTAATAGTAACGTCAGTCTGAAGAACGCTCAAGGCTCGGACAAGCACCGCTCAAACGCATCGTCCGAGACCCATAGTGATAGTAGTGATAGTAGTAATAACAAAGCTGCCTGCGACGCGAAGTGCAGCAGGACGAATCTCGACTACCGAGCGAAATCGCGAACGGTGTTGCCTAAAGGGAACAGTTCCAAAAACGAACAAGAATCCGACCAGGAGAAGGATCCTTCCAGAAGGCCCTCCAAGGACGAGAGTTCTTCTTCGAGTAGCGACAGTCCGTCTGGTGACGAGTATCACGTTTATTATTATGATCCTAAAGCAGTTGTAAACACGAATGGTGCCTCTAGCAAGGACTCCAAAAACGAATCGCAATCTACGTCCACTGCAAACGCGAGTACAGTGTTGGGTAATCTAATGAAGACCGAAGATCCGTGGGACATCTTGTTCGCTAGGGCCGAGGGACTCTATGCCCATGGTCACACTAGGGAAGCCTGTATCTTGGGTGTTCAACTTGGCGAGGAACTACTGGCTAATCCTCCAAACCTCATGATCGACGAACCTCCGGCGCCAGTGAAGAGGAAAAGGAAGAAGGTAGATTGGAAAGACTTGGTTTGTTCGTTTGTTCGTTGCAGTAAGGACCCGTTTCAATTGTCAAAGCTGATCCGGGCATAATCGATACAATGACAATGTTTTAGCAGCAAGTCAATTCGGTGTCCCATCAACTCACATCCCTTGCATCTGCTACGTTGGCCAAGTGTTGCTTCTTATGCACGGTCCTTGCGGAAAACCCGGAATACTACAATCTGGCGTTTAGAGTTGGCTTGTTTGGATTGAAAATGGCTAGACCACCAGCTAACACGAAACCATTGGAGGTGAGTTAATGTATCAAAACGATAATAGATAGACTACGATATCTTTAATGCTTCAGGTAAAGTTGGCTCATCAAGAGAGCGAACTGGTTGGCCTATTGAAGAAGATCCCACTTGGTCCAGCGGAACTGGCCATGGTTAGACAGAGAGCAGAGCAACTCAGAGACGGACAACTGAGGTCCAGAGGTCATGCACTGCTACCGATTATGTTGGCTAGTTTCATATTCGACGCCCTTAATACGTTAAGTATGCACTTTATAATGTAATTATATTATAAATGTTTTTGAAATTTACTCCAGTAAAAAGCCCTCGAATAACTCGACTCGACAGTGAAATATGTTTTATTTTAGACAAGAAAAAGTTAGTATTTGAATAGCGTAGATAGCGTGTAAAAGATAGTGAAATGATTCGCAGGAGTAAAACAACTGTCTTCAGAAGCTGACGAGAACCTTGGATTCGATGCTGCTGTGGCTGCCCTGGGCTTAAAGGCAAACGTGAGCGAGGCTGATCATCCTCTTCTTTGCGAAGGAACTAGACGCCAGAGGTACATTATTTATCTTTTACAGTACTCGATATGATTCGTTTAAATTTGGTCGGTCAGTTCTTTCTTTGAATTTCGTAATTGAAAATCGCTATTATTTGCTGTATTATATTTTGGTGTTGTTATTTTAGAGGAGATTTGGCTATTACGCTGCTTGTCCACTACAAGGATGAGCCTACGAAGGTGGCTAGAATTATGGATAAATTATTGGATCGAGATGTTCATCAGTTGATCAAGTCGCCAATTCTAAGTAGTTACTACACCTCTAATCCTCCGACTAAGAGCGAGGTCAGGAATATAATTCTTCAAATTTAGTAGTTGATAACTTTCTAATAGGAGAAAGTGCATTTGTTCTTGAGTTCCATTGAGTTAAACGAGTTATCTGTGTTTCAGATGACAAGATATCTACATGACGAAGAATGCTCTTCTCCTCTTGCTGGAACAGATGCTGGAAATGGCGATAGCGTCGTTGGTACAAGCAGTAGACCACATAGCAGCACCAGTGCGGAA
Source organism: Eufriesea mexicana (assembly GCF_001483705.2). Lineage (NCBI taxonomy): Eukaryota > Metazoa > Arthropoda > Insecta > Hymenoptera > Apidae > Eufriesea > Eufriesea mexicana. Next base: position 529,988 of record NW_016908280.1, on the reverse strand, counting down.
TTGGAAACTGGTATGAGTACATTCACAGTTCAACCGCAAATCGTCCAACAACCGGTGCCTACTCGAACTAAGGAAATAAGGTTCGCACCTTTTCTAAATGATAATTTTTCAATACTTCAACTAGACGATGTAGATTAGATTAACGGTAAAAGGATGTAATAAATCTAGAACTTTGTCAAACTTTAACAGGTATAAAAGCAAGAGAGTATATCCATCACTCCCTAACCAGCCATCGGAAGCGAGTACATATTTCATGTGTGAATTGGCAAAGACTGTTCTCACAAAAGCTGGAGGCAGTAGTTCTACCTCTCTGTTTACACAAGCCTCCACAAGTCAGAATCATCATGGACCACATAGAGCTCTACACATGTGCGCCTTTCAACTTGGTCTATATGCTCTCGGGCTTCATAATTGCGTTACTCCTAATTGGCTCAGTCGCACCTATTCAAGTCACGTGTCCTGGATCACTGGACAAGCGATGGAAATCGGAGCACCAGCTATTTCATTTCTTATTGAAAGTTGGGAAGGACATTTGACACCACCTGAGGCTGTTGGTATAGCCGACAAGTCATCTAGAGGTAGTGATCCTAACATGGTTCGAGCAGCTGCAGAACTTGCTTTATCTTGTTTGCCACACGCTCACGCGCTCAATCCTAATGAAGTACAGAGAGCCATTTTGCAGGTAAGCATTTTAAGTTTCTTTTTTGTTAAATATTTATATCTTTTTTTAATTAAAATATATCGTTTTCTTGTAGTGTAAGGAACAAAGCGATTTAATGTTGGAGAAGGCTTGTGTCACAGTGGAAAACATAGCAAAGAGAGGTGACGTTTATCCTGAAGTACTATTTCAAGTAGCCAAGTATTGGTATGAGCTGTACCTCAGGGTAAATATCTTTAAATAAAAACAGAGCACTGCAATGAAAAATACCAAATAATCTAATTACAATTTTGTATATTTAGCACACGCCTGGTGGAGAACAGCAGGACGACATGCCACACGTTTCTTTACAGTTGGATCTCAATGGAGTTCTTCCAATGGAACCCAATCCTTCGGTAGACATGTCTAATGGGCAGATGATGCCTGGTCCAACTCAAGCAGTTGTTGTGACCAGCACTCAACCACCCCCTCAACCATATCCAACGCATCCAGCTACAACAACGTTAGCACCATTAGGTATGCTTTATCTTCCTACATTTTCTTGAAACATTTTATGGATCATAACAATCTTGACTAATTTTTGAATTTCAGGAGTTATGCCATATGCAGTGGGTCCTTACAGTTTTATGCATCATCATCACTCGATTCCAACGTTTGGTGGACCGATGCCATCACATAGGTTAACTCTACCACCAGCACCACCGCATATACAAATGTATCATGCGGCATATCCGCCTCATCCGGGTCATCCGCAGCATCCCCAACATCCACAGCACCCGCAACATCCACAGCACCCGCAACATCCACAGCACCCGCAACATCCGCAGCATCCACAGCATCCACAGCATCCACAGCATCCACAGCATCCACAACATCCACAACATCCGCAACACCCACAGCATCCACAACATCCACAGCATCCGCAACATCCTCATCATCCATCACAACCCACGCAACAATCATCGCTGCCGCAATACTACACATCACAACCTCCACCACCACCAGGAACTCATCATTTGTTCACCATGCAACAGCCTATACCAGTTAATGTAAGTGTTCTGACCCAACATACTTTAGTGAGTTATAGGACAATGTTCATGTTAAGTATGATTTTTAGCAGGTTCAAGCGGGAGTGACAGGACCCATTCCTGGCCAGAACAGTATACCTGGGTCTGCCTTAGTTCAAGCGCAACCAATAATATCCACTGTAAGAACTCAGCCACAGGTAAATTAATCTTTGTTAAATTTCTAATTCGAGATTAGGCATACTTGTTTCAAAGTATTTTAAAATTATGTGTGAGTAAATGAGCAAATTATTCATGCCGTATTTTAAAGTGAATGATCATTGTTATTTCTTTGTGCACAGGTTCATAGACAAACTCAGCCTTTCAGTCAGATGCAATTTCGAGCTCTGGTAGCAGCATACCGTGTAGGAATGTTAGCATTGGAGACCCTAGCTCGTCGTGTGCACGATGACAGACCTCAAACAAAATATGCGCGAAATCCACCATACGGAGAAGACGTAAAATGGTTACTGAGAGTGTCGAAACGGCTTGGCACGCAATATTTTCATCAACTTTGCATCTGTACAGTGAACAGCATCACCAGTCCGTTCGTACTTCACGATGTTGCGTTGGAAGCGGCACTCTACATGGCTAGAAATAACCTGGCTCTTGTACTTCAACACTTGAGATCTGCTCTTTTGGCACCCCTTGTCCACAAATGTCAACAAATGTCAGTTTCTTCGAGTTCTTATTTAGATAATCTTTTCTTAAATATCGTTAATGAAGCCGAATAATTATGGTTTCAATTGCAAATTGTAGGTACATTCAGTGCATGCATCAGAAGTTATATCATTTGATGCCAGTCGAGTATGAAGACTTTGTCAACGTTGTGTGCGCAGCAAGAGCAGCGTTCCACATCACTCCAGATGGTCCTGTTCAATTTAAGGAGCGACTTCAATCTATTAAGAGGTATTGTTTCATACTAAGTTATTAAAAAGTAATTCCTACTTTACTGGAAACAATACTTCAGTTTGTACTCTCTTTCAATGAAAGCAAAGATTTATCGATTACGGGCAAAGATGTGTTATCACTTAAGATAGTTTGCATTCACGACAATAATCAAGTAGATTTTCTAGATCTCAATCCTGTTCCAAAGAACTGTGGGGACTAATCAACGCAGGACTACAGCAGAACGGGAAATGACACATAGCAGAGCCAGACATGATGTGGCTCACCTCCCTTCCTCATTCTCTACCACCACGACCACCACCACCACCACCACCAGCATATCCATTGAGGTCGACCTTGCTTCAGGACCAGCATCCCTGTCCTTCGAGAAGCCGGAATAGGGTCTCCATAACGCGCTTTCTTCGAGAGATTCCACTGCTTCGGTCGGCAGTGGAATCGATCTTAAGCGAGAGTATACTATAATCGCTTTTCATCTTCATCCCTTTCAAAGAAGAGAAGTAGATCGATACCACTGAACGGAAATATATAACTTTCTGACTTTGATTAATGTGTTTGATAGGTTGAACGAGAGAAAGTACGAGAGAGAGAGAGAGAGAGTGAGAGAGAAAGAGAGAGAAAGAGAGGGAGAAATAGAGAGAAAGCATGCGCGCGCGAGAGAGTATGATGACTATACTTTTAATAAAGAGTGCGATATATGTGTGACTGATAGAGAGCAAAAGGAATGACGTCAGGTTTTGCAGTTAATAATTTCAACGTCACCGACCGTTTCCTGGAAGATCGAGGAACGATATATATGATTTAGTAACGCATTGAGACGCATCGTGTTGCGTACGTCGATCGCTAAAGGCACCATTTTTTTTTCCTGCATTCAAATATAAAAAAAAAATAGTAAAAAAAAAAAACAAAAAAAGAAAGGAAAGAAAAGGGAAAAAGAGAGAAGACGAAATGTGAAAATAAGATTCATAAACCAAAATTTCAGGTTTCGTCAAATGTGAGCAATCATCAACAGGAATTCTACCGGAGAATTGTTGGTTCGACTCTCGCAGAAACCTTTTTCTCTTATTTTAGTTAAAGCCTTAATGAACGTCTTTAGCCTCGATTAGATAGGAAATTTTATTTTTCATTCATAGATAGGATGAATTGTCTCGCGTTTTATTTTATTTTTGTAAACGAGTAAGCAAAGTTTTAAAGTATCGATAACGCACATCTATTTATATAATGGAGATGACGAACAAGGTCTAATTCGTTAATACATAAGAAAACGAAGAACTTTACTTAAATCATAAAACGTCGATGAAAGGAATTTTTTATACAAAAGTGAAAATAATTTTTACTTTTCCTAAAATGGCGACCAACCTCGTCCCCCATTACTACCACCATCACTACAACACCAATCTCTTACTTATTTTTTCCCCCTCTTAATTTACTTTGCTATCGATTATATTTTAGTTCTGTATCTGAATTTTCTTCTTTCTTCTATTCTATTTTTTTTTTTAATTATATTGTAGGCGTATATTATACACGTTCGCAAGCATATTCTCGTTTTTTTTTGTCATTGGTGACAATTCATAAACGAAAACATGATCTCTGTAATTTTTAAATTAAAATAATTTGAAGTATAAATAAAGCAAAATTATAGCTGATATTAATGACTCGGACTTGAGCCACCTGCCCACATTGCACCTTTTTATACAAACAAAATGAAAATTAATAATTATTACTAAATACATACCTTGGCTTAATATACCTAAAAGAGTATATTTACTTTGGTTCATGTTGTTTTCTATGCATTTAGTTATAATTCCTTTGAAATAAACATTGCTTTTACTTATCCTAATACCTCATCATCTATCACAATATTTAAAATTCAAATGTTTAGTACCCAATAAAAAATCAATCAGTATAATTATTTTATTAACTAGTGATGCTCAGTTTATTTCAAAATTTGGTGTTTCTAAGATCATTTTTATAATTGATTAATTTTACTCCAATTAAGATAATCTTTAAAAAATTCAAAAAATCATACTATTCAAAGTTCCTATGTTCTCGAAAGCTTAATCAATATACATATTCTGTGACAATTATTTCATTTATCACCTATCACAAGTTTCCTTTCACACGGATGTTGAACTGTTGAAGAATAAGGATGTAAAAGAAAAAGTTTTAAACTGTTAAGTATAACGGATTACAAATTTAATTTTTACAGCCAAAACTAGAGAAAAACAAACGACAAATTATACTATTTTTTCTTTTTTATTAAGACTTCTGTTCTTTTTTCTTTAATAGTGCCAAGCGACTGAACGTACCTTGTCTGTAGATAATAAGAAAAAAGAAGAATGAAACATGAAAAACCCTTGCATTATCTCAGCGTCGTCATCTTGTTAGAGGGAGGATGAAGAAAAGCATAATAGTAAATGGCACTGCTTCTAATTAACAATATCGCGACGGTGGTCATAAAAAGAGAGCAATATTTAAGCGTTTACGTGTTCTAGCGCAATACTACGTGCATCAAATGCGTAGTAATCTTTCATATTTCTACAGAGTTAAGGCTCAAAGAAAATTACTTGAATAAGACATTTCCATCCATCACAAATTATCACTATTTAATTTAGGACGTATTATTAATAACGTATTGAAAACAAATTATTTACATACAACAATTTTTTTATTTGCAATAATCTGAATTTCTAGTCGAGTGTTTTATCGATATCGTTTAATCGATTATTATTCTCTTTTCTACATCATGAGCATAATCGTAGACCTATATGCGAGTGTTGATTTTATTTTCTATGCCTTAACGATAATGTTGTATCGATATTATTTTATTTTTTCAGAAATGCGTGAAAATAGTTTTTAAATAAACAAAAACGATTTATTCGATTCCGGTAAAATCGTTTAATCGAATGTCAAATTCTTCCCTCCTTTTTCATAATTAAGCTATAGGAAGTTAATGGACGAGCCTTAACTCTCGTAAATTCCATCCACTTCAAAACGGGCAGGCAACTGCAAATGTTATACGAAATAATTCGTGTCACATTCATAGAGGATAAAGTTACTTGAGATACAGCGTATCACTCGTCATACGTCAGATATAAGATAGTTCGACACTTCCGATTGCTCTTGTGATCGAATTCGATCACCAGCGATTCGATTTCCACCAATCGAGTATCGATCATTAGCAATTTTTGGGACGAAATAAAATAACATCATTGCGGAGTAAAATAGTATTTCGAAAAGTAAATTCATTAAATTAATTCAATTAAACGTTCCTTTATTCGGTTCTTTGAAATTAGATATAATTACCAACACGGATACTGTGTTCAAATCACGATTCCCATTGTCTGCTGTTCCAAATAATATTTAATTGCACTGTATTATTTGGATACTATTCTATTCAATCGTGGGTTCGAATTACGGACAAAGTTTCTGTAATCTCGAGGGATGGTTTGATGGTATGCAATTCATTCGCCACATTGTAGTCTTAACGGTATAAAAATTGTATAAAACGCGTTATTTTCTATGCTTCGAACTGCCCGCTTTGTTTCATCGATCGAACGATCCCTCGAATAATTCCATATCCACGAAGAATTTCAAGTTATCGTAAAGTCGTGGGGCTATGTGACGGCATACATGTGTACATTTCATTTACTGCCCTGTATGTACATATACGAATACAAGTTACGATTGTATGGTGATCTAAGTGGTAAAATTGACTCATAAGCGAAATAGTGTTTGCTCTAGGTTCACTTCTGCGTGTGTGCATATTACGATATCGATTGATAGCGATTATCCATAGGTGTAAAAACCTTACTAGCCTATTTACAATTAGTGTTTAGAGAACGATTCTAGCGATTAACAATCCTATTTTTCACGCAGACGAAATGTAAGTCGTGACCAGTGACTAGACACACCTAAGGATCGATTGTAAAGGAAAATGGAAAAAAAAATCCCAAACTCAAACGTAGAACCGCTAGATGTCCTAGTACGAAGATCTTTCGAGCGAAACTTAGGTTAGAATAAGCCAAATCGAGAAGTCACAAATGGTTTGTGAAAATATTTCAAATTGCTATCTCAAATGATCATAGGCCAATTGTAATTGCTATACTCGAACATTTTCAAATTAATATAATCCTGTAGATTCATTCGATTCATTGTATATGTCGATCGCGATCCTTTTATTCGATCGACCATTTTCATCGTATCGTTTTTGCAGATTATTACCAGTATTTATTTGAAGCGCGAACTTTGGGCTTGGAAAATATCAGAATGGACGAAGAAAACTCGCGTTTTTACCTGAACCTGCAAAGAACTTTATAGTTAGCTTCCCTTGACGTCCATGTTCAGCAGATGTTCTATGACTCACCAAATTCCGACGTAATTAATCAGGAAAAAGACAGGTTAATGAAAAATTTACAAATCAGATATTAATATTAACATTCAGTTACTTTAAATCCGTCAGGTATATAACAAACAAAAGTTGGGTTATGAATCGATAGCTTCGTGTTAGTGATCGATAAATAACGATGAGTTCACTATTTCATTTTCAAAAAATAAATTTGATCACTTTTACCGTTTAAAGTGTAATAAAACAATTTAGGTATTCTTAGAACATTTCCTGAACATTATCTATTCTACTCTGTATTTCTCAGTTTTAGATGAGAAGACGAGAAAAAAAAAAAAAGAAAAGACGCAGAAGGAGAAAAAGATATATTGGGAGGCGATAAAGTATCTATTTTTACACTTAACTGAAAAATGCTGAAGAAAATTGCGAAGAAAAAAAAGAAGAAATGATAGATGAAAAAGATGATGAAAAAGGAAAGTTTCTTCTTGATTCGAAGTATTTGATCGTTCGATAGAATTTAAAGATTTCCCGTGACCCGATCTTCTACGAACAAAAGGTACATATATTTATACGTAGAAATAAAAAATAAAGAATAAAATGGAGACGCGAATGCAGGTTGACGAGAGAAAAAACTCAGTGTCTGTAAATAATCGCAGATCGTTCTTTTCGCGCGCGGACAAATCGACAGATCTTTTTTTGTATCGCTAATCGTGCAAATAATTATCGAATAATCGCTGTAGATCAACGCCACCGACATCGATCATTGATCGAAATCGCGGCGCGACTTTAGACTTTTTGTCTAGCTGTTATTGCAATTCGATTTGCACTAATCTTAATAGGAACGAGAGGTCCGTCGCGCGACATCTCAATTACGATAAGGGAAATAGAATAAAATCAATTTTATGACGGAAAAGAAGAAATATCGACGCTCTGATTAAGCAGAATAATCGATTCAGTTAACAGCTATAAGATTGTACATATATACGGTCACATTATACTAATTATAATAGGTACTACGAGTTACTTAAAACGCGTGTGCAAATTAAAATTAGTTAAAGGTTAAGTAACCTCAAAGATAAAATCGTCAGGAGTGTTTCTTTCTTCAAAATCGCGTATTGAATGAGATGAAAAATAGATTCGTAAGAAGCCAAGGTGGTAGAACGGGGTAAATGACTACTTCGTTTAATGTTTTTCATCTCTTTCAGATAATCGATAAGAGGAAAATGAACATGCACGCTGATTCGACGAACTTTGTGTGAAGTTCATATATTGTAAATTGTGCGAAGAAATGAGAACGATAGAGCTTTTGGGATTTTCAGTAACGTTTAGACTCGCGAGTAGTAGATTATGCGATTCTGTGTTCAATCGAGAAAAATATTTGGGGTTAGGATGTTATCTCGACAGGTTCTTGTGAATGCAATTTTCGGAGGCGCTTAGATATTCAGATACAAAATACAAGAAAATCATTGAATAATGCTCCATAAAATCTACATCAATTTCGAGTAATCGTAGTATTTGCTTTTAAAGTGAAAAGATTTCTATAACCTGCGAAGTTGCGTTACGGAAAATATATCGATCATTCCACTGAATCTGTCGCGAGTGAAATTTTGCACTTCGCTGTTGATCAGATTTCATGGTAATTATATAGTGTTCATATTCTATTTGTAAAACTTCCTTCTGACTTGCATTCACCGGACAGGAAAAACTGTATACTGTAAGCGTGTGTCATTTTTTCGATTCTCATAAGCTGACGTACTGCAGAATATACGAGAGGAAAATGTAACGAGATTCGACATCGATAGTAACTAACGCAACCTCGAGGAAATTTTTTTTGGCGGAATAAGCAAGCATTTGATTTCGCTGTACTTGATTAACGTAGATAATCAATATATTATAATGTCTACTAAATAAATTTCGATTTCTAATTGCGTCCTTTGTCAGTTATCTTTCTATTGTATCGATCCACTGAAATACAATCTCTGATTTCACAAATTAACTTTTATTTTCCCCTTTTCACCGATCCTCTTTATATTACTTGAGACGTACACTTTTCGTCACATATTAACCTGTCTTACCTATTAGAAAATGATCATAACCTAATTCACACTACAATACGTTAATATTACTTTAAAAAGGAACAATCCACTTTTCATCTACTTATTATCTCGAAATCACTTTATTTCATTTCATGATTTATCAGATACAACGTCGAAGTGTTAAATAAGCGCACGCCGACCTACCAGAATCGATATTGACAGTTTCAAACACTATTGTTATATGATATCGATGATGTTCTACGAAGAGAAAACAAACGTCAATCTCAATTTACGTCGCAAAGCTACTATTCATTTTATACCTTCCAAATTTAAAAAGGACTTTTAACATTTCGTCCGAATTACGAACATCCAAAATTTAATACGCACTTTCTAGCTTGATACAGTTTTCCAAAAATTTCTCTTTACGATTTCTCTATTGCGCATTCCTCGTGAAAGATACGCAGTTACATTAGGGGCCATTCTAATAGATCTGATGACAGATACATTACACTCGTATATACTGCACTCTCCTACTTCGATGTGAGGTGAAAAAACGATCAGGGCCGTAGAACCACGTTTTGATCCAAGAATACATAATTAATGAAGTCATCGTTCTCTTATTCCTTTGTTGATAGACTTTGTTTATTTATGTATATGTAGAAATAATAACAAATATATAATATCTTTTACTTATTAGTTACTGACTAATACGAATTATTTAATAATATTAGCAATAGTTCTAAACATGAATTTATGTCTAATACACGTCTCACTGTATTAAGACATTAACAAGTACATTTATTTTGCTAATTAAACTAGATAGAATTCTCAAATTTATTGCGTCATATTATAGAAACTACGTAAAACCTGGAGATTTTCCATTAACATTCAAGCAAGCAGTCGTGGCCGAGTGGTTAAGGCGTCTGACTAGAAATCAGATTCCCTCTGGGAGCGTAGGTTCGAGTCCTACCGACTGCGATTTGTAGATTGTTTTTTTTTCTCTAACATTTCCTTTTTTTTTTTACTTTTATCAATTTTTAATATTCTTTTAATATAATCGACTGCCAATATACAATATTTTTTATCGTTACATTATATTATTATCCTGTGTGTAAAAAAATAACTTTCCTATAATATAAAACGTACAAATACCGTCAGTAAAACGAGCCTTTTCTAAACGACCAATTCTTCAGTTATCTTCCATAAATAAAATCATTCATACGATATAACTAAATTAACGATCATTTATTATTTTTCAACGATTATAACCTTCTGCTCGACCCTTCGTAACAAATCTAGTAAACGTAATTTATCCAATAAATTGCAAAATTTTGTGATGACTATAAAGAATACATGTTTGCGAATTGTTAGCATATCTATTAATCTCTATTATGCGTTATCAATAAATTGAGGTGTTATTGAAAGATTATGGTGTGATGTAATAGCGCTTAAACAACATGACGCGGTGATATAATCTTATTGTTGTCATCTATAAATTTGCGCGAGTTTACAAGCGAACGCTGTCATCTGTCGCAATTGTAAATTCAAAATTTGATAATGCAAAGCTGCAGAGAAGTAAAAATTCAAAAATTTAGGACACCGAAAACTCCGAAATTTGAACATTGAAAAATATAGGAATTCTAAAATTCAGAAATTGAAAAAATCAAAGATAAAAATAATTAAAATAAATAAAATTAAAAATTAAAAGATTCAAAAATTCGAAGATTCAAAGATTCAAATAATTAAAAATTAAGAAATCAACGATTCAAAGATTCAAATAATTAAAAAATCGAAGATTCAATGATTTAAATAATTAAAAATTAAAAATTCAAAGATCAAATAATTAAAAAATCGAAGATTCAAAGATTCAAATAATTAAAAATTAAAAAATGAAAGATTCAAAGACTCAAACAATTAAAAATTAAAAAATTCAAGATTCAAAGATTTAAATAATTAAAAAATGAAAGATTCAAAGATTCAAATAATTAAAAAATCAAAGATTTAAAGATTCAAATAATTAAAAATTAAAAAATCAAAGATTTAAAGATTCAAATAATTAAAAATTAAAAAATCAAAGATTTAAAGACTGAAACAACTAAAAATTAAAAAATCAAATATTTAAAGATTCGAGCAATTAAAAACTAAAAAGCTAAAAAATGAAAAACTCAAAGATCCAAAATCAATGCGAATTCGATCAAATTTCCAAGTCCTAATTGTCCCCGAAGATCAAAACGCATAACTCGGTTACACGTTGCACAGTTCCGCTGCTTCCCAACTGTATAATTCGCGATGTCGGATATCTTTGTAATCTCAGGATGTATCGGATAACCGAAAAAAGGAACGGTCGCGCTTTGCCATTCTAAAATCGGCCGATTCGCGCGTTTCGCTCCGGGTTCATTCCGCTTTGAAGCGTTCGTATCTTCGTAAGACGCGTTATCAATGAGCAGATACGCATGGCGTGACCTCTGACGCAAGCGGAATGCATAATCTCGTTGTGGTACTGGTCGTTTAGCCAATGGAGTCTTGCAAAACAATTTGCAATTTGCATACCGCCCGGGAATCGTCGCGAAACGCGACTCGAAAGATACCCAGGCGCCAGATACAAGTATCGTCCGATAAACGACGAGTTTATACGCCTTTTCTTAATAATCATTCAATTAAACGGTTCTATATTTATAAACGCTATAGGGGGACAGTCCGTTCATTAACACGTTGACTGCCAACTACGAGATATCTCGTAGGTTATTTCCTTGCCCAGGACGCCTACTACGAGTTATCTCGTCCCTTCGTTATTTGCCATATTTGTACAGCTGCTAGGAAACCCCTAGTATAACTGTAGCATAATTCAAAAAGAAAAAGTTTATACAAGTTTATTCATGCGGAATAACATTTTTATAGTTTGTGACCATTTTTAAAACAATCTTGCTTGCCAACTATGAGATAATTCGTAACATGTTCTGTTTAAAAAGAAAAAACATTTTTTAAACTTTTTGATCATTACTATGTACTATAAATAAAGTTTTTAATAATATAACACGATTAAAACTAATTGGCTTCTTAAACCGGAACCGTGAAAAGTTGCGTGGTAGTCAATGTGTTAATATATATATATTTTATTATTATCGATGCATATTTATTATTCAGAAATATAGTTTTATTATTTGTGTGATTTAATGTAAATTTTATTTGATTTACATTAATTTTACTAAATTTGTTAAGTTTCAGTGCTGTTAAAGAAAAGTGTTAGTAATTCTGGTTCAGTTAAATTTGTCTTCTTCCCGAGGAAAGTGGCCAGTATTTTTGCATAGAAATCCGATGGGGCGCGAGTAGAATCAATGGCCGCGTATCATTTCCTCCAGGACGTCTTCAGCGACTGTTTAATCAGGATTCAATGTCGCGTGCTATGCCAGCAAACGTTTCGGACGCGATCTTTGTTCTTACTCGGCTTATTTATCTCTGGCCCACTTTGGAGCATTCTTTGCTCGAATATGGTAACCACTCGTTCACCATTCCCATTCTATTGTTATTCTAACCAGCGAATATCGTATGCCAGATACGAGGTACATTTCCATGCTAGACATCTCGTCGGCTATTGAAAATGATTCAACCAAACTATCCACGTTACAACTATCGACTACATCGACGCCATTTACCGTAAATTCCAGAAATATTTCCCTATTCCGTGTTAATCACACGGAATGATTACCATTGATAGCTTTTACTCGGGACACCTTGTATATACCGAGAGAGAGAGAAAGAGAATCAAAAGGAATGCTATCGAAATTGTATCGAAATTAAAAAAGATAAATACTCAATTAAAATTTGCAAATTAAATAATTAATTTAAAGATAAATTTCTTAAAACTATATGCAATGCAAAAGAGACGTTGAAAAATATCTGGATAATTATTCGACGATTTTCCAATATTCCACAAAAATCTACATTTCGACGTTTAATTTAATTTAATTTATTTGTAGATAGCCTGGAAGCCATTTATGTACGTAACTATGTAAATATAAAATTGCATGCGATAATTAATTTGAATTTTTTAATTAAATAATTAATTTAAAGATAAATTTATTAAAACTATATGCAATGCAAAAGAGACGTTGAAAAATATCTGGATAATTATTCGACGATTTTCCAATATTACTTTAATTTTAATATTAATTTATTTATAAATAGGGTGGAAGTTCTTTACGTACGTAGTCATGTAAACATAAAATTGCGCGCGATATATAAAAGAAACAGAAGAACAAGGGTTTTATAATTTCTAGAAAACCTGTGTTCTTGTAAAATTTTAACCCTTTGCGGTCGGCAAATTTCGGCAGAGCAAATTTAGCGTTTCGCAGTTACTTTTCTGTACAGGATTTAAAGTCAATATATATGGATATTAAAACGCACAGAATTTGTTGAAACTGATTTGTGTTTAATACTACTTATAATACGTAAATATACAAAATTTTTAATTTCTCTAATTTTCTGTACTTTTCTGTATTTTGCTGCGGGGACATCGATCGCAAAGGGTTAATATTCTTTAAATTTTGGAACACGTGGTGAATCATTAACCCCTTGGCCTACATTTAACACTTTGGTGACCGACAATTTTACACAGAAATTGTCATATCACCGGCTATTATTTTGTAATCTAATTTTCAAAATCACTTTCACACTCCATATTCTATATCGTCCTGTGACGAGTTAACTCGTTATCGGTCAACAACGTTTGGGCAGGAAAGGACGAGTTAACTCGTCACCGGTCAACAATGTGTTTTGGAACCCTAGAAGCTTGAAATCGTGTAATTATAGTGTTTCGTAATTGACGTTTAAAATTTTGCAGGTAACCAACAAGTCAATATTTTCTTCTAATGTACGTGTAATATAAATCCGCGGTTTATCGGATTTCGTATTTATTTAATATACATATCACACCGAATTTGACCCAATTTTCGAGAAATTCCTAAAAATCTCACCACCGTAACGTCTGTATCGTGCATATCGCGTATTTACCGTAATCAGTATGGAGGCACGAAAAATTATAATTGCGGGGTCATCGTGGCGGATTAATTATTAAAGATATTTCCATCGGTTATCTGGAAGAGAGGAAAAAAGTATAAAAAATAAAAAAAGGAAGAGGAAAAGGGAAGAAAAAATTCCACGACGTCCATGAATGGCGGGAATTTAATCGGGAGCAACCCGTTTCGTTTTCCGCTTCCGTCGGTACACAAAGGATTTTATCGAGCTACGCGCGTTCTTATTTACAATGAACGGATCACCGGCGTCTGGTCACGGCTGTTATCAGCGGATTAGCCGGCTGATAACAACTATCACGTGCGTATCACTATCGTCCACGTGCGGCACGTGTCGCCTTACACATTCCGCTCGCGTAGTCGCGACATTGTTTGCGATCCTCGTACATCGCGCCATGGATCTCCGCGATCTATCGACACTCGATCTCACCTTTGCTACTCTAATCGTCGCTATGTATCTCGTGTTTCGCTACGCGTAACCGGTCTATCGACTTTTACAGTGCGAACAGTCGAATGACGGATAGCTAAACAACGAAGTTCGCGAAAACAGCATTCTGGAATTTAGGTTTCCGATGTATCGAATTAAGTAGATACGCTAATTCGCGAAGAAGAAATTCTTTTGAACTTGGGTCCACGGTTGCATCCCTGAAATTCACTAGATTCTTGTTTCTAGGAATTGGGACCACGATTTCAATCGTTGAATTCGCTAGATTTTTGTTTCTAAAACATCGAAAATATTTTATATAACGATATTCGCGTATTAAACGCTCCACGTTTATCGAATATTAAATTATATTAAGTATTTATTTATTTATTTATTTATTTGATGGGTAAACACCCTTTATAAAGAAGTAATACAATAAAATAAAAATAATTTCCAAGTTCCAGTTTCAGGGAACGAAGCTGGAACTTGGGTCCACGGTTTCATCCCTGAAATTCGCTAGATTTTTGTTTCTAAAACATTGAAAATATTTTATATAACGATATTCGCGTACTAAACACTCCACGTTTATCGAATATTAAATTATATTAAGTATTTATTTATTTATTTATTTATTTGATGGGTAAACACCTTTTATAAAGAAGTAATACAATAAAATAAAAATAATTTCCAAGTTCCAGTTTCAGGGGACGAAGCTGGAACTTGAGTCCACGGTTTCATCCCTGAAATTCTCTAGATTCTTGTTTCTAGAAATTGGGACCACGGTTTCAATCGTTGAATTCGCTAGATTTTTGTTTCTAAAACATCGAAAATATTTTATATAACGATATTCGTCTATTAAACGCTCCACGTTTATCGAATATTAAATTATATTAAATATTTATTTATTTATTTGACTGGTAAACACTCTTTATAAAGAAGTAAGACAGTAAAATAAAAATAAAACTAAAAGGAGCACAATTACATACAAACTTATGCAGGAGTATACATTGTTCTACATGATAAGTATGCAAAAGGATACTGCGAAGTACTGCAGTGCCTATAACTGAAGATTTGTAGCCTCTAGCAATCTGATTGCCTCAGTCTTAAAACTATCCGAGGATAAATTGAAAAAGTTTAAGTCAGCCAGTGAGTTGGCTAGATTACAAATTCTATATAGAATTAAAATAATTAGAAATTCTAATAGTTTACAAATTAAACTGATCAGTAGAATAAAAATTTGAAGTACAACAGATCGGTTTAAAAAGTGCGAAAATATTTAATTTTCGTAACCATTTTCTATTTTAAATATAATTTTTGTTACATCAGATATAGTTAGAGATCTACGTATCGTGAAAAATGTATCTCTGTTTAAATCTCGCGGATATTTTCGCGAAAATGCCATCGTGACAAGATGGCCGACGACGCTACCCTCTTCTGTCATGTTTATCTCGCTGGTTTTCCCCTCGATGTGCTTCTCTTCGAATTTTCTTCTTTTTCTTAGTCATTGAATTACGACCTGGTCTGACAGGTTGTCAGAGGGCTCGCGAATTTCAGATGTTCAGATAACTTCGATGCGTTCGGATTCAGATAAGACCGACGAAGAGGAACGAGCACGTTGATAATCGCCTGTGCGATGGAAAATTTTCGGACTGTCGCGAATGCAAGCTAGACGAGTCGATTTGCAATAACAATCACAGCCTGATTTCATTATTGAAGCTGTAGGCGTGGAAAAATGCCGGAAGAGATAAGACTATGATCGAAGATATTGCTTGGAACGTGATACGAAAGCCGAGTCACGAATCCTCGTTTTGTTTACAAGAAGAATTTAATTTATGCAAATATATTGGCTTGAGAAATCAGTAGCATGGGCACTGATCGACGGTATTAATCGTAGATCAAAATGATCTATGTTGAAAGGAACTATAGCCTCGAAATGATGATGTTAGGAGGCTCAGAGATTTTAGTGCCAGACTTGGAGGCCCAGGGATTTTGGTGCTAGACTTGGTGGCCCAGGGATTTTTGGGTACCAAGGCCCTCATTGTCATACTGGCATTAAGAGGTCGTCTTCTAGGTTTGAGTTTCAAAAGCTTCCTATTTTCTGGAATCGTTTAATTCCAGAGCAGAATAGAGTCCAGGGAATTTTGGGTACCAAGTACCTTCACTGTTATGCTAATGTTAAGGGATCATCTTCTGGGTTTGAGTTTCAAAGGCTTCCTATTTTCTGGAATCGTTTAATTCCAGAGCAGAATAGAGTCCAGGGAATTTTGGGTACCAAGTACCTTCACTGTTATGCTAATGTTAAGGGATCATCTTCTGGGTTTGAGTTTCAAAGGCTTCCTATTTTCTGGAATCGTTTAATTCTAAACCAATATAGAGTCCAGGAATTTTTGGGTTTTAAGGATCTTCGCTCTGATGCTGGTGTCGAGGAGTCGTGTCTTCTGGGTTTGCGTTTAAAAGGCTTCCTGTTTTCAGGAATCGTTCAATTCCAAAGCGGTATAGAGTCCAGGAATTTTTGGGTTTCAAGAACCCTCGCTGTTACGCTGGTATCGAGGAGTCGTCCTTCGGGTTTGGGTTCACGCTTTCTTCAAAAATTCCAGACTCTGAGAAATCCAGCGACACGAAAGTCCTTCCTGCGTTATTCGATTTACGGAAGAATCTGCTTCTGCTTTACGATTTTCATACGTGATCGATGAATGGAATCATACGTTTGCGCGATATCACGAGCGAAGATAGCAATGAAAACGGTCAAGGAACTTTCCATTAGACGCTCCGATCTGGAAAGGGGAAATCAGTGACAGAATCTTGGAAGAAAAAATTCGAGCAATCGAATAATAGATAAAGGAAATACTAATAATAATACTAAAGGTACTGATAATACTAAAAGGTACTTGGAGACTACCTTTAGGGATTTTTAAGGTATCTTCAAACGAAATCAAAATCGTATATATAAGAACCACTGAACACAGGTAAAAGAATAATAGATAAATTTCTGTCGGAATAATAGAAAAAGGAAATATTAATAGGCAATACTAATAATAATACTAAACGCACTGAGAATACTAAAATCTACTTGGAGACTACCTTTAGGGATTTTTAAGGTATCTTCAAACGAAATCAAAATCGTATATATAAGAACCACTGAACACAGGTAAAAGAATAATAGATAAATTCCTGTCAGAATAATAGAAAAAGGAAATATTAATAGGCAATACTAATAATAATACTAAACGCACTGAGAATACTAAAATCTACTTGGAGACTACCTTTAGGGATCATTAAGGGATCTTCAAGCAAAATCGAAGTCGTATAAGAACCATTGAGAAGGAAATATTACTAATAATACTAAAGGCACTGATAATACTGAAAGCTACTCGGAGACTACCTTTATGGATCCTTAAGGAATCTCCAAGCGAAATCGAAGTCGTGTAAGAACCTCGGAACAGAGGTAAAGGAAAATCACAGAAGGACATCGGTGATTGGCATTGCAGGTGAAAAACGCGAATATAAGATAGTCTAGTCTCGCCTGTCAGTTATGATCCAATGTCAAGCGACTATTATACGCGAGGTCGGCCTGCTTTGCGCGAAACTATCGACAGCCATGGGTTTCAGTGGTTCTCATCCGGAAGGAATTTCGAAATCCCAGTATTTTTGACACCTGTTTCCAAAAATCACCTAAAATCATTTTCAGCTAACTTCTGACATGGTGACACAGACGAAAGTGCATCACAAAATTCTCAAAAAGGGGAAGCTTAGCCATGGGTTTCAGTGGTTCTCATCGGGATGGAGTTTCAAAATCCCAGTGTTTTTTAATAATAATAATAATAACAATAATAAAAATAGTACTCTATTAACAAATAGAAGTTATTTGGTATACAATAAAAAATAGTCAAATGAAATATATTGATCAAATAATGTACGAATGTACATTAAATGATGTAATGTACATATGAATTCATCATAATTAGATAAAATGACAACATGTTTTATACTATGCACCGTGAGACTTAAAATTCAAGTCTAACATAGTAGTAACAACGTAGTAGTATAGTAGTACAGAAAGTAATAGAATAAAAAATACCTGTAATGATGTTAAAATAGTTTTAATTGACCTATTCCCAAAAATCACCCCCTGAAATCATTTCCAGCAAACTTCTGACATGGTGACACAGACGAACGTGCGTCGAGAATTTTCGAAAAGAAGATGCTTAAATTTAACCGGAATCCATTTTATCTGAAAGTCACCTAATTATTAAGAATCGAGGGTATCGCGAGGTGTTACGTAATCTCGGTTTTTTGACTCACGATTTCTTTTTTCCATTGCAAAACAACGAGATCAAGTAGACTTCGCGCGTTACATGTTTTCGCCGAGCAATCAACTTATCTGATTGCACGGTTAATCTGCGAGTAAATATTGTACCACGATATGGTAAATATTAGACGACGGATCTTTTTTAATACTAAAAAGGAGGAGAAAGAACACTCGATTCGAACGAATAGTCGTCGTTTTACGAGATGGATGACTATGAGAATCGGTTAGGCTGGTCCCTAGATGCGTGATTCGGAGATAGGCGAAGCATCAGTCGACGAACTCGCGAAATCGGATGGATATGACTATGGTGAGGATCCATGGGCGAAAGCTTCGCGATCGAAGTCACGATTTAAATCGCAATCGTGACCTATAATTGCGAAAAATCGGATAAATTTGACAATGGTAGCGGATCACCATGATGAGGATCCATGGACAACATCTTCGCGATCGAAGTCACGATTTAAATCGCAATCGTGACCTATAATTGTGACCTAAAAATCGGATAAATTTGACAATGGTAGCGGATCACCATGATGAGGATCCATGGACAACATCTTCGCGATCGAAGTAGCGATTTAACCACTTGCGGTGGTAAGAAATTCACAGACACGTGTGCCAGAACGGTCCAGTGCTCTGTAACAATTGCCTAACGACGTGAATACCACGTCATTGGCGATTCTGTGACAAAAGCATTAAGACGTGCGTGACACGTCGTTTGCGATTCTGTGACAAAAGCATTAAGACGTGCGTGACACGTCGTTTGCGATTCTATCACAAAAGTATTACGACGTGTGTGACACGTCATTGGCGATTCTGTGACGAAAGCATTACGACGTGCATAACACGCCGTTGGCGATTCTGTGACAAAAGCATTACGACGTGCATGACACGTCGTTTGCGATTCTATCACAAAAGTATTACGACGTGTATGACACGTCGTTGGCGATTTTGTGACAAAAGCATTACGACGTGCGTGACACGTCGTTTGCGATTCTATCATAAAAGTATTGCGACGTGTGTGACACGTCGTTGGCGATTCTGTGACAAAAGCATTACGACGTGTATGACACGTCGTTGGCGATTCTGTGACAAAAGCATTACGACGTGTGTGACACGTCGTTGGCGATTCTATCCCAAAAGCATTACGACGTGCGTGACTACGTGTATGACACGTCGTTGGCGATTCTGTGACAAAAGCATTACGACGTGTGTGACACGTCGTTTGCGATTCTATCCCAAAAGCATTACGACGTGCGTGAAACGTCTTTCCAGGGCAAGTGGTTAAATCGCAATCGTGATTTACAATTGCAAGAAATCAGATGAATCCAACAATGGTGGCAGATCGCCATGATGAGGCTCCACGAACGAAATCTTCGCGATCAAAATCGCGATTTAAATCGAAATCGTGATTTACAATGACAAGAAATCGATCGTACGTCAATTGGTACATCAATACAAACGACAGTAGCGTCTTATGAAAGGCGTGCCCACGCGATACAAGGCAAGTTTTATCGGGCAGGTACTCAATTGGCCAGTGGCTTGTTACCACGACATTGTCACGACATTGTCACGCTCGCGGTTAGGCGAATTGGTCAATCGATGACCATCTTCGTGCCACGAAGATGCAGAGATCTCGAGGGATAGGGAAAGTTCCATCGATTTGCTATTATCAGCGGAAGTGGAGGAACTTGAGGAACTCGAGGAACTGCAAACTGACTAATTAGTTAATCTGACTAATTAGTAATCGGATCTCGAAGATGCCATGGGAATATAGAGACTTTGGAAATAACGAAAGGTTTCGCAATCTTTTCTTCTGCCAGGGGCACCGGAAGAAGTGGAGGAAGTGGAAGAACTGGAGGAACTCGAGCGATTGAAAGTGCTCGAAGAAACCAAAAGCACCGAGGTCAACTGCAAAGAAGTCAAAGGAATCTACGTCTTGCCTTACTCTCCCACGATTTTACTCGTTTTAGCTTACTTCATCGTCATCGTTATCGAGCGATTTGAAAAATAGACGAGGTCTATCTTGGTGTAACAAATTTTTATCTCATGGCTGGTATCACTAATGCGAAAAGGTCCAACTAGACTATTAATAACGAGAATTAACCGAATACTGTAATCCTAATCGAGTATTCGGATAGGAAGAGCAGATGTCGATGATTCGAAGGCTTTGTTTGCGGGATTGTTACGAAATTGTACTATATTTGATAATTTTATGCAACGATAATACATGCCACATCGCTTTATGCAACACGATAAAAGTACGATAAAAGTGGGATAAAAATACGATAATAATAACAGCAATCGATCCGACATTAATAATAGCAATCGATTACGATTCCGAGAAACAGAGGTGGCCATTGTTGCTCGGATGTGTGTGCTACTCTAATCTTTGCGTGTCTTTCGCATAACACGTTTAGGGACACCATTATTCGCTATTTCTACAATGTAGCTAACGCGTACAGTTTACTAACCGTGATAATTCGAGCCTATTGTTCGTATTAGCACCATTATTCGCGATGCGGGACAAAATGGCACTACTGCGCCTCTTAGCCGTGACGCTCGGCGAGGTGACTCTATTTCGGTCATTTTGCTCGGTGCGCTGTTTAAAATTCGACTAGGATTCTTTCGAGTAGGTGGACTACCCGATAACTCTGCGCTTTGGGTTACGAATCGGAATGACCATCGCTGCTAATTTTAATTTGCCATTCTAAACAGTGGTCTCGGCTCTATCGCGCTCTTTCTTCTCTTCAGGGCCATCGTAATCGTTCTATTTTCAGTTCCACGTTACGTAATTATTCCGTACACATTCAGCAGAATTTTCCATTGTTTCCCGCGACGAATCGTCGTAACACCATTCTTCCGCAGGGTCAGACGAATTAAGAAATACTGCGTTATGCACGGAGTGGGCGTATTCGATTTTTGCGTAAAATTGGTTATATTTCCTTGTTAGAGATTATCTTCGAAGAGC
>NW_016908280.1:464153-508165 GCF_001483705.2 Eufriesea mexicana | reverse complement strand
AAGAGCGGTGACGAGATATCGCGAAAAATCGCAAAAAGAAAAGAAATATTCGCGAAGGAACGACGATTCGACACTCCCGTTCGCGCTACTCCGTTCGCCCAGTTTAAATCACGCGCGCCTCGACTACCCCGCTATGCAGATGCGGCGCAGAAGTTAAAAATACGAACGAGCAAAAATTCTGATCGATCTACCTCTCAGGATCTCCTCGAGATTTATTTTTCCGATTGCTATCCTCCTGTTTGTACAACGAAATTTGGGATATACGTGAATCGCGTGAAAATGGGTTAAAAATGCGCGGTAGTGAAAGGAAAAAGGGTTAATCGAAATCCTGGATGCGTACTCGCGCCACTAACTACCGCTGGACATGGTGGGACGGCCGCGGCGCGGAGGTGAATGCGCGCGCATCCCCTCGCCCCCCACCAACGTGACCGACAAACAGCAACGCGCTATATATGACGTCACCGGAGTAGGTCGCGGCACTCAGCTGACGGCTGCATTCAGAAGTCGAGGAACCGTGACACTTTACGATTACCACACGAGTTCAGGTACGATCCCACTGACTCTGCTCCTCCGTTCGTGCCGCGTGGGCGTTTAGCGATGACTTTGAGACCTTTTCCGCGTTCTTTCTCCTCTCTTCTTTTCTCTTTCTCGCGGTTATCGGTCGTCGACGCTTCATCCTTCTCGCTGCTTAAGTCTCTGGAGCAGGACCGTGATTGTGTAATTCTTCGAAATTTTTTATTCCTTTCCCTTTTTCGACGATCTATCAATTTTTCAATTTCTAAGGATTTTTCGATTTCTCATTTTTCAATTTTAATACTTTCAAGGAAGTATCGCGAAGTGTCTTTGGTTCTTTTGGATTATTATAAATGGGGTTATAGATTTTTTGGGTTGATTTAGGATTCTTTGCTTTATGTTTTATAATGATCTTTTTCGATGGACTACACGTTTATGGTTCGTAATTTTTTAATTAAGAAAAATGTGTCGCACGGTTATAAAATTTGTTTAATTAAAAATCGATCGTTGGTCAATAGACAGTGTCGAGTAAGGATGTTAAGTTCATAAGTGTTGCTCGTCCCGTGAATGAGTGGGCATTAGTACTATCGTGTAAAGTAGTTTAATGACGAGTGTCACGTAGGAATATCGAGATAATATTTTATTAACATTCCAGGATCGCAAAATTAATATTAATATCTGTCTGATTAACACCTGCTGCTAATTTTAAGACGAATGTCTTCCTTTTTGAATATTTGATCGATCTGAGATAATAAACAGCCAGTCTTTTATCTGTCATCGCGAATTATTGCCAACTCTTAAAATACACGTGACACAAATATTTCATAATACCACGATTTCTTAATACCTAACACCACGATAAACACATAACTCGAGGAATTTAAAAATCTCAAATGCCTTGATCATTGATTACATATTACACGATGATGAAGGATAGATATCGCGATGGGTTCAAGATTCGCAATCTATTTTCCTGTAACGATTTAACCGATATTGGCGTCAAATTATTCCACGATTTGGTATTTTATAATAATTCGAGACTATGAATTCGTGTAGTAGTCACGCGCACTTATCAGCCGCTGGAAAATTACTTATCCTATGGGGAAACGGCCGATATTTTCATTTATCACTGTATTTGCGTAAATATGTAAATACAGAGATACGTAGAAAATTTCTGAATAGAATAATTCAATTTTTCCTCATTTCTTTTCATTTTCGAGTTTTCCAACGTCGATTATGCTTCTTAATATGATAATTATATTAGCGATTAACATGCTTGATATTCATCGAAGTTATTATCGTGCTTTCTCAGGGTTTAATCGAGAAATTGCGTTAAACCATCTTCAAATATGGCGGAGTCTCTGGAACAGATGCCGAAATCTGAGACGATTCGACTTCGTGATCGTCACATCGGGTAAATATTCGATCAATTTGTTAATTATGGTTGCTATCACGAGTGAACAAGAAACGATCGTTTTGCAGGCAGGCGTGCAAATTGTTCTACAAATCGAATCCCTTGAAAATCGTTCGAGCTGAAGGACAATACATGTACGACGAGAGGGGCAATCGCTACTTGGACTGCATTAACAATGTTGCTCACGGTAAATCGATTAATAAAAATTATCAAAATTATCGGGAATGTGTTATCTTAAATGACAGTAAACATATTTAATAGAAGATTGTAAATTAACAGTATATATATTTAAAGACACTTTGACCAACAGAAATAAGGATAACACACAAAATAGGTACACTATGTGTGTACATGCGATGTTTCGTAAACACATATGAACACACGAGTTGTACCTCCTACATAACATCAAACGTATATCCATTGAAACGACTGGTTTTCTATTTTTACTAGAAACCTGTAGCTGCTTTGACGAACATGTAGCTTCTTTCAGATAGACGCGTTATTACATACACCTGTCTAATTTTAACATACCAGTTGTAGCACGTGAAACATCTTATAGGTACAAGTACTAGGACAGAAAGAGTCTTTGGAAATATAATTATTGACCGATTAACGCTAGAACTACCAAAAGTGTCAGAATGACATGTCTCAGACGTTTTATCTTAGCAATTGCTGCGAGTATGCTTTCCATTTTTATTCGAACGTGATGGTAACTATTATTATTAATGCTAGAACTGCCAAAAATGTAAAAATGACATGTCTCAGACATTTAATCATCGCAATTGCTGCGAGTATGGCTTCAATTTTTATTCAAAAGTGGTGGTAACTATTATTATTAACGCTAGAACTGCCGAAAGTGTCAAGGTGACATGTCTCAGACGTTTTATCTTAGCAATTGCTGAGAGTATGCTTTCCATTTTTATTCGAACGTGATGGTAACTATTATTATTAATGCTAGAACTGCCAAAAGTGTCAAAATGACATGTCTCAGACATTTTATTTTCGTAATTGCTGCGAGTATGCCTTCGATTTTTATTCAAAAGTAGTAGTAACTATTATTATTAACGCTAGAACTGCCGAAAGTGTCAAGATGACATGTCTCAGACGTTTTATCTTCGCAGTTACTGCGAGTATGCTTTTCATTTTTATTCGAACGTGATAACTATTATTATTAACGCTAGAACTGCCAAAAGTGTCAAGATGACATGTCTCAGACATTTTATCTTAGCATTTGCTGCGAGTATGGCTTAGATTTTTATTCAAAAGTGGTAGTAACTAGTATTATTAACGCTAGAACTGCCAAAAGTGTCAAGATGACATGT
Source organism: Eufriesea mexicana (assembly GCF_001483705.2). Classification (NCBI taxonomy): domain Eukaryota; kingdom Metazoa; phylum Arthropoda; class Insecta; order Hymenoptera; family Apidae; genus Eufriesea; species Eufriesea mexicana. The sequence goes on along the minus strand of NW_016908280.1, from coordinate 504,916 downwards.
CTCAGACGTTTTATCTTCGCAGTTACTGCGAGTATGCTTTCCATTTTTATTCGAACGTGATAATAACTATTATTATTAACGCTAGAACTGCCAAAAGTGTCAAAATGACATGTCTCAGACATTTTATCTTAGCATTTGCTGCGAGTATGACTTAGATTTTTATTCAAAAGTAGTAGTAACTATTATTATTAACGCTAGAACTGCCAAAAGTATCAAGATGACATGTCTCAGACGTTTTATCTTCGCAGTTACTGCGAGTATGCTTTCCATTTTTATTCGAACGTGATAATAACTATTAATATTAACGCTAGAACTGCCAAAAGTGTCAAAATAACAAGTCTCAGACATTTTATTTTCGCAATTGCTGCGAGTATGGCTTCGATTTTTATTCGAACGTGATCGTAATTACGTATGCTCTTTCATTATCGCTTCGATTACGAATATAGGTACTCGTTAGAAATCGGTAGTTCTAGCGTTGATACGACGAAGTACATAAACGAGCAATGAACTAAAGGAAGAAACTTGCAGTGGGCCATTGTCATCCTACGGTGGTGCGTGCGGGCCAAGAGCAGATGGCTCTGCTCTCCACCAACAATCGTTTCCTGCACGACAATCTGGTGATATGCGCGCAACGGCTGACCTCGCTACTTCCGGAACCACTGTCCGTCTGTTTCTTGGTGAACTCCGGCAGCGAGGCCAACGATCTCGCGCTTCGCCTAGCCCAGACGCACACCAAGAACAAGGACGTTATCACTCTCGATCAGTAAGTCATCCTGCTAAACGAGACCAGCGACAGAGACCGGAGACAGAGAGCTTCCGAGAAAACTGTTAGACACCAAGTACCACTGCGACGATCTCGTTGTCTCAAAAGTGGAGCAAGCTAGCGATCGGTTACCCCCAAAAATTCGTCATACTGGGTGAGAATTTGGAAATTCCTCACGCGTTGGAAACTCACGAAATAGATCCGCAAGATCCACAGAGAAACGAGATCGTGGCAATCCAACAGGACCCCACTGCTTTTAACTTTTCCGACTAAATCTGCGTCCCTCGATAAGAAAAGAAAGCGGAACACCCTGCGTAGTGCCTCGTGAAACGTGTCTCGAACATTTCCAGGGAGCCTTCGTTTTATCCTTTCGATCAGGGCAAAATTCAGTTGGGTAGCCATACGATGAGCTCCGACTAGTGTAACGAAGCCGGTAGGAACACGATGATTTTTCAGGCTACGATGATTTCTCTCAGCCAGACAGCTTCTTTAATCGACAGCCGACTAATCGTGTGGGTTTTCTTTTTTGCCTGTTTACAGCCGTTCGCATACCCATAGGCGTGCTTGAAACACGTGGAAGAATGCAACTGGACAGAGGAGTCGACGAGACAACCACGGAGGTCATTGATCATCCGATCGACGAATTTTCGTGCACGCGCAGTCACGCCAAAGTCGCGTAAAGCTATTGTCGTTTTAGGTGACACGCGCGTGTCGCGCGACTGCCATACGACAAGTCAAGGAATACGGACGAAAGTTGGCAACGCAAAAGTAATTTTATATATCCTCATAGAGAATATCCAAACATGGGGAGGATGCGACTCGAAGTGGACGAATGTTCACGATAGAGATGAGGCTCATAGAGGCTAACAGGGTTGCGACAGCTGGACACAGCAGTTCGACTGGATCGCGACAGGCGAGGTTACGTTATCAAGGGTGTGATCGTGAGAATATCCTCGTCAAGATTATTCAAAACTCTTCGATGACTCGTTACGATCAATCCTTGTCTCGAAGAAGGTTCAAGTTGGATCTGAATAGCTACCGATAGACGCGTGTTTATCTTCCGGAGGAGATAAGAATCACGATGTCAGGCGAATATCAACCAAAGTTAGACAGGTACACCGAACAGGTGTCGTCGATCAAGCTGAGATTAAGACAGATTAAAATCACCTACGTTCATAGACCAATTAACGATCCAACGATTCACAAAGGGTCCCTTTGCAGCTGCGCTAGCCTAGTGTCCTCCGTGTTCACCCTCTGCTTTGCAAGCGACCCGTTGTGAACGTGTGACGCGTCGCGAAATTAGACCTTTTGATAACGTAATCCTGCGTTAGCGTAATTACGTCGAGTCGGCTGCGTGGCCCTGTCTGCCTCGTGGTCCACGTGCAAACTGTGACAGCGTGAGATGCGTACGCGCGTTCGCGAAGGATTCGCGATACGTTACTTGTACTCTTCCTCTTTCTCGATGACGAGAGTCGTCTCGACGACGAGAGGAGCGAGCACGAAGAGAAGAGAATGAGAATTTTCAGGACGCGCGAAGAGGATGAGATGCTCTTTGAATCGACCCTGTCATTGTGGAGGATCGCAACGAAATGACCGCTTAGAGTTAGAGCTTGATAGAACAGTGCTGAAGTGGCTGAAAAAAGCTGTCGTTCAACGTTGTTCTTTCTTGCTTTTAGTGCTTATCACGGCCATTTGACCTCGATGATCGATATTTCGCCGTACAAGTTCAACAAACCGAACGGGCCTGGCAAGAAAGATTGGGTTCACGTGGTAAGAGACATCGATTCGAACAAATATTTTCATCCAAACCTCGATACCTAATCTATCTGATCCCATAAAACAGAGATCAGCAATTCTCACCCTTTGATTCGTAGTCAGTAACCTGTTTCAAGCATAATGCTATGCATAGTTGTCAATATTTTGACACTCCTTTGGTCAATAACTACGTTCTATCTAACTATCACGAAGTGTATCCGTTAGATTATATTACCACGCAAAAGTACACGTTTCAAGCAATAATTTCTTACCTTACGGTTGAAGTTGCGATGACGGATGCCATAGTAAACAGCAAGGTCACATTGAAACACATCTAGGTACCCCGAGTCACTACGTCCGGACACGACAGGGGTCAACACGTAACTGAGACGGAAATACGTGGACGAAAATCGACTACAAGCTTGTCCCGTGTTGTTTACCTTAGGTTCTAACTAACACGTCTCTCGCCCGTTGCACTCGTGTTCGACCCGATAGGTTTGCCGCTAGTCTCGCGCGAAACTCCAGACAAAAGGGTTAAAGCTATAACAAATCAATTAAAACAGTATGACCAATTGGATTAAAATTACGTGACATTTCTCATAAGCCGATTACTCTGGATCAAAACAAGCTACCCCTTTCAGTGAACGGATTGCGGATCTCTGACTTAAAATGGAAGAGGAATGTCCCAAAAAGTTCTAGATTGATCAAGCTTCCAAGGTTTCCTTTGAGCCTAACCTGACACTTTCTCTGCTTAATTTCCAGGCACCCTGCCCGGATGTTTACCGAGGGGTTTACAACGAAGTCGAGCACCCTGGCGAAGACCTTGGCGTGAAGTACGCGAACACGGTGAGGAACATTTGCCAGAATTTGAAGAACCAAGGCAAGGGTGTCTGCGCGTTCATCGCGGAGAGCTTGATGTCAGTCGGCGGTCAGATCCTGCCGCCGGAGAATTACTTCAGGAACGTGTATAAGTGCGTATACTTCCCTTCTATCCTCGAGTTTGACAGTGTATCGGTGACTTCTTCGAATATGGCGAATAATTACAGGCACGTGAGAGAAGCCGGAGGTGTCTGCATCGCGGACGAGGTTCAGGTTGGCTTTGGACGGGTTGGCAGTCACATGTGGGCCTTCCAGCTGTACGGCGAGGACGTGATTCCGGATATAGTGACCGTGGGGAAGCCCATGGGCAACGGGCACCCCGTGGCCGCTGTCATTACCACCCCCGCCATTGCTGGCAGCTTCAAAGACACTGGGATAGAGTACTTCAACACGGTAGGTGTGCAGAGTGATAGGTGAAACTTTCCAATTCCTTCTGCAAATAATTTCAAGGTTAAATGCCTCGTATAACATTCAGGACGTTGCCTGGGAATTTGGAAACATTTTAGGATACTTTTGCAAGAGAGATCGGTGTGAAAAATTGCTAGGCCTTCTTGCAGAGTGGGTGAAAAGTATTCAAAAGCTCGGAAAAGAAGCTTGACGGCTATTTCTCTTCATATAAGAAGAATATGACAGCTTCGAATATTTAAAAGCCACGATTACTATAAATATCGAATACATAAGAGTCTTTCAACTTTCAAATAGTTTATTATATAATTATAATAATTTGAAGCATTCGTATAATTCGTATTTAAAAGCTCGAGAAGCTCCTTCTCTTCACGAGAGAAGATCCTAAGAGAGCTTCGAATATTCAAAACACTCGACTACTATAAATATCGAAGACTTTCAATCTTCGAGTAATTTATTATAAAAACGAAAAAGAAATTTATCTATTGCTACCCTTTTACTCTCTGGGCCTCATGAAATGAAATTCAACTAGACTGTCGACTATCAAATAATTTATTACAACGCGAATCTCTTTTTATTATAGCGTGCCCTATTGACTTAACTAGCATTAGAAACAGTGCTAATTTAATCATAAATTTTCGCAGAAATGATCACGAAGCGCTTACCGATTCTTTTGTCCGTAGTACGGCGGAAATCCAGTGTCCTGCGCCATAGCGAACGCCGTGATGGAGGTGATCGAACGGGAGAACCTTCAGGAGAACGCGTGGAACGTTGGCAAGCACTTGATATCGGAGCTGAGGAAACTGGCGAAGCGACGAAAGATCATCGGTGACGTTCGTGGCGTGGGACTATTCGCTGGCATTGAACTCGTCCGTGACAGGGTGAAGAGGATCCCGGCGACAGCGGAGGCTAAGCACGTAGTGTCAAGGATGAAGGAGAAGAAGGTGTTGATCAGCAGCGACGGTCCGGATGACAACATCCTGAAGCTGAAACCACCGATGGTGTTCACGATAGAGAACGTGAATCACCTGGTCTCCACCCTGGACGAGGTCCTCGAGGAAGTGGACATCGATGTCGAAGAGGTGATTATTACTCAAGAACGTTACCGAGAGGTATCATCGAGGAAACGTAAGGAGAGAACGAACGGGGATCATTGATCGAGGATTTTTATGATAGAGGAAATGGTAGGGGTGGTTACGTCGAGAAGTTTACGAAACGGTGAACAGTTTTGGAAGATTTTCTTGTACCATGTTGACGCAGGATTGCGCGATTATGTCGCAACGCAACGAGAGAGTGTGAAAACTTCGCGAAGATCGAAAATCGAATGTCGTAACTTCTACGAGTGCAATTTGTTTTTCTGAATGGAGAGAAAGCGCTGACGTTGCAAGGAGATGGCGATAACGTGGCGAGATGAGCGCAGTTTCTCGATCAGCATTGAACACGTGTTCGAGTGACCACGCTCGTACCGTCAAATAAATTCGAAGTCATATTTTATCTCTTCTCTACGAAATTATCGTTTTACTAACATCTCGGTCGAAGAAGTTTGTCAAGTCTTTTAGCCTCTTAACTCTTTGCGGCACAGGATTTCGGATAGTAAAATAAACCCATGTTGCATAGAAATTTTATCGCGTTTTAAGTGAAACAAAATTGGTACAGGGCTAATTTTTATAAAAATCAACCCTTTGCACTCGGCGATTCTTTCGTTACAGAAAAATATTAATTCGAGGACTTTCTGTCATAAAGTTTAGGATATTTTTAAAACGGTAAATAAGAAATCGTATGCAAATTAAGACGTGGAATTATTTTATCGTTGAGTAATTTTAGATTTGATATATTAATTAACATCGATCTCTAGAATGTGATTAAATGGCGACTGAGAGGCGCCTCACGAGTGCAAAGGGTTAACTTTTAAGTCATAAAAGGGTTACTTTCACGATTTTTCACATAAAACCAGGAAAAAAAGATTGTCTAGCATACTGAATTTGACTTATAACATTTGTCGATGGTATTACCAACTGTTTTACGTAAATAACACGAAATATAAACCTATGCGTATGCACCTATTGCATGCGTATGCAGATATTGCATTAAAAATGTCCCATCATGCATTACGGCGCATCAAAATGGTGGGACACTTTTAATCCCAGCATGTTCGAAAGAGTTAATTTAATTATTTTATTGTTCCACGTATACCTCGTTAATCCAGGATAATTAATTAATTCGCATGGTTTCAGAAGTACAAGCCTGCGACCACCATTTTGAAGGCAACGATTTCCAAGATGGACGTCGAGACGGATAACGCGCGTCCAAACGGGAAGCCATTATTGGTCCACGCTAAGTAACGATTAATTTAACCTGAGCTTATACATATTTATAAAACGCGACGATTGTATGTCATATATTTAAAGTATTACTGTTCGTGAGATGAATGAATATTGTTAAACCTGTTGTGCATGTTACTGGAATGGAGAACAGTGTACGCCAATGTAAAAAGGATTGCAAGTGGGCAGAGAGAGATAAGACTAGGAATTAAGATTCAATTAACTATACGAATACGTCAACATCGTGGAATACGTTTTAATAAATTCTATTTTTACGTACTCACTTGTCCCCGTCATATTTTCCTCTCTGAAATTTTTCAATCGCAGACACGAAAAACGAAAAACAGTCGGACGAACCAGCTTAGGAACAATGATACAGTTTTAATAATTACTTCGTTTCTTGTTTGCTCCTCGATTCACAAGGCCCCCTCGATAACCTACGATTTTTTTATTTGTCATTCGGTTTAAGCTGTCGTCATAATAATATCGCGAAAACAACAATTGGAATTCGCCATTGGACAGACATTTTGAGATTTTCCGGTGTTTATGCCACAGCGAGATGACTATGGCGAGTGATGACGACAGTGGGACGTGACACAGGTTTCTTCTAGATCTCTCTAGGACGTAGCGGAAGCTTAGACTTCCTCGAATTACTATCGCTGTGACCCGTGACCCCACGTGTATCGATGTCTGCTCACACATTATAATTAATTCTAATACTTATGACGAATCTCCTTTCGATTACACGCACTCCCGAATATTTCGATGAGCAGAGTCTGAAATAACTTCGAGCAAGTCACCGATGCAGGTGTGCATTCGTGAATCCATTGGATTTATTTTCGTCAGACAACGCCTTTTCCATCCCTTAATATCTAAGAATCGATGGACACCTTAGGAAATCTCGAATTTTGCAAAAAAATGTAAGAAAATACCAAAAATAAAGTAAAATGAAACTGAGAATTGGAATCAAGCTATAGGGATGACACAAAGTGGATATATAACATAGAATTTTAATGACAGGTTGAAAAATTCACCAGGATATTTATAATTTTTCGGATTCGCGGATCATGGCCGAATCCAGGTTGTTATCTCTAAGAGATTGCTTCCGGATAAAAGAATATCGTTTATCGGATTTATTTTTCCGAAGACAATGGTACTGCACCGACGAAAACACGCAGGTCGCCGAATAGATAAATAATTTGACCTGATCGAAGAACCAACTGAGATCGTATAGAAGGAGATAGAGGAAGGAAAAAATCGTAGATAACGTATACATGGCCGGAGTTGAAGCAGCAAGTTCATGGATATGCTCCTTACCGCTGAGTTGGCATAAGTAAAGTATAAATTTGAAGGCTGCAAGACGCAGCGTCACTTTCTCGTTTGCTACAGGCATCAACATGTGGCTACCTCTGACACTCTTAGTGCTTGGTAAGTGAAAGTGGAAAATTTTGCTCGAACCACCCCTTTCAGATTCCTTCACCTTGTCACCCACCCTCCCATCTACGATATGCGAATAACAGAAGCAAGGTTGACAACATTTTGCTTCAAATTTGGTGTCAAATATGGAATAATTAATTTTCGAAGGATATTCTTATCGGAATCGGTCAAAAATCTCGTATCATTTATTTTTATCTTTTTATTTACCTCATTATTATTACCCCCCATTATTATAACCCCCTCTTATTACTATCCCCCCATTATTATTACCTTCCATTATTATTACCTCCATTATTATTACCCCCATTATTATTATCTTCCATTATTATTACCCCTCATTCTAATTACCCCCCATTATTATTACCCCCAATTATTATTTACCCCATTTTCTTTCATATTCGTGCCAAATTCGCGCACGATTCCGCGAAATAGCTTTAACCAGGAACACTCGACAGGAAGGACGAATTAATTTCGTGAACCTTGTCCACAGCGGGAACAGTTTCAGCCGACTTTGACCATGGCTGGAAGGTCGGCACAGAGTACACCTACCTGGTGCGAAGTCGCACATTGGCAAGTCTAGACGAGATATCGGACCAACACACAGGTATCCTGATGAAGGCCTTGCTCACGGTACAAGTGAAGGACTCGCAAACGCTGGCCGCCAAGGTGTCGAAAGGACAGTATGCCCGTGTCCACATGTCGTTACCTCTAGGCTGGGACACGAAAATCTCTGACCTAGACCTGGAGCTCCTCGACCTGCCAATCCGCGGCACGCCGTTCGAGATCAAGCTCAAGCACGGCGTGATCAGGGACATACTCGTGGATCGCGATCTCCCTACCTGGGAGGTGAACATACTGAAGAGTATCGTGAGCCAGTTGCAGGTAGACAGCCAGGGTGAGAACGTGATCAAGACCAAGGAAATACAGGTACCGACCGACAACGAGCCCTTTGGGTCGTACAAAGTGATGGAGGATTCCGTTGGTGGCAAGTGCGAGGTTCTCTACGACATGGCGCCATTGCCCGTTCACATGATCCACATAAAGCCGGAATTGGTACCTATGCCGGAAATGAAAGGCGACGGACAGCACATCGACATCACGAAGACCAAGAACTTTAACAGGTGTGACCAAAGGATGGCCTATCACTTCGGCCTCATTGAGAATCCGCATTGGCAGGATGGATCGGACACGAATGGGAAACTGATTTCGGTGAGTGTATGGGGATGTATGGGAAGAGATTCGACGATTTACTAGCGACTCATTGATACTGTGGGGGTCCTGTCCCACCATCACTTGACGTCGGTAATGGCAGGTATCCTCGGTGGTAGGTAGATAGAAGGGACGGTTGGAAAAGAAAGGGATGCGTTTCGTCCCGGGCCTGCTAGCGGACACATCAGTAAGGCTTGCTTAGCAGGCCCTGCCTTAGACACTGTGGATACTATTGGAAAGACGGGAAGTTATATATATAGGAAACTGGGTGTTTCCCGAGGACTTGCGCGAAAGTCCTTGAAGGCGGAATCCATCTAGTGGCAAGGGCGAGAACGATGGTCGCTACAATACTAAACAAGAGTCTTCGCTGTTACAGATGTTCTCCACGAGCAGAATCGTGATCTCAGGCAAACTGAAGCGTTTCACCATCCAATCCTCGTCGACTACCAGCAAGATGCACATCCGTCTGAAGCTGAACGACAAGCAGAAGGGAATAGTAGTTAGCAGAATGAACCTGACCCTAGGAACCATACAGAAAGTAACGAACCGTCTGCCCCCGGTGAATAATCCAGAGTCGACTGGCAACCTGGTGTACACCTACGACAACCCCTTCTCGAAGATGGAGGAACGCAGGGTCGGTAAGAACATCCCGAGTCTGGGCTCTAATGCTGTGACTTCGGACAGCGTTAGCTCTATCAGCTCGAGCGAAGAAGGCATGGGCAAGCTGAAGCAGAACCTTCGAGGAACCTCCAGTTCCAGCGAGTCTAGCAGCTCGATTTCCAGTAGCGAGGAGAACGATTTCTGGCAGCCCAAGCCCACCTTGCAGGATGCTCCTCGTATTCCTTTCTTGTCCGAATTCGTAGGCTCCAAAGGCAAAGTCATCGACGAATCTGTCAAAACCAAGGTCAAAGATCTCCTTTTCGAGGTCGCTTATGAGCTCGATGACCCGAGCAACATCCCTGACACCTACACCCTAGAGAAGCTCTCTATCGTGTGTAGCCTGCTTCGCACCATGAACAAGGATGAAATATTCGCGATCGACAACAAGCTGCGTTACTCCGACGAGCTGAAATCGGGCAGCAAGACACAGGTGATCAAGGAGAACGTTTGGTCCATGTTCAGAGACGCCATTACGCAAACTGGAACTGGTCCTGCTTTCTTGCTCATCAAGAACTGGATAGAGAAGGAAGATATCAAAGTAGTGGAAGCTTCGCAGATACTGATGAGGCTTCCCAAGACTGTTCTCATGCCAACTACCGAATACGTCAGAGCTTTCTTCGTGAGTACACTCGATGACGATTTCTCATTATCGATTTCTCGTTACATCGATGTACACTGACGCTTTTCGCGTTTGGAATTTTTCAGGAATTGGTGAAGAGCCCTAAAGTAATTAATAATCGAATCCTCCATTCAGTATCCATAGTGGCGTTCGGTGAGCTGCTTCACAACTCCCAAGTGAACAGCAAAACCATCCACAATCATTATCCTGTTCACACGTTCGGTCGCCCAGTGTCCAAGCACGATAAAACTCTTACTGACGAGTACATACCGTTCCTGGACAACGGGCTGAAGAACGCTGTGGAACAACGTAACAGCCCCAAGATTCAGTCTTACATCGCCGCTCTGGGCATGATCGGACACCCCAAGATCCTCTCGGTGTTCGAGCCCTATCTAGAAGGCAAACGTCCACTCACTACCTTCCAGAAGACGTTGATGGTAGCCAGTCTGGATAGACTGGCCGACACCAATACCAAATTGGCACGCTCGGTCCTGTACAAGATCTACCTGAACACCATGGAGAGCCACGAAGTTCGTTGCACCGCTGTCTTCTTGCTGATGAAGACCAACCCCCCGTTCAGCATGATGCAACGAATGGCAGAGTTTACCAACTACGACACCAATAAGCACGTGAACTCGGCCGTGAAGTCGACCCTGGAGGATCTAGCAAAGATGGAGAGCCCAGAATGGCAGGAACTAGCCAAGAAAGCTAGCATCGCGTTGAAACTGTTGACCACTCGTGACTACGGCTACCAATACTCTCACGGAATAATCACGGAGTTCATAGGCGATGAAAATAAATTATTCACTCAGCTAATCCTCAATTATATTGGCAGCGATGACACTATAATCCCTCGCGCGATATACCTGGCCACGTTCTCTTCCTTCTCAGACTTCAAGCTACCACCGAGCGAACTGGCGGCCATGATTTCCAGCGTGAGATCTCTCATGGACATCATCTGGAACTTAAATGACAAGAGCGAAAGGTCATCCGTGAAACTGGAGACAGAGAAGCTCGTGGAGGCATTGAACATCATACCCGGCGAGGCTATTCCTATGGAAGCGAACATGATGATAAACACGAAATTCGTATCGGCGATTTTGCCCTACGACGGAAACACTATTAAGAGAGCTTTTAGTCGTAAGTATAACTCGGTAGCTTTTAGAGAAATTCGATATAAAGTCAATGTTGTCTAAAAGCTGTCATGTATCGTTTAATGTTCTAGTGATAAAGGAGAAGTTAGCGATGCTGAATGAGAACACCAGGATCAACGAGCAGAAGTTTGCATCCTTCGACATGACACTTGGTCTTCCTACCGAAACCGGTCTGCCATTCGTCTACGACTTCAAAATACCAATTCTGTACAAAGTGAAGGGAATGCTGCAGGTTCAGCTAAACCCTGCCATGATGTACAGCGCAAAAACCGACCTCGATATCACCTGCTCGGCGATGATTCAGGGAAGAATCGGGTTCATCGCTCCGTTCGCAAAGGAAAACTTTATCGCTGGTATTGACACCATCTTCAACCTTGATCTTCCATTGAAACTGGACGTGGACGTGAACACGATGAAGCGTACCACGCAAGTGAAATTCTGGCCACCAGAGGAATATGACACAGGACGAACGTTACACTACAGCGTCGTTCCATACACTGCTGCTCATAACATTTTGAGTTTGCGACCCTTATTGTTGGAGAGTATAACGCAAAAGATGAAGAGTAAGGAAGCCGTTCAAATTAGACCCTCGGAAAGGGACAAGTTTGTGAATATGGAGCTCGAAGGTGACGAATCTGACGTCACAAAAGTATGGAACGCCGAACTGGGTGACATGTACAGCAAGGCCATGTCACCGTGGACCGCGGAAACCAACGGAGAGTTCAAGGCTAATATGTACATCAATCCTAAGAAGAGACAGATGAAACCAATAGTACTCACGTTGTCCTATGACAGTCTGAACATGGTACCCGATCCTAACGTCGAACAACAGTGGACCCCTGTACCTACAATCGTACAGCCCTCTAGCAAGGACAGCGAAAATCGCAGGAAGGAAATGTTGATGGAAGCCGGTAAAGGTATCAAATTGGCTAAATCGCATGTGGTAGATGTCCAACTGAAGGTTTCAGAGGAGTTTAATTCCGAACACATATTAACCGTCGCCTGGTCTAACAGCGACGTGGAGAATAAGGGACGACTGCTGACTTACGCGCGTATAGGCAACACCAACAAAAGCGACGTGCTCGAAGGTTGCTCCGCTTCTCAAGCTAGGCTCACGCCAGACAACATTCTCTTCAACGATGACATCTTCAAGATCAGACCCAAAGCAGAGTTTTCCGTCGAATTGCGTTACGGAAACTCCTGCGCTACCGGCAACAGGCTCAACGGTACAGGTCAAGTTACCCAAAGTAAGAAGCTGCAGAACCTGATCAAGAGTTCACCTTTAGCCATGGCGTGCAAGGAACAGATGAAACAGGGCAACAAGATTCTTCGAGCCTGTCAAAACGCCATCTTTGGCTCCCTGCTGTTTAACCGACTGAATATTACCCTAGACATCGAGTCGAAAGAAGACAGGGAGGCCATCAACTCGCTTCTCGAGGCTGGCAATAACATCATTGATTTGGACTCTGACGTGGACACTGTCAATCCCAAGAATGCTGGCAAGAACAGCATCGACATCAAGGGCAAACTGTCCGACGACTTTAAGAAGGTCAGTCTTCATATCCACGCACCTTCCATGGACATTCGTGTAGACGATGAGGACATCTCTGAGCTAGAAATCCTGCCTGGCAACATTTTGGGGTCTACCGACGACCAAGCAGACCTAGCGAGCTTGCTTTTCTCCGACGAACGCTGTAAGTATATCGCGAAGAAACCAGTCGTAGCTAAGATTCTTCCACTATGCCTAGTGTTTAGTAGCGTTTACTAGTCTTTCCCTCGACAACATGCCAACACAGGCATTGTCCTCGGGATGGCATTGGCCAATATCAATGTCATTCCGAAGATTAGCTTAAGGCCTGGCAGTTAGTTTACAAGCCAGTAGTTAGTTTCACTTCTTAATTTATTTTTATGACCACTTTCAGTCACCACGAATTTTCCTCGCGAGGGTGTTTCTCGCGTAAATGCCTTCCCGCGCAAGTATAGTTTTTGCCCGCGCGCGGTTTGGTGGGCTTTCTCCTGCCCTTCCCACACACTCGAGTCTTTAAAAATAGCCTTTAAAAAGCTCCTAGGACCGAGTCAATCTGACTTCGACCCTTTACACTGTGACTGCTGTCCTGACAGACCTGCTACGATACCTCCGACGAGTGCTATACCGCGAACCCTCGCGTCAATAAATAAATTCTTGCACGCGCAACAAACCGTATGCGTGTTCTCGAGCCAAGACGAAAACCAAGCTGATTTAACATCGTCTCCATTTCCCCAGCTTTGTGTATGCTGGATAAAACCAGGATCGAGACCTTCGACAGCAAGTCGTATCCCTTGAGACTAGGCAAGTGCTGGCACGTCGTGATGACAACGTATCCCAGGATGAACCCGGAGAAGCCAGACGAGAAACTGAGAATTCCCGAAGATAGCAGCGTGAGCATTCTCAGTCGGGAGACTGAGGACGGTCGCAAGGAAGTGAAGATTCTGCTCGGAAAAGATGAGATCGTACTCTTGCCTGGCCAGCCACTGCCAAAGGTTAAGGTGAACGGAATGGTGGCCGAGGTGACCACGGACATGAGCTACCAGCAGAAGGAGAAAGACGAGGTCATGTTCGAGATTTACAAAGTTGGAAGCAAAGCTATTGAGCTATCTTCCGACAAGTTTGACGTAAGCCTCGCCTTCGATGGAGAACGTATCCTAATCCAGGTAAGCAAAGATATACTCGCCTCTGTACAGGACCTCGAGTCTCTTACCTAACCTCTTCATCCGAGTAATCCTTATTAAGGATAATAACGAGTTAAAAATGTTTGACAGGCAACCGATGATTACCGCAGCTCCATCCGTGGTCTCTGCGGCAACTTCGACGGTGAAACCCTCAACGATTTCACAGGTCCTCAGAACTGCATATTCAAAAGTCCCGAGAAATTCACCGCCAGCTACGCCCTGACCAAGGACCAATGCGAAGGCCAGTCCCTGGAAATCGCGAAATCGTTTTCGAAGCATACCGACTGTATACCAATGGAGAAGACACGTCATAGCAACGTGATCAATGACATCGAGTCGGGCCGATCGACCACCGAGCTAGACAACTGGGGCTACCATTCGCAGCGAAAAGCCGGAGAGAAAAGTTGCATGAAGACCAGGACCGAGGTAAGAGAGATCAACGGCAAGATCTGCTTCTCCACGCGCCCAGTGGTATCCTGTACGCCTGGCTGCTCGGCCACCGAAACGAAATCAAAGGACTACCAGTTCCACTGCATGGAGGAGAATAATCGGTCACTGGACCTGAAGAGGAGGATCCAAAATGGTGCCAATCCAGACTTGTCGCAGAAATCTGTCGACATGTCGCATTCTATAGTGGTTCCTCTTGCTTGCACAGCCTAACTCAGGCGTGCACCAGTTCTTAGTGGCTATAGTAGTTTTGTATCTAGCGCGTGCCACGATATTTTAATAAAGCTCATCGTTTTCTATGCTAAAGCTTCTATATCCCTGCAATTTCCTTCCACTCGTTCACGAGATTTATCGTACTCACCTCTAAGTAGAAAGATGAGAATGTTCAACTGCAGAGCCGAATTACATGGAATACGAGGGATCGTGGATAGGGCATCTAAGACGAAGTTGCTTCAGGTGACAGTCCATTGCCTCGATCTTCTTGCAAAGATCCTCTTCCTTGGCGCAACAAGCCTCCTGTTCCAATTCTTTCCTCAGCCTACGAGTCTTCCTTCGTCCGCCATCTTGGTCCCTCGCGATATTCGACGACGATCTTTCGTATGCTTGGTCTATGGAAGCTTGCAGACGTATCCGATTTAACTTACGCTGATTCTTCTCATGATCCTCGAACGGCTCGCCTAAATTGGTCATTCATTAGAATATCGAACGGATCGTCAAGTTGGTTGAGTTACTTCTGAATATTGGCACGATTCCTGCTTCCAGACTCCTCTGAACCTCTCGAATTTCCCTTTCACATCTCTCGTAATACGTCCCACGTAAGATTAACGACGGTTTCTGGTCGATTTGACAGTCTCGACACTTCTCCTTAGACTTCGTTTTCCTCCTGCGCATGTAGCGTCTGTATTCCAAGCATTTCAGCATCTCCTCGATCAAAGTGAACTTGGTACTGTCGATCTTGGTGAGCACACCTGGCCGCTGCGCCGTTCTCAGCAAGTGGTGGAGCTGTAACGAAGGGAGCAAAATGACGACAGGGGTGGAACCTCGCAGTCGAGGCTTACCTTGAAGAGGACGAAGAGTATCCACTGCATCGATTCTTGCTCGATTATAGCTTGCACGACGTCTATCTCTTGCTGTCTGAACCTAATCGATCAAGTAGAGACGACAGAATGTGTCAATAATGCTTTTAATCTCTTGGCTACCGTGGGCGCCTCTAGATGCCTCTAGGTGCTTGGAAATTTTGTGTTTGTGACACTGAGAGTGCCTATAGGCGCTTAGAAATTTTGTGTTTGTGACACTGAGAGTGCCTATAGGCACTCGACGCAGTTTGGCTTTCTTTCACAAACATGCATCCCTATCCAAAAGTTCACCGTTCTCTGCGCACATCGTAATTCAATTCCTGTCATATGGTATGGCCGGTACGTGTCATAGTCTGCCATAGTCCAAGGGGTTAATTGCTTCGAATGATACTTAAGGATCTCGAGATCTTGAGACCTTCGCATAGTCTCGCGAAGGATCTCAAGTCGCAATCGTAGAAGGTATTGGAAAAATATGGAATTTCAGTGCAGTCAGTTTAAGAATTACAGGAAGCTAGCAAAGCTTTAGCAAAACTTTGTCAAATTGAAAAATACCAACTTCTTCATGCTCATCACCGTCTCTTCGTTCTTCGCGTACACCTGGTCCAACCATTGTCGCATTTTCCGAATGTCGAGGGCAGTTCTTCTGGTCCAGTAGCCACGCCACAACGCCTGGATCCTCGTGGCCATCTTGTCGTAATGATCCTGCCACATTTGATGGACACGTTCGATCAGACACCGATCAACGATCGTCCTGGTACGATAGCCACGCCAATGACGTTGAACGATGACAGCGCTCTCGTGCAGCAACCGGAAATGATTCCGAGTGAGGATGCCGCGGATCCAGGCCTACAGTGGCGAGCCGAATTTCCAATTGAAACGTTCTAATGTCAGGTGGACGATACTCTGATTGAATTTTAGTCAAACGAACGAAGCGATACACGTCCCCGAACCAGAAAATTAGCAGACACACCGCGATAAATTCTTTTTGCGAATTGCAAAATGGCGGAGTAGCAGTGAAATGCCAAGGAACGATGTCTCGTTTACATTGACACTTTATGACATATAAACTATGTTTAATTAAGAAAATTAATATAGGAAAATTCGTCGATATAAAAATAGAATTCACAAATTTTCTCTACCGTTCTTTCTCCCCTGGCTACATTCTTTTTGCGAATTGCAAAATGGCGGAGTAACAGTGAAATGCCAAGGGATGATGTCTCGTGTACACTGACACTCTATAGCATATAAACTATGTCTAATTAAGAAAATTAATCTAGGAAAATTCGTCGATATAAAAATAGAATTCGCAAATTTCTTTTACTATCGTTTCTTGCCTGGCTACATTCTTTTTGCGAATTGCAAAATGGAGGAGTAAGAGTAAAGTGCCAAGGGATGAAGTCTGGTGTACACTGACACTTTATGGCACATAAACTCTGTGTAGCTAAGAAAATTAATCAACTATCGTTTCTTCTCTGTCCACTCTGATTCAAAGATGGCGAATTATATATACAGTGGCTCACGAAAGTATTCGAACGCTATACATACTCCGAGGGAATACTCTAGCTAAAAAATTTCGATTTTAATGAAAGTATGCGTGTACTTAAAGCATAACGAGTCTCAGGTGGATCAATCTATCTTTGTTCACAGATATTCCTACTACTTCGTATAGGTGAAGTCATAATTCAAATCTACAATCTGATCTCTGCTCTCTTAAATTCAATTGTGCAATAATACGAGATAGATCTAAGCTTGTCAAATAAAAAATGCTTAATTTTTAGGGCTCTGTCACACCATAGTAAAAATTGCTGCCTATGATATCACGTTCAAGGAGCAAAAGAATCGTCAAGACTTCAATCCGTGATATTCCAATACCTCTGCAAATGCCATTTCCTGTCAATAAACAAATCACTCGGTGTGTTATTCGCTATGCTTTGCGTACACACGAACCTTCTCTAAATTCGGAATTTTTAGGTTAGAAAATTCCTTCGAAACGTTAGAACACATTCGTGGGCCACTGTATCTTCAGGTGAAGACCATACAGCTCCAACATAGGAGTTGCAATAACGAAAAAGCGAAAACAACAAGGGTTCGCGATGACTCGGATCGATGTGTCGCGATCTTGACCTTAAATAATCGATATCACGCCGAGCCGATAGTTACGACACCCAAGGCTTTATTATTAGCGTGCCTCGCGTTCAAGCTGGATAACAACGATAACTCGCGCAGAAGTTGCCGTTATCGAGCCCGGGGTTATCTTCTCGCGCGTTCTCCGGGACAGAGGACGGAGAAAAGAATCGACCGAACTTTTCTACGGGGCCCTGTACAGGTTACCCGAGACATGGATCGTTCACCTGTATCCTTCGTGCTGCGATGAAGTACAAATGTCTGGTTGCTTCCGCGGCGTGGTCCCAGCGTTCGATCTTCTCCTGGAAATCGACGAGGTCCACCCTAAACTCTGCCACGGACGCCATCGAGCAATTCTCCTTCGCGCGAGTGACTAAGTAATAAATAAAAATTCGTCGTTCCCCACAGATCTCATAGATCACCGTGTGAACGTTGCTCCGAATCCGTGATTATCGAACTCGTCACATATCCAACGAGTATCGAGTATTATCGAATCGTTCCGCGTCATCGCAATCGTTCCGCGCGAAATCGAATTGGCAGAGGTAGTTTCGATTATCGTACGAAGTTCGGATGACGATTCATCGATACTGCATCTACGTATGACCTCGCGAGTCTCAGTGCAATGTGAAAAACTTGAGAAATTATTGCTGTTGGCTGATAAGCAGGCTATCGTCTGTCAAGAAGGTGAGAAGACGAGTAACAACCGATAAATAGTTTATTCGCTTATATATTTCACATATCTGTGATTCTGGACAACAGTTTCGTCAGAGAGTTGCTCAGAGGATGCCTAGGTAGAGCAGAAACACGAAGAGGGTCGTGGAGAGGAACATGGTCGTCGCTGCCACCGCTGCCATCATGGCGTTCTTCCTTTTCCTGGATGTCCTCGTCAGCACGTGGAAGTCCTTCCGGGACTTGGTAAGAAAAAGAAAACGAGTGAAAAATATCGTACAACTACTCGGTGACTTCTATTGACCGATTGGCAATTCGTCCCTCGCCTAATTCCTTGTCATGACGATAATTGGCACGGTCAACGCTTGGAGGATTCTTTTCAGCGTATCGCGCGCGGTGTCAAAAGCTCTAGCTACGGCACTGATACGTACGTATCGTCAAAGTAAAAATGTGTCGAGCGAAACTGCACGTGTTTGCCGGTTTTCGCGTGGTTAATCGAGGCTGGATATCGAGGCAATTAATGGCATCGTCTCAGCGCGTGCAAATAAAAGAGCGTAATCTCGACACGCACTACCCTCGGCAAAATAAATGATTCGAACGTTGTGGTTGTACCCAGGAACGTGTGACGGGCTGCTATTGATCGGCAGCGTTTCAACGAGTATTTTTCATGCCGCCGATCTAATTACGTATCCTCGGTACCACGAATATGGGCCATCGAACCTAACACTGGAGTCTACCTTAAATTTCGCAATTTACCATTATTTGCAAGCTCTGAGTCTTCCGGACGAGTTCGTCGAGCCTCTGGCCCCTGTCAATCAGCTTCTGCACGCCTTCCATGAGAGCCCCGCGAATTTCTGCCAAATCACCCTCCAGTCTTGGTATTATTTCGCTCTCTTGTCGATTGTACTCGTCCTTGAAACAACGATCGTTAAATTCCACGTGAGGGACATCGGAGTTTGACAGGGGGAGGTCTTAGGTCAAAGGTCTTAGGCCCAACGTACGACTATCTTCTTCAGAGGTTTCGAGAGGTCGATGACTGCCAGATTGGTCAAATCGCTGGTGAGATCGGCCAGGATTGGCAGTTCCCTGTAAATGCTGCGCAGCCTTTCGAGGAACAGCTGAGAACAGGACTCCAACATGGCTGCCGACGAAGGGCAGTCCGGTTTCAACGTCAAACAGGCATAGTGCAGCTCGCCGATCAGCACGTGCACCGTGTATCTGCAGGACAATCGTATTTCCAAAGCAATTCCACGGAAATTGACACTTTCTTGGTGGACCGATAGCTTCACCCACGATGCTTAATCAATTACTCGGATTTTTCTCGGAAATATCGCTCGGCTATCCGAAATCGACGTGACTGACAAGGAGGGCATCTTTCTTACTTTTCAATCAACCTCTTTGTATTATTTATCGTATATTCCGTACAATTTTTATATTCTCGTAAAACCGCTATCACGTGATACGAAATTTTAACGAACACGAACGTGAACATGAACTTGTTAATTGGCGCGATAATGGCGAAAATAAACGCGAGAACAATGTGCAAACACTCTGTGTACCCACGGAGTTATCTGTCAGCTTTATGTTCGAAACTTCTTTGCATAAGACATGTCTATCGTTAGCAACAGTGGCGAATAACTAAATCGAGGATTGCGACAGTCGAACGACATTTCTCGAGCAACGAAATTCCACTCTCTGAAATTTTCTCTGCTTAAAATCGCAACTTTTAGCAGACAGCGATCGTCGCGATTGAAATTAGCGCGCTTACTTGCCCCTATCGAGGCTGATCTTATCGTTCTCCAGCGACTTGAGTCCGTCGACCGTGCTCAGTGCGATCGCCCTGTACGCTGGGTCCTGCTTGGTCGGGTAATCCGCCACGATCTTGCACCCGGATTTCTCCCAGAACGCCACCAACGCGTACTGCACCGTCTTGTTCATCTTCCACACTGGACACTGGTTCACCGGTGGAAACAGAGACACATCCGGGGGATTAGACGAAACGTGGTTCACCGCGACGCGACGTCCGACGCACGATTCATCCCTTCGCTTCCTTCAGCTGGGTCTCACTCAGCCTCCGCGGGTTCGAGACGGGTCCCTGGTGCCGTGGACGCTACCGAAAATCGTGGCCCGTCGACTTGGGCGAACGCAGACGGAGCACTCGCGACGTGGAACACGGTAGATCATTCGCGGACCGATCACTGGGACGTATCAGTTTCAGAGGCGGGCAGAGGAACGACAGGCAAACACGGTGCTCTTAGTTGGCTGTTTACCAGGCCCGGTCGGTGTATCAATGAGTAATGAAAGAAATTTCGATAATGCTCGATAACGCGACGACGTCTTTTGCGCGCAGCCTCAGGCAAAGACGCTCCTTCCCGTGGCCATGTTCCTCGCGATACGTACGCATTGTCTATCATGGCCCCGCGTTTTTCCACGAGAGCCATCTCGTCCGGCGATTAGATACGACAGTTCTAGCACGCCTACGATTCAGGCGACGTGCAAACGAGAATTGATCGTGCTCGATTCGCTTTTTCCTACGTGTGTTCCTGGGTAGCTCGCCTCGAATCTCTTGACAGACTTTAGAGTCTTTGGGTGTAACCGTTGGTTCATTCTTGGTTAATCGTTGGTTAATCGTTGATACATCGTTGGTTAATAGTTGGTAAATAATTGATCGTGCTCGCTTCCTCTTTTCCTTCGCCTCTTCCTGGGTAGCTCGCCTGGACTCTCTTGACAGACTTTAGAGTCTTTGGGTGTAACTGTTGGTTAATTGCTGGTTAATAGTTGGTAAATCGTTGGTAAATCGTTGGTAAATCGTTGTTAAATAATTGATCGTGCTCGCTTCGCCTTTTCCCTCGCCTCTTCCTGGGTAGCTCGCCTGGACTCTCTTGACAGACTTTAGAGTCTTTGGGTGTAACCGTTGGTTAATTGTTGGTTGATCGTTGATTTATCGTTGGCAAATTGTCGGTTAATAGTTGGTAAATCGTTGATAAATCATTGGTTAATCGTCGGTTAATGATATGATTCTGCGTTGGAATTGACAGCGAATGGACCCTCGATTCTGGCTCTCGCGTCTGTCCACGGTCCACCTTCTTTGGATATGATGGATCGGGGTTAGGAATAGACCTGTTTGCCTACGGAGAATTCTCTGTCGAGGAATTACGAGAGGGACTACTTGACAGCGAGTAGCCAAGAGTAGATAACGAGCCCCGAGTTGCACCTTGAAAGGCTAGTAGGTAGATTCGCGACGACGAGTGGTAAGTACAGTTGCAGAAATCGTGATACAAACGATTAGTTTACGCGGAACGTGGAACGAAAGGCTGATAAATCTCGCGCGACTCGAGAAATTGACAGCGATGGAAGGCATTATCTAGCTTGTTTGCCAGTCGTTCGCTAGAACGTACTGTTAGTGGAACCGAGGCTACTACAGAGATATCGGCGTATCTTCAGACTGATCGGGGATCGTTAATCTGGCTGACAGATCGCGTTAATCGTGGCCGATAATGGATCCCAGAATACACTTGAACGTTTCCGTTGATTAAATATTTGACATAGATACGCGGTTCCAGCATGGATCTCGTCTCGCGTTTCTTTGTAGCTACGATCGAAAGGAGCAATGGCTAATCGTAGCCATTAGACATCAGCCACTCGTCGATGCTCCGCGTGTTCGCATCCAACCAGTCCATGCTGTTTTCGATTTCCTCTATGGCATTACTCTTCGCGTTCTCGGTTAACCTCAGCTCCGGTTCTTTCAGGAAAAATTGCCTGGCCTGTGGAAGGGATATTTCACGTACAATTCGAGTATGTTCAGGTTTCATTCGGATTTAAGGTTAGAAGTAAATAAATTCTTCGAAATAAATTGGAACAACTGGTCTTGGGAATCTTTAGTTTGACAGTTGTTGGCAGAATGTAGCTGGTTTTGGTAGAAATAAAGAGAAGGGAGTAAATGAAAGTTACTAATAGGTTGTTCCAGTTAATTTTACAGATCAGACGTTACCTCTTGAAGTTTCTGACGATCTTTGAACAAGCACACGATCGAGCAGACGATTTTCCCCAATACGTACTGGTTCGACTCGTACATCACGAGTAGAGCCCTCCACCTAGATCTACGAGGAGAACGTTACGATGTTCTAGATCGTGAAAATTGTACGGAGGTTGTCTAGTATCTGAAGGAACATCGGTACCGCACGAAATTCCAGGCGACGTCTAATCCCACGGGATTCATGGCGATCTTGATCAACAGCTCCGCGAAGTCTTGCTTGCGAATGAACGTCTCGTCTGTTGCACGCTCGAGATACCTGAGAAGACGTCGTAGAAATTTACAGAGCGACGCGACTTTTCATATGCAACGTCTTGCTACGTTCTGTCGCTTTTGATCCGGCAGCCGTGAAATTCGAGGATTCGTTAGATTTCGCGATCTTGGAAATTGGTATTCAAGAAACGCGAGAATTCTGAATATGGCAACTCGGAAATTCGGGAATTCCGGAAACCGAGTACCTTTTTATTGGGTTATTTTTAAAATCGGTAATTCGGAAGATCTAGAGATCGGAGTGCTACTATATTTGACAATGTTGAAAATTAAAAAATTCTTTTGTCGGAAATTAGAACGTCGCGTATTCGGTATTAAGAATTCCGTAATTCATGGGACTCGTGGACTTAAATTCCGGATTCCGAGTACTTTTACATTGAATTATTTTTAAAATTGGTAATTCGGATGGTTTAAAAATTATTATTATATTTGACAATTTGAGGAATTAAAAAGTTCTTTTATCGAAAATTAGAGAGCCGTCGTATTCGGTATCAAAAATTCCGTAATTCGCGAGATTCGTGGACTCGAATTTCGGATCCCAAGTACCTCTGTATTGGATCATTTGTCAAATTCGTAATTCGGATAGTCTAAAGATCGGGGACTTATTATATTTGACAATTTGAGGAATTAAAACATTCTTTTATCGAAAATTAGAGAGCCGTCGTATTCGGTATTGAGAATTCCATAATTCGCGAGATTCGTGGACCCGAATTCCATTATTCTGTACCTTTTTATTGGGTTATTTTTAAAATCGGTAATTCGGAAGATCTAGAGATCGGAGTGCTACTATATTTGACAATGTTGAAAATTAAAAAATTCTTTTGTCGGAAATTAGAACGTCGCGTATTCGGTATTAAGAATTCCGTAATTCATGGGACTCGTGGACTTAAATTCCGGATTCCGAGTACTTTTACATTGAATTATTTTTAAAATTGGTAATTCGGATGGTTTAAAAATTATTATTATATTTGACAATTTGAGGAATTAAAAAGTTCTTTTATCGAAAATTAGAGAGCCGTCGTATTCGGTATCAAAAATTCCGTAATTCGCGAGATTCGTGGACTCGAATTTCGGATCCCAAGTACCTCTGTATTGGATCATTTGTCAAATTCGTAATTCGGATAGTCTAAAGATCGGGGACTTATTATATTTGACAATTTGAGGAATTAAAACATTCTTTTATCGAAAATTAGAGAGCCGTCGTATTCGGTATTGAGAATTCCATAATTCGCGAGATTCGTGGACCCGAATTCCATTATTCGCGAGACTCGTGGACTCGAAGTCCGTAATTCGTGAGACTCGTCGATTCGAATTCCTTAATTCGCAAATTCTTGGACTCGAATTCCGTAATTCACGAGACTCGTGCACTCGAATTCCGTAATTCGCGAGACTCGTAGCCTCGAATTCCGTAATTCGCGAGACTCATAGACTCGAATTCCGGAAATCGAGTACCTCCGTATTGGATCATTTTTAAAATCGGTAATTTGGAAAATCTAAAGATCGGAGAGTTTCTATGTTTAACAATTCGGAGAATTAAAAAATTCTTTTATCGGAAATTATAGAGCCATCGTATTCGGTATTAAGAATTCCGCAATTTGCGAGACTCGTGGACTCGAAGTCCGTAATTCGTGAGACTCGTCGATTCGAATTCCTTAATTCGCAAATTCTTGGACTCGAATTCCGTAATTCACGAGACTCGTGCACTCGAATTCCGTAATTCGCGAGACTCGTAGCCTCGAATTCCGTAATTCGCGAGACTCATAGACTCGAATTCCGGAAATCGAGTACCTCCGTATTGGATCATTTTTAAAATCGGTAATTTGGAAAATCTAAAGATCGGAGAGTTTCTATGTTTAACAATTCGGAGAATTAAAAAATTCTTTTATCGGAAATTATAGAGCCATCGTATTCGGTATTAAGAATTCCGCAATTTGCGAGACTCGTGGACTCGAATTCCGCCCTCCTCGGCCACGCAAGCTCAATTCCGTCGCGTCTATATTTCACATTCGCCTATAAATTTATATTCCCCCGTCGAGGAACGCCATAAATCCGACGCGACTTCGACAAATTGGACAGCGACACGCGAGAAGATAACAGAGAGCTCTGAGCGGCGAAGGAGCGCGTTGTTGGCAATTAGCTGGCGAATGAATCGCGGGCTGACGAACCGATTAAGAATATCTTTGTCCGGAACTCCAGTCATCCCAAGCATCAGACGTTCCCTTTCCTCAGCGTCGTCCTGCATCTCGAGAAGTCGCGACATTTTCTCGAACATCGATCCGACGTCGTCCGAGAGCGTAACGAGGCCTATCAGACGTTATCGTGGTGAATAACAAAAGGCACTCGCGGATGAAAAATATTTACTAACGTATCTACCCTCACCGAACGAGTATACGATAGACCGAATATCAGCTGACGACGTCTCTTCGCTGTCATCCAGCAGCAACTTCCTCAGCCTCCTTCCGGCTGACTCTAGGCAATGTGGATGGCCCACGCTGCAAGCTGCTGTCAATATCAATACGCGAAATTCTCTTGAAACAAACGGAAACCAGACTTTTCTTAATGGATGCTTGCTTATCATAAAAATATCCACGATGAAGGAAGAGGAGGTAAAAGTATAAGGAAACGATGAATTTCCAAGTCTACACTGTCAAATGACACGAAGATGTGGAAGATTTACAGATAGCTGATAGAAATAGACAGGATAAGAGACTAACCTGTCTCTGAACGAATCTTTCTCATAAATCCGCCATCCGACCTGACGATAGACGCTGTTCACCAGATTCCTCGCGTACGACTAAGGGTTCAAGATAGAAAAGTACAAGGAAGAACTGTCACAGGGTCTAGTTCTGTCATAGTTACTTGGAAACGCGGGAGGACGATGGTTCCCTCGAGCAGTCTGTTCATCTGACCGAACCATTCCATGGCAACGACCCATGGCTGATAAGCGTCTTCGTTCATCAGATACGAAGTTAGGTTCATCACTATAGAGTAGTCCAAGTGAGTTTCCGCTAGGAGAAAAGCGTCGTGCAACAAGTCTGCCCTATTCATGGCGCTCAGAGCCTGCGATCGTTGGAAAAGTGGAAACCATTAGACAATGATTACCAGATTTACAGGGTAATATCGTGTAACCACGAATTGTACCAAATGATCGTGGAAGAGTAATCTGCCAAAGGTGTCCCAGGCGTCTTCCGTGTAATTAACGATGTAATAGCCGATCGAGTCGTGGTTCAGTTTCATCCAGTCCACCGACTTTTCCAGCGACAATTCCACTGCAATTCGCGGTTTATGTGAGAAAGTTACGGATGGTAATTTCTTACGACTGCCATTATTACCGCAGGAGAAGTTCGCGAGGAACCAATCCAACTTGATGCCATCTTTCCTGCTCGTTTCGTACCTAATGGGAATAGTCCAGCTTCCGTCGCTGTAAAACGAAATGACATCCGTCACAGCTGTCATATCTCGTACTTCTCGTTTATAACGTTTCTTATTTTTCCCAAGTCCCTCCATTTCTATTTTTCCCCTCCTTTTTCCCTCTCCCTTTCTTCCCAGGACTCCGCTGTCAATACGTACTCGATCGTTTCGCGGAATCGCCTGCTCGTCGCGAAGCGTCGTCGCGATAGCTGAAAGCCCGCATTGTCTCGGCGAACGTTGATCACCGGAAATCCGGGGAACCTCAGCCATCGATCGACGAAATCGGCCACATCGACGGCGGCCATTGTAGAGTTGCCAAAGATATCGAACAGGTCGCGAGACTCCGCGTTACGGAACTGGTACTTCCGCAGATATTTTCTCACAGCAGAAATAAACTTGGAATTGCCAACCGCGTCCTCGAGCATCCTAATCACCGCTGCTGCCTGTCATTCCAATGTCCGACCAATTACTGTATTTTCTCTCTCATTCTCTCCCTCCTTATTTCCCCGATGCCATTCTCTCGCATTAATTCCCTTGTCAAACGTAATCTCGCGAATCGATACACTCGAGACATCCACGAAACATTCTCACCAGCCTACCTTCTGATAGGAAATTCGATCGAACGTTTCCTCTATCTCGTTCGGATCCTCGATCCGTCTCACGATAGCGCGAGCACGCAGCTTGATATCGGCTTTCATGGAAACGTACTTAGTGTACAACGGAAAGGAATCCATCTGTTGCGGGGAAGAGAAGGGAAAGTGAGGGGAGAAGTTACGGGAGTCGAAGTTATTTTAATACGGAATGATCGATTTGCAGGTTGCAAAGTGAATGACCAGATGCCAGTCCGGGAACAACGAGTCGACTGCCACGTGCTCCATGTAGGTGGCGAAGCCTTCGTTCAGCCAGAGGTCGTCCCACCATTTCATGGTGACCAGATTGCCGAACCACATGTGCGCCAGTTCATGGGCGACTGTCAAGCTGACACTTTTCATGTTCACACAGGAACTGTTCTCGCTGTGAAGCAGCTCTGTCTCGCGGAATGCGACCAGGCCCCAGTTCTCCATGGCACCAGCCGAGAAATCAGGTATGGCGACCAGATCTGACACGCGTAACAGACTTCACGATCAAGTTTACCTATTGACTGTCACGAAATCACGTGTCTCACTCGGGACGCCACGGGAATTTTTATTATTCGAAGCATGTAATGTCAAAGTTATAATAAATTAGAAATACAAGACAACATTCTTACTCGATGGAGCATTTATCCTATTGGCTGTCATGAGTGACTATCGGTTGACAACTGACTGTCAATTTCCATTCAATCTTTGCAACTGTAACTAATTCAAGAGCCCCGGTCACCAATGACCACCGTGGCGTCACAGAAGAAACCGTGACCGGTCATATATGACCAAATATTGGCAGTCAAAGTGTCAAACCAAGACGCGAGACTCATTTTCCATTTGAATCTTTGCTTACCCAGTTTCGGTAGTGGATAATCGATCTGAAACTTTTCCAGGTAGTGCCTCATTATCCTAACCGTGATGTTCAAGGCGAACGTCACTTTGGGCTTGAACGCGCCTCGCGCGCAGACAGCAATTGGCACTTTACTGCCGTTCAGAAGATCCACGCTGGATCCTAGGCATTCGAAGTCGCTGACGAGGAAGGCAACCAGATAGGTGGACATCGGAGGTGATGGATCAAAGTACGCGATCGCCTTCTCCCAATCTTCTTTCACGTTTTCCACCTTCTATGAAGAATATCTGTGAATTTGTAATGCTTTTCCACTCGCCGCTGTCAACTTACCGCTATCGGCATATTTGACTGAGCATGATAGAGGAAATTTCTCGGATAGAGAAGATGAATCTCGAAAATGGACTTAAAGCTCGGTTCATCGAAACAGGGGAACGCTGTTCTGGCGTAGAATGGCTCGAACTGTGACACTGCCAATTTCCTGCATAGGGAGACTATTAATTGATCTTATAATTCAATAAATTACACCTGATAGAATGCTCACCTGACAGATCGATTATTGTCAGTATACGTGCTCAGGTAGAATCCACTCATTTTCCCCTTTAAGCTTCCACTGAAGTTCATTTTGAGAAAATACTGTCCCACAGAGATGTTTCTATATGTTTTGATAACCAACATCTCGCGTTTGCTTACGTAAAAGGTGGACAGTATTCGAACCTCCGTCTGTGATTTTTTCGCAAACAATTTGGTCGAAGTCACGGTTAGGTCCTTCGAGTGAAGAGCGATGTAGCTTCGATCCTGCGAAGGATTTTCGAGTTAGGATATTTCGTGAGGCAGCTCGCGAGGCGGATTACACTTTCGTAACTAACTTTCAGTAATTCGAGGTCGATACGAACGCTGCCGTGGAAGTCATCTTTCCTGAAATCCGGTGAAATCGCTATCACGTATTTCCTGGGAACCACGTCTTCCGGGAGGCGTTTCTCCATCTCCATGGACTCGTTGTAACGTGGACTTAAATTATCTGGGGAAACCTTGCCGTTGATCGCACGAGAATCTTTCGTCTTCATTAAGACTATTGTAATTAAGATAAATCGCCAGCCGGTCATTTTGCTCGCGGAACAAGGATTCCTTGTTCCAGACACCGTTCTCCTTATCTTGTCAGGCCACAGAGCTTAAGTTGAAAAACGAGTCTTTTTGTATATCCAAGTTTAGTAGATGCCAACCTCTCGACCTGCCCTCCGTGAAGGGAGGCTTAATTAAAAATCTTGAATATTTGTTTAATTAAGGAAAACTAGAAAAAGTGGCACAGCCATTTATAACCATAGAGATTGGTTAGGTGCTCTCGCGATGGAAAGGAAACCCTGCTCACTTCGCTTCGATTCACGTGCGTTACTTCATCGCGTGAGAAAAATAAAAATGTGACGCAATTACATTACACATAAATTGCACAAATTTGTGGAAATATAGATTTTAAAAAAATATTTTTTAATTCGGATACAGAGGCGTCCATCACATTGGTTACGATCCACGTTGGAACAATCGGTGCCTTTCTGAACTGTACTATGAAGTGAAAGTACCCAGAAGAGTGGTCATAAGTTCACTCCGAGGCAGTGACCAATCAGAGCATTTGCGGTACTTTGCAGAAAGAGAAAATGTGTCAGAGAGGAGAAGGACGAGAGAAGACCGGTCTCTGGAGAGGGAAATATATAATTCTTACATAGACTTGAGAGCCAGTTAATCTTCAGTGAATTACCGTACGTTGCACTTGTGTATCCGTAAGTGTCTATTTCGTTTATTCTAGAAGCTGTCAACCACTGTCAACAAACAAAAATCATCATAATTAATTCCATTCTAAGCAGACAATTAATTCGGTAATTACCAATATAAAGTGAAATCGAGTATTTTGGAACGGTGTATTAAAAATTATTATACTTCGCAGATCAGGAACAATGGCTACGTATAAATTGGTATATTTCAACGTAATGGGACTCGGAGAGCCCATCAGGTTTCTTCTCAGTTACGGAGGCGTCGCATTCGAAGACATTCGCGTGCAGCACTCATCCGAGGAATGGACCAGCATGAAACCAAGTAGCACACATATTTTTCGCTTAATTTCCATCGAAGCTGGACAATTTGGAGCTACATTTGTATGTTTTTCCAGCGACTCCGTTCGGTCAGCTACCCACGTTGGAAATCAACGGCAAAGTTTACTCGCAAACGTTACCTATTTGCCGTTACCTGGCCAAACAGTTTAATTTGCTCGGCAAAACCGATTTGGATACGTTACAGATCGACGCGATCGCGAGCGCCCTTCACGATTTCAGATGGCGTAAATATTGATTTCGTTCCCGTGCAAATTGATTCCTTTCGGAACGATGCGCTGTCGCGAATAACGTCCAATCTCGTTACATGATCGATAAGTTTCCTTTTTCTTTCCAGTGACAATAACGTCTTATTATAGAGAATCCGATCCGGTCTTGAAAGCCAAGAAAAAAGTTGACGTAATGACAAGAGTGATACCGTTCTATTTGAATAAATTGGAGGAACTGACGAAGAGCAATGGCGGATATTTGCATGGCGGGCAGGTAAGGAATTTACGATAAATTTCGAAAGAATCCTAGATTAATCGTTTTCTGTATTCTCCAGTTGAGTTACGCCGATCTGTTCTTCGTCGGGATCTCGGATTCGTTAACTACGGCTTACGAGTCGGATATCACGAAGGACAAACCGCATCTGAGATCCCTGAAGGAAAAGGTGTTGGAAATTCCGAATATCAAAGCGTGGATAGAAAAAAGACCAAAATTGGAATTTTAATAATCGACATGTATGCTTAATGTTCGTTATATAAATATATTAAGATTAAAATTCAAACATCAGAGTTGCGTTTCAATTATCGCGTCAGATAGCAGTTTGAATTTGGCGGCGTTGGCTACGGTATACTGACTTACCAGCTGCTGTTTAAAACACGATCGAATGTTTCGTTGAAAACACTCGTCGAAGTAAACGGATAGAATGGATTTAATGTGCATTTAAAATGCAAATAGAACGAGTATTGTAATCAATAACCACTTCCAAATTTGGAAACGTGGAAAGTTGTCATCTCGAAAGACTAACAAGTGGCCTAGTAACCCAGTTGAAGGAATCGATCGATGCACCCGTTTCACGATTTTCTTCCGGATGTTAGGAGTGTTTTCGGAGAGAGAAAATCGGATGGATGGATTAGGTAGTTTGGAAAAAGGTAGAATTTTAATTCGTTTAGGTTGAAGATCGTCGATTGACCAGAGCGGTCAGTGGCGCCTCCACTCGGTGAACGGGTGGCGGCAGCTGGTGGCGGCGTGGCCAATGAGCGCTCTCGAATGATCGCTGCGCGTGGAGGGCTGCGCGATCGTCTCCTAGCCGCGGAGCCGTCAGTGTGCGCGCCGCGGAGAGCCAGATAGACAGACATCTTGTAGTAGAATTTAGCGGCGTGGTGTTTTCGACCGTGGGTGTCGGTGTCACGATTTCGTGTCGCGGTGCTCGTCATTACGGTGTCGTCGCCGTCGCCGTGGTCGTCGTGGTCGTGGTCGCCGTCGTCATCGTCATCGTCCACTTGGCCGTGGTCGTCGCCGCCGTCGTTGTCGTGGTCGTTCTCCCTGTGTTCACGCCGCAATCGTTGTCGTTGTCCTCCGCCTCGTCGTCGTGATCGCTGTCGTTAATAGTCGTTGTCTCACGGCTGTCGTTCACCGAAGGCTCTGTCGCGTTGCTCGCGTAGTGGTACCGCGGTTGCGAGACCCCGTCGTGCGGGCCGTGCAGCTCGCGTGGTCCAGCGATCCAGTTACTCGCCCCGCAAAAGGCGTTGGTGGTACCTTTTGTCGGGCAGAGGGAGAGAGGAAGAGAGCAAAAGAGAGGGAGCGAGAAAGACGAGAAGAGTCATACCGTCGGTCGGTCGGTGTAGTAAATATACGGGGAGTGAGAGGAACACGGCAGAATAATTTCTCACTCTGCAAACGCCCAATGAACAACGCTCCGGAGCCACCGATGTGCCGCACCGTGCGATAACTTCCGTCACCTCTCCGACCCCCGTCTCCTCCCTCCCCTACTCCGTGCGTGTGTATGTGTGTGTGCCGCGCCGGGCTCTCGAGGTGAAAATACCGCCCTCTCCTTCCACCCAACCCCCCGTTCGAGAGGAAGGTGCTACCTCGCGCGAGTAACTACGGCTAGAGAAAGAAGAAAAAAACAGTGACAGAGTGACACGGTGAGAGAGTGGGAGAGAGACGATCCTGTGTGACCGGGGAAGAGGAAGAGTGAAATAGAGAAGAGCGAGGAGAGAAAGAGAGCGAGAGGCCGGCGCCCACCCGTCAACCATCCTGATACAGCATGACCTCGAACAACTCGCAGAAGCTCTCCACGACGGAACGAGTGGTCAAAGGTAAGCGACACGCGACATTTTCTACTAATCGCGCTCGCCATTGGTGGTATCGGTGTCGGCGGTGTATGGTGCCACCTTGCTTTCCTACGTGCGTGCCAGCGTACGCGCGATCTTAACTTGCGTGTGTATACGTGTGCGTGGCCCTGTGGCCTCGTCTTTTCCGGCTACCTCGGTCGGTACGTCAGAGCCTACTCTTGTATTTCTCCGCTCGTGTTCCTTTTTCTCCCTATCGTATTACAGCTACCAACGATTCTTATCTACGCCGCTACGATTACCCGAATCCTTCCAACGAAACGCCGCATCGTGGCGTTTCGAAAACCAACGGGGAATAAGTAGGCACGTCAAAACACGTCGCGTGCCGTACAGGATTGATTTTCTTCCTAGCTTCGCGGCGCCATTGCTATCGACCTGCCAGAGCATTCTCATTGACCCTTCGAATCACGCTTTTCCAACCTGGCGTTCCGTCTACGCTCCCTCGTATACGCGGAATTTCACGAATAGATCGGAAACTAGAATTCCGTCCCATTGCCACCCACCGTGCTCCGTTATAGCTCCTCTCTCGCTTGTCCCTCGCGCGGTGCAACCTAACCTAATTCGCGTTTTGCCCATCAACCCCGCCTCCCCCGCCATCTTCTTGTCTGCAGAGTCGTGCGGCTCGCGCGGTTAGCCTCGTTTCCACGAGGTCGAGGAACGGAATCGTCTCGAGGACGCGGCACGCCGCTCTCGAGGATTTCGCGTCTGGACGTCGTCGTTCGAACAGCTGACCGGCTCGCGTGTACGTGCGCTAATGCGTATCCGATGTAAATACGCGTTTCGTGGCCATTCCGGCCAGCCATTGGCGTCCACGCATTTTTCACCGCGCTGTCAAAACTCACCAATTTTTCTACTCCCTCTCTCTCTCTCTACACGTATATATACTTAATGTATTTCTCTTTCTCCGATACAGGGCAGATATATTTTCGGTCCTTCGCTTTCCTCCGTGCATTCTTACCTCGCGTCGATGCATTTCCCTCGCAACCTGGTTTTTCCTCCGCGGAATAATTAATATCCCGGTTGGTACTAAACCAGTAAACGCAAAAAATGCGGTCAAACGTTTGCGCTACGAAACTCGTCGATACGTTCTCGTTAAGCAGATCTCTGCAATGACCTATATTCGCGAAACGAGATTGATATTCCGCGATTATTCGCGGACCCACGATTCTTTCTCGTTCCTTTCGGCATTACCGGTCGTTCACCCACCGCCGGTCATCGGGTTTATGTTTATGCACCCTCCCTTTTAACCGCAGTGCGTACTGCACGCACAATGGCCGCTGTTGGCCACAGTGTCGTTTCCATTCTTCGCTCCGGGCACGCGTCGAACCACTGTCCGCGGTTCGCCGATACAAGCATGCCCTTTTCAGCCGTGCAAGCGTGCTGACCCACATTGCTGCCAAAAAGGGGAAGTGGTTCAGGACGTACAGGTGGCACTTCAAGTCATCGACCTTTATTGCGTGGCGCCCTCCGCGTGTTTTTCTTTCCCCTTCCGGATCCCGGGCTCCTTTTTTCCCCCATTCCCCTTCGCCCTTCTCACTTCTTCCCAACAATCGGAGCATTGTTCCTTCGGTCAACGCTTTTCCTTCGTCTCTCGTTTTCCGCGCTGACAATAACACTCTTATAGATTATTTTCAATCGCCTACTGCATTATCGCTTTCGTTAACTCTCCGTGGACCCTCCAATCGTGGACTAATATATCGATATTTTATTAAATAATTGTACTTTTTTCCACAAGATGGCGTATACGGCACGCAAGTGCAACCGTTGTAAGCCCGTTACTTCAAAGTTACGATACGTATTCTTTATAAGAAAATCGTGCAAATTGCTGAATTGTTAATCTGTATTTACAGATTGGTATTTCTGAATCATGCGTTGCACAAATTATGTTCGTGTAATAAACCGTAGCCTTGCAAAGATCGTGTCAGGTATGTTGCAGGTTAATAGTGACCCAATTGGGCGACCTTCAAGAGGTCGTGTTTCGGGTTTTCTTTTATAAGGACCCTCTGTTTCTTGGAAACACTTTTAAACGGGGTACAGTACAGAGGGCGTTATTGTAACTCACAAGGACACGTGCATAAGCGTATTTATATCTTTCACTAATAATAAACGTTATATATTCGTCGCTGTACAATTGTACACGGACAGCTGCCATTTTAATAATCGCTGCAATTTCGTTCGAGAAATTACAACATTTTTATCGCCAAAAATATTCGATCCTTGTAGGATTATCGCGTGACTGTGCAGAAACGAAACACAATGAATCATTGCACGTATATTATAGATCGTTTCGCTTTTCACCTTCGATAGGGATCGGTGGATCACGATCGAGATCGTGATAATGGACGCTTATCGTCGTTCGATATTTTGAACTTTCCAAAATACGTTGTCCCACTTTTACCTATCGCGTTCGCATTTTTCTTATCTTTTCTTTTTTCTTTTTTCCCGCTTTTCCCTCCTGACCCGATTTCACGTTGCTCGTGACCGACATCGCGTTCGACAGTGAGCGCCAACGGACTCGACACGCAACTCGCGTCGCAGAAATCCGCGAACGACTCGTACAACATGCCGACTTTGCGAAAGATCTATTTAACGTATCGATTTCACTGTACACGCGTGGAATTGACAAGCAGCGAGCCGCGTAAGATGAAATGGCGCAAAAATAGACGTGGCCGCGGTCACGCGTGCGACCGCGAACTATCAACCA
Source organism: Eufriesea mexicana (assembly GCF_001483705.2). Classification (NCBI taxonomy): domain Eukaryota; kingdom Metazoa; phylum Arthropoda; class Insecta; order Hymenoptera; family Apidae; genus Eufriesea; species Eufriesea mexicana. Next base: position 470,360 of record NW_016908280.1, on the reverse strand, counting down.
CCGAATATAACTCATTGTCGTGACGGGAATATCGTAATTTGGAGCATCTCCAAGCCCCGCCGACGATTAACGATTTTTAACCGGCCTTTTCACAATTCGTCCGCGTAATTCATCCGCCATTGCGTGCACGACGCTTGCATCTGTCTGTCGCTCGGTGCGCCCGACTTTTCGCTTTGCTTAACGAGCTCCGTGTCGTCGGCGTCAGCCTAATTATCGCGAATTTTCCTCCACATCATCGGCTGCTTCTCGATAGTCCAATATGTCCTCGTTTTATGCATCTTAATTGCGTTTTAACGCGTTATTTTGCAGCGTTGGGTTCACCCTTTCAGCCATTTTCATTGCGGCCTTTAGAGCTAACCTAAAATGGCGGCGCGTGTAAATTAATATACAACCGTATTACATTTCGATATTTTATGGATTTTTATAGTTCAAAGAAGAAAATTTCTTAAATATTAAGATCGCTGTGTTGGCTAGGAAAGATGTAATAATAGGGAAGAAGAAATGTAATAATATATTACTCGTATTTATTGCAATTTTTGTAAACCAATTTTCATGTCCAAAGGCAAATTCTGAAGTCAAATTTTCGTTCTCTTAATCGCTGTACCTCGAGGATTTTCTTATTTCTCACCAGCTCTTAGTGGTCCAAATAGTCAAGGATAAATTATATTTCGAAGCGTTACTCGAAGTCGCCGTATAAATTGTAAATCAAAATGGACGTCTTACTGCAAAGGATTAATACTAAGTCCTGCACAGCTCAGCTGATTATTTTTACCGTAAGTTTGATTTAATATTCGTCGTTATCTCTTTGGTCACTCGACTACCTCTTTTCTCTTTTAATACGATCGATTTTTCAATATTCCCTCTCTTAATCTCCCATTTTTTAAAAATTCTTTCCCCTCTTCATCCATCATTTCCAGTGTCAAGATCCCCGTTAGTCGACACTACCAGTCGAATTTATTTTCCTACCAGATACTCGACTGAATTACTTAACACTTTGTTGACTGGCAATTTCACACAGAAACTATGCCGTGTCATCGGCTATTATTTTGTAATCCAATCTTCAAAGTCACTTTCACGATATTCTATATCACCTTGGGTTTCATAAATTGAAATAGACAATGCAAGTGCAATGACGAGTTAACCGGTCAACAATGTGTTAATAAATAATGTTGGGAATTTCGGGAAGGAAATCCAAACGATCAGCGTACAGGGAAGTAACCCGTATTCATTTGTACGGCAATTGGATGTATAAAGTTTAATACAAGTGAAATGTATACTCTTTATGCGAATATACAAATAAAACACGAGAGTCTTTGTCACACCACTGTGGGTCACAATATGTAAGCTATCTGCATTGTTCCGGGTTTGAGAGTGAGAGCAGCGAGGGACAGCAGGCCCTTTTAACCCTTTTAGTACCGAATGAAAAACGGGTCCTATGCGAAGATAACCGGACGAATTTGACGAATTTACTAAGGTTTGGGAAAAAGCTAGTAAAAATGCAGCGTATTACGGAAGAAAGGAAGAATAATGCAATACCAACTATTTTATAAATTTATTTTAAAAACTTGATCGCAATGCGAAGAATAAGGCGTCGTCGCATACGCAACGATATATCGTCGTTGGCACTTTTTGCAAGTGTAGTACTAAAAGGGTTTTAACTAAGGGATTTTTTGACTAAAGAAGGGTACGAGTTGGAAAATTTTCTTCCATAAGGCTGATGATATTTCTTGAACAGTAAATAAGAAATCGTATAATAATTAACACGTAGAATTATTCAATTTCGATACCTCGCACACTGTTACATAATTTTAAATTTGATATATTAATTAATATCGAGCTTATGATATTTCTTGAACAGTAAATAAGAAATCGTATAATAATTAACACGTAGAATTATTCAATTTCAATACCTCGCACACTGTTACATAATTTTAAATTTGATATATTAATTAATATCGAGCTTCGAAATTTGATCAAATGGTGACCTAGAGGCACCTCTCGACTGCAAACGATTAAACCCCCAAAACCGACCCCTTGATGCCTGCATAGTATCTCGAGGTCCAAAGGGGTCGGTATTGGCCTGCAACCTCTAACAAGATATCACCATCGTTGCATAGGCGTAGCTAATTTGCAAGAAATAAAATTGCAAAAGCTTTGGAAATATCTGCGTCGAAGGAGTCTCGCGCTAATTTCATCGAGAGGCTTCTGGCCGCGTCGAAATGGCGATTTCTCTTTGACGCTGCACTCCTTTCCAAGCCTCCTCGAATACGTTTGCATCGCATGATAGAAACGTCACGGCTCGAGGTCTGCTCAGGGTTAAGTTATACGATGACTTCTACTTCTCAGTCGTTGATCGAGCCGCGCGTGTGCCAGTCGGTATGGAAATTGCGTTGCCACTGACGCATCTGTCGGGACAGGCTGCGAAACACGAGCCACCTTCTGTCTCCGCTGTTTATCTGTCGCGTTTATCTGCCACCTTTATTATCCTTTGGAATCGTGGTGGGACAGACACTGCCGTTCCCGAGGCCGAGAGTGTTCTCTCTTTGCTGGCAGTTCCAGAGGTTGTCCGATGGCAACTGTTCCCGGTTGTTCGTCGAACTTGCACGCTTTCGCACGATTAGCTTGTATACGCGTGCAATCGTGGCTCCGTTTCCCCGTGACACCGTCGAGGACGATAATTCAGTTTTAGTGGATATCGCTAACGATTTTGCGGCACTCGGTGCGCGCGATGACAGGCTGTTAATGTGGAATAACAAATATCGCGTACGTATGCTCGTATAGAGCTCGTGGTCGGGTGGAAATGGGACTTTTGCCCAGGCCCTTGGCACACCCGCGTGAAACACGAAACTGAGAAAACAGAAGATTCCCTCGTTGTTGGTACTCGAGGCTTTGAGTATCGTGATGCCATTGTCTCAGCGAGAAGGAATTCGAAATTGAACTGTATAAGTGGAGAAGTAAGTGGATCTTGATCGATGGCTATTTTTCAGATGAATGTTATAAGTGTCATGAATTGGGAATTAAATAATAGGTTTATGGGAGTTATTGAATCAGTGGGTTTTGGATATCGTGAGAATTTTTCAGATGAATGCGTTATAAGTGTTCTGGATTGGGAATTAAATAATAGGTTTATGGGAGTGATTGAATCAGTGGGTCTTGGATATCGCGAGAAAAATTGGGAAACTATGGTTTTCATATGATATGAACGTATATGGAATTGTTTTCTTTTTATAATTTTGAAATGTAGTAATAAATTGTAGATTTTATTATTTTTTTCCTTTTTTTTTTGGAGAGAGTGGCAATTTTTGGTAGGTTTTATTATTGGCATGATACATACGTGAATGCAAATTTATTTTCTTATAATTCTGAAATTTAGGGAAAAATTGCGTATGTTATTATTTTTTCCCCTTTTCTTTGGAGAGAGTGGTAATTTTTGGTAGGTTCTATTATTGGCATGATATGAACCTTGTATGAAAATTTATTTTCTTTTTATAATTCTGAAATTTAAGAGAAAAATTGCAGAAATTATTATTCCTTCCTTTTTTCTTTGGGAACAATGATAATTTTTGCTGCATTTTATTATTATCGTGATACGGACGTATGTGCCATCGTTTTCTTTCTATAATTCCGAAATTTAGGTAAACAATTGCATATGCTATTATTTTTTCCTTTTTTCTTTGGAGGGAGTGTTAATTTTTGCTAACTTTTATTTTTTGAGTGATACGAACGTATATGCAATCGTTTTCTTTCTATAATTCTGTGATTTAGGGAAAAAATTGTAGATGTTGTTATTTTTTCCTTTTTTCTTTGGAGGGAGTGGCAATTTTTGGTATGTTTTATTATTGGCATGATATGAACCTTGTATGCAAATTTATTTTCGTTTTATAATTCTGAAATTTAAGAGAAAAATTGCAGAAATTATTATTCCTTCCTTTTTTCTTTGGGAAGAATGATAATTTTTGCTGGATTTTATTATTATCGTGATACGAACGTATGTGCCATCGTTTTCTTTCTATAATTCTGAGATTTAGAAGAAAAATTGCATATGCTATTATTTTTTCCTTTTTTCTTTGGAGCGACTGTTAATTTTCACTAGGTTTTATTTTTGGAGTGATACGAAGGTGTATGCAAATTTATTTTCTTTCTATAATTTTGTAATTTAGGGAAAAAATTGTAGATGCTGTTATTTTTTCCGGTTTTCTTTGGAGAGAGTGGTAATTTTTGCTAGCTTTTATTTTTGGAGTGATACGAATTTATGTGCAATCATTTTCTTTCTATAATTCTGAGATTTAGGGGAAAAATTGCAGATGCTATTATTTTTTTCCTTTTTTTTTTGCAGAGAGTGGTCATTTTTACTAGGTTTTATTATGAGCATGATACGAACGTGTATGCAAATTTATTTTCTTTCTACAATTCTGAAATTCAAGAGAAAAATTGCAGAAATTATTATTTCTTCCTTTTTTCTTCGGGGAGAGTAGGAATTTTTTTTCTAACTTTTATTATTGACACGATACGAATGTGTATGCAAATTTATCTTCTTTTTACAATTCTGGAATCCAAGAGAAAAATTGTAGAAACTGTTATTTTTTTCTTTCTCCTTTTATAAGTAATTTTTGCTAGCTTTTGTTATTGAGATGATATGAAAATGATTCTGAAATTCAAAATCAATTTGTAATATCGTATCGTAAAGCGAGTGTCTATTCTTTTACCCTATTTTATTCATAAAATCATTGCACAAGTAGGGAACATAAATTATGTATAGAACTATACTAAAGCATAATAAATATTAAACAGAATAAACAGTAAGTTTTTACTGATCCTAATTAAAAATTATAACACAAGGAAGGTATAATTACCACTTCGAAATAAATATTTCGTTTCAGTAAATTCGCGAGTAACAAAATTATGCTAGAATTACCAGATGAGTCAGCATGACTGGTTTAAGTTTTATGCGTTTCTAATTACTGAGAATGAACAACTGTTTCCAGCAAAATTAATTTTTATTTAAGTTTGTTAAAAAGCATAAAGCAAACGCAATTATATATCCATATTTACTTCCATTACGCCATTTTAATTGTTATTAACCTATTATTAACGCTGCATTCAGGTGAGCATTACAGGACCATAATTCTGTTATCACAAAGCAGAACGTCACGCGTTTACGTATTTTAATTTTCCAAATATTACAATTTTTCACGATACTTTTCAAACAAATATGCAAACAGTATACTTCGCATTTCGAATAACGATTAACCCAGAATCTTTTAACCCTTTGCACTCGAACTGTGGCTCTCATTGTCAGTCACCGTTTGTTTTAATACAGTTCAGAAAAATCATAAGAAAAGCTCCGAACTGCATTCCCCCTTATAGGGAAAAATCTTCTAATGCATAGGGTTGAAATTACACCACTCAGTGTCTGCCTGTAACTACGGAATTCTAGCACGAAATGGGGCTCAGAAAAATATAAGAAAAGCTTGGAGCTGTTTCCCCCTTACAGGGAAAAAATCTTCCAGTGCAAAGGGTTAAAATTACATCACTCTGTATTTTTTCTTAGACGCACAGAATTTTAACGTGAAACCGAGCTCAGAAAAATATGAAGAAAGCTTCGAATTGTTTTCCGCCTTACAGGGAAAAGATTTTTGAGTGCAAAGGGTTGAAATTACAACACTTGGTATTTCTTCTTACAAGCACAGAATTTTAACGCGAAATCGAGTTCAGAAAAATATGAGGAAAGCTTCGAACTGTTTCCCCCTTACAGGGAAAGAATCTTCGAATGCAAGGGGTTAAAATTACGCAACTCGATGTCTTTGCCTACAAGCACGGAATTTTAACGCGAAACCGAGTTCAGAAAAATATAATTAAAGCTTTGAACTGTTTCCCCCTTACAGGGAAAGAATCTTCGAGTGCAAAGGGTTAAAATTACAACGCTTGGTATTTCTTCTTACAAGCACAGAATTTTAACATGAAACCGAGTTCAGAAAAATCGTAAGAAAACCTTTGTACTGTTTTCCGCCTTAGAGGGAGAAAATCTTCGAGTGCGAAGGGTTAAAATTACCCCACTGGGTGTCTCTGCCTACGAGCACGGAATTCTATCGCGAAACTAAAATTTCTCCCATCACATTCCGCCTTTCCCCCGTCCCCGAGGACACCCTTCGCAGCGAGGTTAAAAGAAGCGGAAAACGAAAACGGCGGCAGAGTGGGGATGAAAAG